>NC_048586.1:20542381-20862977 GCF_013265735.2 Oncorhynchus mykiss | reverse complement strand
TCAAGACAGACACAAGCAAAAACTCATGATATACAGTGCCTTGCGAAAGTATTCGGCCCCCTTGAACTTTGCGACCTTTTGCCACATTTCAGGCTTCAAACATAAAGATATAAAACTGTATTTTTTTGTGAAGAATCAACAACAAGTGGGACACAATCATGAAGTGGAACGACATTTATTGGATATTTCAAACTTTTTTAACAAATCAAAAACTGAAAAATTGGGCGTGCAAAATTATTCAGCCCCTTTACTTTCAGTGCAGCAAACTCTCTCCAAAAGTTCAGTGAGGATCTCTGAATGATCCAATGTTGACCTAAATGACTAATGATGATAAATACAATCCACCTGTGTGTAATCAAGTCTCCGTATAAATGCACCTGCACTGTGATAGTCTCAGAGGTCCGTTAAAAGCGCAGAGAGCATCATGAAGAACAAGGAACACACCAGGCAGGTCCGAGATACTGTTGTGAAGAAGTTTAAAGCCGGATTTGGATACAAAAAGATTTCCCAAGCTTTAAACATCCCAAGGAGCACTGTGCAAGCGATAATATTGAAATGGAAGGAGTATCAGACCACTGCAAATCTACCAAGACCTGGCCGTCCCTCTAAACTTTTAGCTCATACAAGGAGAAGACTGATCAGAGATGCAGCCAAGAGGCCCATGATCACTCTGGATGAACTGCAGAGATCTACAGCTGAGGTGGGAGACTCTGTCTATAGGACAACAATCAGTCGTATATTGCACAAATCTGGCCTTTATGGAAGAGTGGCAAGAAGAAAGCCATTTCTTAAAGATATCAATAAAAAGTGTTGTTTAAAGTTTGCCACAAGCCACCTGGGAGACACACCAAACATGTGGAAGAAGGTGCTCTGGTCAGATGAAACCAAAATTGAACTTTTTGGCAACAATGCAAAACGTTATGTTTGGCGTAAAAGCAACACAGCTCATCACCCAGAACACACCATACCCACTGTCAAACATGGTGGTGGCAGCATCATGGTTTGGGCCTGCTTTTCTTCAGCAGGGACAGGGAAGATGGTTAAAATTTATGGGAAGATGGATGGAGCCAAATACAGGACCATTCTGGAAGAAAACCTGATGGAGTCTGCAAAAGACCTGAGACTGGGACGGAGATTTGTCTTCCAACAAGACAATGATCCAAAACATAAAGCAAAATCTACAATGGAATGGTTCAAAAATAAACATATCCAGGTGTTAGAATGGCCAAGTGAAAGTCCAGACCTGAATCCAATCGAGAATCTGTGGAAAGAACTGAAAACTGCTGTTCACAAATGCTCTCCATCCAACCTCACTGAGCTCGAGCTGTTTTGCAAGGAGGAATGGGAAAAAATTTCAGTCTCTCAATGTGAAAAACTGATAGAGACATACCCCAAGCGTCTTACCACTGTAATCGCAGCAAAAGGCGGCGCTACAAAGTATTAACTTAAGGGGGCTGAATAATTTAGCAAGCCCAATTTTTCAGTTTTTGATTTGTTAAACAAGTTTTAAATATCCAATAAATGTCGTTCCACTTCATGATTGTGTCCCACTTGTTGTTGATTCTTCACAAAAAAATACAGTTTTATATCTTTATGTTTGAAGCCTGAAATGTGGCAAAAGGTCGCAAAGTTCAAGGGGGCCGAATACTTTCGCAAGGCACTGTAAGTGTTGCAGCAGCCTAGGCTACACCTAAACATTAGAAATCTGACATGCTGTATGGGATGAAAACTATACTATTTTTAGATTATATTCAAAATTGGGCTGGAATTAATCAATTAACATCATAGTGATGGCAGACGTGAGTCATTTTTTTTAACAAGGCCTGCAGTTGCATGGGCCTGCATGATGAAAAAATGCATAAAGTAAGCTCAGCCCTGTGAGTTATTTGTCCATCAGGTGTTGCCTGGGTAGAGGAAATCCCCCTCCTAATCTAGTCTAAATATAATTTATATGAACAAATATAAGGTTGCTGCAGTTTGACAGGGTTTTCATTTGACAGGGCCTCTGAACACCTCAACTAATGCCTCATATCCTCATTCAATCACTGCTGTGATCCCTTTCCAATATGGTGTAAGTAGCCCTCTCATTCCACTTCCCCATAGTATTGTATTATAAATCTCTTAATTAAATGCTTTTGGTCAAAATAATTAATTAGTCTTTGATGATTTTTGAAACACACTTTGTGGTCTCTGTGCGTTCTGCGCCTATATCGTGAGTCTCCCATCCTCCTCAATTTTTCAGGTCACTAGCCTCCACTGCAGTGTATGTGGAAGACTGTGCTGCTAATAAGTAGGCTAGTCTTTCAGTGTTTTCTGTTCTAGCTAATTCTGAACATACAGTACGTCAAAGAATATGGGAAACTCCTTACTATGAGCTGTTGGTATTTTAAATACTTTACTGTCTGGATTCAAACTGTGTGTAACAGTTTTGATTTGTGTTTCTTTCTTCCTTAAAATGATAAAAAAACGTTATCACTCGTGTAGATGTGCATGGATTCGTGAGTGTGGATTCACCTTGAACCCCATTTACTCTAAGAAGGAGAGATTCACACAGCTAACTGTGTCCTTAGTTAGAGCATCAAGTCAAGATTATTCAAGGCGATTGGAACTTCCACTGCCACACTTCACAGTATGGCTGAGTAAGCCTGACAGAATAATGATTAATGCGTCTGAGCTATTTAAGGTTTTTTGTAATTAAAAAGAAAATAGAGTGACAGTAGTCGCACAGGGAATAACCCACTAGCGGGAACGTTATTTTTTTAACAGTGAGATAGTGACACAAAGCGCAGCGTAAATCGTATTTTTAATTGTTATGTCTCCTGGGTTTCAGAACCACGTCTGTATGACAATTCAGTAATGATGAGACGGGAGACAGGAATCATTTCAACCATTTATCTGAAATGCAGCTCAACACACATCACACATTACGCTACTACGGTAAGTATAAAGGTGTAAATAGTACTACCCTAATACATAACAATTCTTCCCCTCCTACATGAACTGTGTGGAGAGTCACATGGACTGCGATATGTTCCGCATTGCAGCGAACAAGAACATTGATGAATACGCTGATTCGGTTAGCGGGTTTATTAGGAAGTGCATCGGTGATGTTGTACCCACAGACTCTATTAAAACATTCCCAAACCAGAAACCATGGATTGATGGCAGCATTCGCGCAAAACTGAAAGCACAAACCACTGCTTTTAATCAGGGCAAGGTGACCGGAAACATGACCGAATACAAACAGTGTAGCTATTCCCTCCGCAAGGCAATCAAACAAGCTAAGCGTCAGTATAGAGACAAAGTAGAGTTGCAATTCAACGGCTCAGACATAAGAGGTATGTGGCAGGGTCCACAGTCAATCACGGACTATAAAAGGAAAACCAGCCCCGTCGCGGACCAGGATGTCTTGCTCCCAGACAGACTAAACAACTTCTTTGCTCGCTTTGAGGACAAAACAGTGCCACTGACACGGCCCGCTACCAAAACCTGCGGGATCTCCTTCACTGCAGCCGACGACGTGAGCCAAACATTTAAACGTGTCAACCCTCGCAAGGCTGCAGACCCAGACGGCATCCCCGGCCGCGTCCTCAAAGCATACGCAGACCAGCTGGCAGGTGTGTTTACGGACATATTCAATCAATCCTTATCCCAGTCTGCTATTCCCACATGCTTCAAGAGGGCCACCATTGTCCCTGTTCCCAAGAAAGCTAAGGTAATTGAGCTAAATGATTACCGCCCCGTAGCACTCACTTCTGTCATCATGAAGTGCTTTGAGAGACTGGTCAAGGACCATATCACCTCCACCCTACCGGACACCCTATACCCACTCCAATTTGCTTAACGCCCCAATAGGTCCACAGACGACGCAATTGCAATCACACTGCACACTGCCCGAACCAAGGACAACAACCACCCGAGCCACTGCCTGTTCACCCCGCTATCATCCAGAAGGCGAGGTCAGTACAGGTGCATCACTCAACTCCAGCCACTGGAAAAATGTATGTAATAAATGTATCGCTAGCCACTTTAAACAATTTATGCCACTTCATATAATGTTTACATACCCTACATTACTCATCTCATATGTAAATACTGTACTCTATACCATCTACTGCATCTTGCCATCTTGATGTAATGTATCACTAGCCACTTTAAACAATGCCACTTTTATATGTTTACATACCCTACATTACTCATCTCATATGTATATACCGTACTCTATACCATCTACTGAATCTTGCCATCTTGATGTAATGTATCACTAGCCACTTTAAACAATGCCACTTTTTTGCCCTATATTGCTCATCTCATATGTCCACTGCATCTTGCCTATGCCGTTCTGTACCATCACTCATTCATATACTTTTTATGTACATATTCTTATTCATTCCTTTACACTTGTGTGTATAAAGTAGTTATTGTGAAATTGTTAGGTTAGATTACTCGTTGGATATTACTGCATTGTCGGAACTAGAAGCACAAGCATTTTGCTGCACTTGCATTAACATCTGCTAACCATGTGTATGTGACAAATACTATTTGATTTGATTTGATTTGGAGAGTCTGTTTTTAACCTCTAAGGGGTCTGTGACTAATGTGATTAGCATGAGGTTGTAAGTAACAAGAACATTTCCCAAGACATAGACATATCTGATATGGGCAGAAAGCTTAAATTCTTGTTAATCTAACTGCACTGTCCAATTTATAGTAGCTATTACAGTGAAATAATAGCATGCTATTGTTTGAGGAGAGTGCACAGTTATGAACGTGAAAATGTATCAATAAACCAATTAGGCACATTTGGGCAGACATGATACATCATTTTGAACAGAAATGCAATGGTGCATTGGATCAATCTAAAACTTTGCACGTACACTGCTGCTGTGTAGTGGCCAAAATCTAAATTGTGCCTGAACTGGAATAATACATTGTGGCCTTTTTCTTTTATTTCAAAGATGATGGAACAAAAAACAAACAAAAAAATGCATGTTTTTTCTTTGTATTATCTTTCTTTGTATTATCTTTGTAGATTATTTTTGTAGATTATCTTTGTAGATTTTACCAGATCTGATGTGTTATATTCTCCTACATTAATTTCAAACTTCAAAGTACTTCCTTTCAAATGGTATAAAGAATATGCATATCTTTGCTTCAGATCCTGAGCTACAGGTATTTAGATTTGGTTATGTCATTTTAGGCTAAAATTGAAAAAAACTGTACGGTCCTAAATCCAAGCGTCTAGGTTCCCTCCTATCTCCGAGGGTAACGGCAGTCAACCTGACTGTCACAGTCTCGTCACACACGTGTGTGGGTGCGACTGAGTCAGTGTCCAAAGAACGGGACTTCCTGTTTGAGTTTCTGCCTATAGGAAAGGAGGAGCGAAATGGAGTCATGATCAGATTTGCTGAAGGGAGTGTGGGGTAGGGCCTTTCGGCATTTCGAAAAGTTGTGTAGCAATGGTCCAATGTTTTTCCTCAAATTTGCTTTGTTAAAACCCAGCTAAAATAAATGCGGGCTCAGGATATGTGGTGTCATGACTGTCCTGTAAGGATCCAAATAGTCCAGATCAGCTTTGCAATAAATAACTTAATAATAACCTGCAGAGGGGGAGGAGGGAACTGGTGGGGGTTAACACCTCACACCCTGTTGTAAATCAAGGGGAGAAGATTCAGGTTTCCCTCTCCAAATTCACCAGAATGTGCCTTTGTTTCATAGACTTTTCCCGACAAAACTCTAACACGTACTAAAGTAAATACTGGAACAATATTTCTAACATAGAACGTGGGGAATGGTCAGAGGCGATCCTCTGGTTGTTTTGGTTGTTATTTTGTGATGTCATTAAAAATGTTATAAAGGAAATACTGTAACTTGGAAAGTGTTCATCCTATGCGTTGTGCATGAAATATGAAAAAATTATTACGAAGTGTTTTTGTTAACCTCTCTGGGATCGTTTGGGACGCTAGCGTAACAGCCAGTGAAATTGCAGGGCGCCAAATTCAAAACAACAGAAATCTCATAATTAAAATTTCTCAACCAAGTATTTTACACCATTTTAAAGATACACTTCTCGTTAATCCAACCACAGTGTCCGATTTCAACAAGGCTTTTCGGCGAAAGCAGAACATATGTTAGGTCAGCAACTAGTCACAGAAAGCATTCAGACATTTTCCAACCAAAGAAAGGTGTCACAAAAAGCAGAAATATACATCAAATTAATCACTGACCTTTGACGATCTTCATCAGATGACACTCCCAGTACTCAATGTTACACATTGATATTTATATCCAAAAACCGCAGTTTACATTGGCGCCATGTTCAGAAATGCCTCCAAAACATCCGGCGAAATTGCAGAGAGCCACATCAAATAACATAAATACTCATCATAAACTTTGATGAAAGACACATGTTTTACATAGAATTAAAGATAAACTTGTTCTTAATGCAACCGCTGTGTTAGATTTCAAAAAAGCTTTGCCGCAAAAGCACAATATTCAATCATCTGAGAACAGCGTTCTGCCACAAACGCAAGAATCTGGGACAGAGTAGCAGGCAGTTTACTCTGGGCACCTTATTCATCCAAGCTACTCAATACTGCCCCCCTGTCACCAAGAATTAAGAGAGGGAAATGATTTTAGGATCCATAAGAGATATTAGTTTTACATAACTTTGCACAGTGACAAGTTACCCTTTGAACAAACTGTATAAAATGATGGGTTAAGAGTGAACATATCAGACCAGAGAGACGTAGAGCTGCAGCTCATGTTTAAAGTGGTTTGACACTCTGAATCTCAACACTAGAGAGTTAATAAAGTCACCTCCCGGACAATCACTGGTACGGCTGATTAGCTGTCCTAAGTAAAGTGTCTAGAAAAGCGAACTTAAGTGGGACCATTCTACTATTCTTTTCAAACCATCATATTATGCTAAGCTCATCACCCCACTGGGAACCATCGACACGGCTAGCTAGCCTACCTTCAAAGAAGCATCTTCCAGAGCAAATGGAAAGAGAATAAACCTGTAGTACTGTTCTCCAGATACCGGACGACTGCAGAGAAGAACAACAGAGAACCTCCTTTTGGACAATCAGAGCCTTACAGCGTGGCGCGAAAAGGCCCAACCCCCTTTCCAAGGCGGCCACGTTCAGAGAGATACACAGCGAACCAAGGCATTGTCACATAAATACATTCATGATTTCTTACTGCAAGTGGGCGGCGGTTTGTGTGCAAAGTATGGGAGTACTATAAGTGAGAGTAGTGTTTCAAATGTACCACCATTAAGTGTCTCTGTCCCTCTCTCTCGCACTCTCCATGTCTTTTGTAACAAGCAGCCAAATTATTGTCAGTCCACTAGGGAACTGTTTCCAATGTATTACGTGTGTATGTTTATCCTGTGTTTCCATTTAGCTAGTAAATAAATAATTAAGCTAATTTGTGTAGTACTGAATCATAAGTAAGGCTGGGTTTTTTGCAGATGCAAGGAGGTTACGACTGTTCAGAATGATGATATGACACGAGATTATGATTAATACATTGACACTTTATAAATGTGATAGGTAAAGACCTTTAGAGTTTAATTCGGGAGATGGTAACTCTTTAAAGAATCGCTCTCATGATGCCCCAAATCCTAATTAGTTAATTTTTACATGATTAATTTAATTGGGTAACAATTAAACATAGTTAGTTGATTAGATAAAAAAAAACAGTCATCAGATTGATATTACAGTGGTTTCCAGATTGCATAAAGTCAAGTGTAGTTCTTGAGAGCTGTCGTGCTATCGGCTTGAGGGGGAATATACACGGTTGTGACTATAACCGAAGAGAATTCTCTTGGGAGGTAATACGGTCGTCATTTGATTGTGAGGTATTCTAGGCGGGTGAACAAAAGGACTTGAGTTTCTGTATGTTATCACAATCACACCATGTGCAGTATCTAACTACACAACCATACACACAAATCTAAAAATAAAATAATTGAATTAAGAAATATATAAATATTAGGATGAGCAATGTCGGAGTGGCATTGACCAAAATACAGTAGAATACAGTATATACATATGAAATGAGTAAAACACTATGTAAACATTATTAAAGTGACTAGTGTTCCATTATTAAAGTGACCATTGATTCCTTGTCTATGTACATAGCTGTTTTTCAAGCTGTTTTTTACTATCTTGGTCCCAGCTTTGATGTACCTGTACTGGCCTTGCCTTTTGATAGTGGAGTGGTTGATGTCCTTGATCATATTTTTGGCCTTGTGACATTGGGTGCTGTAGGTGTCCTGGAAGGCAGGCAGTGTGCCCCCGGTGATGAGTTGGGGAGATTGCACAACCCTCTTGAGAGCCCAGCGGTTGCGGTTGTTGCAGTTGCCGTACCAGGTGGTGATACAGCCCGACAGAATGCTCTCAGTTGTGCATCTGTAAAAGTTTGTGAGGTTCTTAGGGGCCAAGCCATATTTCTTCAGCCTCCTGAGGTTGAAGAAGCGCTGTCTGTGTGGGTGGACCATTTCAGATTGTCAGTGATGTGTGCCCTGGGGAACTTGAAACTCTTCACCTTGCTCCAACTGTTGTCTCCTGAAGTCCACGATCAGCTCCTTCGTTTTGTTGATGTTGATGTTGAGGGAGAGGTTATTTTCCTGGCACCACTGTGCCTGGGCCCTCACCTCCTCCCTGTAGGCTGTCTCGTCATTGTTGGTAATCAGACCTATTACTTTTGTGATTGATTTGGAGGCGTGCATGGCCACGCAGTCATGGGTGAACAGGGAGTACTGCAGGGGGCTGAGCACGCACCCGTGGGGCCCCTGTGTTGAGGATCAGCCTAGTGGAGGTGTTGTTTCCTACCTTCACCACCTGGGGGTGGCCCGTCAGGATAGTCATTTAGTTCAGTTAACTTTGCTTTCTTGGGTACAGGAACAATGGTGAACATCTTGAAGCAAGTGGGGATAGTAGACTGGGATAGGGATAGATTGAATATGTCTGTAAATGCTCCAGCCAGCTGGTCTGCCCATGCTCTGAGGACGCGGCTAGGGATGTCGTCTGGGCCGGCAGCCTTGAGAGGGTTAACACGCTTAAATGTCTTACTCACGTTGGCCATGGAGAAAGAGAGCCCACAGTCCTTGGGAGCGGGCCGCATCTTTTAATAGTCACCATGGAAACAACATCCCCTGTCCGTGTATACGGCAATGTTATTCTCATAGGCAACCTGGAACATGTCCCTGGCCTTGATCAAAACATTCTTGAAGCACGGATTCCGATTGGTCAGACCAGCGTTGAATAGACCTTAGCATGAGTACTTCCTGTTTGAGTTTCTGCCTATAGGAAGGGATGAGCAGAATGGAGTCGTGATCTGATTTGCCGAAGGGAGGGCGGGGGAGGGCCTTGTAGCTATCCCGGGGAGGCTTGGCAGAGGTCGATCTGCTGGTAGGTTTGACTTTTTATCCACAGCTAAACCTGCGAAAAGGTTGTCGATGGATGGTAGCGGATACTGCTTAACGGACAACACACGGTTAACTGTGACTTTAAGGTCTCCACATATCCGGATTCCACCATCCTTCTTAAGGACTGGTATGATGGGTGTAGCCCATTCACTCACACTGACAGGCTCCAGTACTTTGTTCTTCGATTACTAGGGGGAAAACTCTAAGTGATGAACACCAAGGGAGACGGCTGTGTGAGAACTATGCGTGTGCCATGATGTGGGTGGGCATGAATTTAGTATGAGGCACTGACATATCGTAAGCAGACTGGGATTTTGAGTCTAGGCCTGCACATCTCCAGCGGGCCAGAGAAGAGGGTGTTTGTCCGTCTTTCTTCCACCACCTGCATACCACAGAGCGGCAATGTTTTGTACAGCTGGTTGAGTCGGAAGGCACTCATCGGAATTTCCTCTTCAAAATAGAAGAATGAGTTACAATCTTATTAGGTCACACATCCACGCAACTCTTACCCAGAAAAAAGTTGTTGGCATTTAATTTCTGTCCTAAAAACACTAAGCTTTTGACTTTCATATTGAGAAGGCATAAGAGTACACTTAGGACTAACACCAGTTTCCGTAGTTAAAACACTGTTGGTAGTTGCATATATAAAGGCTTTTAGAGAAGACATACTCATTCTGGCTCTTTGGCCTCTTTTGAACCCACATGTCATCTCAAATTCAAAATGTGAATGTTAAATGATAATCAGGGGGACAAAAGTGAATCATTCACACAATTCACTGAAAAAGAACAAGGGTACAGAGGTAATGAAAAGCGATCCTGCACCAGCAAAGTAGCTGGTTTGATCCAATTCCCTTAATTCCAAAATTAGATGAACAGCAATTACTTTTTAATTAATCTCTCTGACTCGATGTTCAGGCAATTCAATAATGGATGACAAGGAGACACAGGGATTAGTATGAAAGCGTGTGAGCTACAAAGAAAGAGCAGCAGTCTAGCTCTCCCTCTCAAATTTTGACTGTGATGGAGAGTTGACACAAGTGTGGTTGAGCGTACAATGAAGCATTTAAAATAAATTATATTAGCTGTTTTTAAATGTGTCCACAAAATGGCATGAAGAGCTTCTCTTCTTTTGAAGACTTGAGTTCAACATGATGTAGATATGGCCAACTGGAACCTCAGGAAGTACAGTTTACAAAAATATAAACGCAACATGTAACGTGTTGGTCCCGTGTTTCATGAACTGAAATAAAATATATCAAAAATGTTCTATATGAACAAAAAGCTTATTTCTCTCAAATTTTGTGCACAAATTTGTTTACATCCCTGTTAGTGAGCATTTTTCCTTTGCCACACCTGTCAGGTTATCTCAGAAGCTGATCAAACAGCATAATCATTACACAGGTGCACCTTGTGATGGGTCAATAAAAGGTCACCCTAAAATGTGCCGTTTGTCACACAACACAATAACACAAGTCTTGAGGGAGCATGAAATTGGCATGCTGACTGCAGGAATGTCCACCAGAGCTGTTGCCAGAGAATTGCTATGTTAATTTATCTACCATAAGCTGCCTATAATGTCATTTTAGAGAGTTTGAAAGTAAGTCCTACCGGCCTCACAATCACAGACCACTTGTGTGGGTGGGGGATGTCAACGTTGTGAAGGGAGTGCCCCATGGTGGCGGTGGGATTATGGTATGGGCAGGCATAAGCTAAGGACAATGAACAAAATTGCATCTTATTGATGGCAATTTGAATGCACAGATATACCGTGATGAAATCTTGAGGTCCATTCATCCACCGCCATCACCTCATGTATTAGAATGTTAATCCACAGCCCCATTTCGCAAGGAAATTTACACAATTCCTGGAAGCGAAACATATCCCAATTCTTCCATGGCCTGCATACTCACCAGACATATTGCCCATTGAGCCTGCTTGGGATACTCTGGATGGACGTGTACAACAGAGTGTTCCAGTTCCTGCCAATATCCAGCAACTTCGCACAGCCATTGAAGTGGGACAACATTCCACAGGACATAGTCAACAGCCTGATCATCTCAATGTGAAGGAGATGTTTTCCGCTGCATACCCTGCGAGGGTAAAAAAAAACACGCCCTGTTAAGAACTCATTTTTATTTTTTTAAATATTTTTTTATATATATTGACTTTCAATGTCGCAAGATACTGACTGGTTTTCTGATCCAATGCCCTACCTTTTATTTAGGGTATCTGTGATAAACAGATGCATATCTGTAGTTCCAGTCATGTGAAATCCATAGGGCCTCATTTATTTATTTCAATTTACTGATTTCCTTATATGAACTGTAACTCAGTAAAATCTATGAAATTGTTGCATGTTGCGTTTATTTTTGTGTTCAGTATATACTGTATCAATTTAGTAGCTATTTGAGATCTGCGTTAATTATTCATGATGGCAGATCGATATCTCTTACAAATATGATCATTTTCCTGCTTAACCAAACGCTGCGGACAAGGAACATCCATAATGGTCAGATAAATTGAAATGCATTATGGGAAAAAAAATCAATGTGCGCTCTAGCGGCGGCAGGCCACATTTGGAGTGCCAAATGGTACACTGCTAGTTTCAGAGGCCTCCTGAAGGCTCATGTTGAAACAAAGTTTTTGGTTCAAGATGAGTCCACAGATATGAGTCTGCATTATTAATTAAGTATTTCCTGATTGGCAGAGATAGCTCGCATCTCCTCCAAACGTCACTGCCTTGTCTTACTGACAATATGCAAGAGGGCATTTATTTCAATGGACTCATGTTGAGAAGAGCTCATTTGGCAGGCATCCCGAGAGGGTTGTGGTAGGCCTTCACTACTGATGGTCTGTATAACAGAGACTACAATTTAATGACGACATGAAGTAATGACTAAAGGTGTGATAAAGGGATGACTTTGTGTGTCAGTCTTTTTGCCGAATAGGCGGTCAATCCCAGTGTGTGAGACAAAGTTTTTATAACCCTCTTGTGCATCAGAGAGCTGGATAAAAAACTTTAATTAACTGCAGTATGATCAATTTAACTAAATCAATTTGTCAAATCGGAAAGAAAATCTACATTTCTCAGCTCAACAAATATAGCCAATCTATTATAATGTGACAAAACATTGTTTTGAACTACGTGATTCTGTCTTAAAGTATTAAAAAGTATTGATTAGGAAGCATTTTCAAATGTCTATATCACTTCACAACCATGCATGTATAAAGATTTATAAATGTAAGGGGGCGATAGTTAACCAATTTAATTACTAAATGATCCTCCATCCCTTATCCATGGTTTCATTCAGCTACAAGGAAATTAACAATATGGGACACATAAAGGATATAGAGACTGCTATGCTCACTCTATACATATAAAGTAGCAAAGCTATTATTTACACAGCAAGAAAGTCAGACAATTTGGGTCAATTGCAAATGTGGCCCACGCTGCGTACAAAATGGAGATGATCCGGTGGCTTATTGGGGCTGTGCTGGAATAACTTGCAATATCCACATTGCGTGTGTTATTTGTGTGCGTGCGCACACATTCCTCCTGCAGTTTTCATCTGGCAACTGATGACAGTGCTCCTAGGAGGACAGATGGGAGAGACTATAGACCCCTACTGCAACACACACGCAGAGTAGGATGCGCACACACACACACACAAACACAAAGCGTACAAACATCAACTGCTGTATCTAGCTCTGACACCCCCTTTCACCTACAATAAAGTTGACATGAGGCTCCCAGAGTACCATAGAAGTAACAGTGCTTTGCTCTAATGGAACGGTCAGCCATTTTCACTCACTAGTAAGGAAAATATTTAGCTGAGCGATGGCTCTGTCAGCAAAGCCCACAAACAGGAGTCAGTGAGTCCAGGACTCAGCACACTAAAACAATAAGAATAAAAACAACTAAATGGCAAGTAAAGTTGTGGGGCTTGCTTTACCTGTTTGAAAGTAGTTGTGGTAGCTGAAGAAGTTTAAAAAGTTGTATTTAAACAAGGCAGTTAAATATAGTGAAAGCTAAATGTAGTCAAATAATTGGTCTGATTACTTTGATACACTACTATATCAACAAATATTTGGTTTGAGGAGCAGTTAGATCACATATTTCATCTAGTAAAGGAATGGATTTAAGAATATAAAAATATATGGACGAGCAATGCCAGAACGGCATAGAATAAGATAGAGTAGAATAGGATACAGTATATACATATGAGATGGGTAAATGGGTAATGCAAGGTATGTAGACATTATTAAAGTGAAGCAGCCTCTATGTGCTAGTGATGTCTATTTAACAGTCTGATGGCCTTGAGATTGAAGCTGTTTTTCAGTCTCTCGGTCCCAGCTTTGATGCACCTGTACTGACCTCGCCTTCAAGATGATAGTGGGGTGAACAGGCAGGAGTTCAGATGGTTGTTGTCCTTGATGATCTTTTTGGCTTTCCTGTGACATCCTGTGCTGTAGGTGTCCTGGAGGGCAGGTTGTTTGATAATGCGTTGAGTAGACCGCACCACCCAACTATGGGCGGTGCAGTTGCCGTACCAAGCGGTGATACAGCCCGAAAGGATGCTCTCAATTGTGCATCCGTAAAAGTTTGTGAGGGTTTTAGCTGACAAGCCAAATATCTTCCTCCTGAGGTCGAAGAGGCGCTGTTGCGCCTTCTTCACCACATTGCCTGTGAGAGCTGAGATAAGGCTTTACCTAGCATAGACTTATGGATGACCTGGAGCCAGTGGGTCTGGCTATGAATATGTAGCGAGGGCCAGCCGACTAGAGCATACAGGTCGCAGTGGTGGGTGGTATAAGGGGCTTTGGAGACAAAACGGATGGCGCTGTGATAGACTGCATCCAGTTTTCTGAGTAGAGTATTGGAAGCTATTTTGTAAATGAAATCACCGAAGTCGAGGATCGGTAGGATAGTCTGTTTTACGAGGGTATGTTTGGCGGCGTGAGTGAAGGAGGCTTTGTTGCGAAATAGGAAGCTGATTCTAGATGTAATTTTTGGATTGGAGATGTTTAATGTGAGTCTGGAAGGAGAGTTTACAGTCTAGCCAGACACCTAGGTATTTGTAGTTGTCCATATAGTCTAAGTCAGAACCGTCCAGAGTAGTGATACTCGTCAGGCGGGCGGGTGCTCTGTAAATAAGGTTTGATTTGATTGATGACGTTACAGCTGCGGGAATATTAAATAAACTGTAATTGTCACGAGGACAAGTACAGTTGCCTTTCACTATAGCTGCACTTCTCCATATGGCCAGACTATAGTGGCCTTTAAACCGTTTGACACTACCAATAAATGGGTGTGATCATTCTGCAGTGGTCCCTATAGCATAAGCTCAAACCGGTGTGATTAGAAAGCTTATTTCCTTTATTTAGTCCAGTTTCGATTGATGCACAAACACAGAGCACAAACACAGTCCTTAAAAAATTATTTATGGTTGCAATGTTCAGACATTCACAGAAGTAGAGACAGCATAACACAATCATCCAAACCGGAAAATGTAGGCTACATTAGTCCTAGCACTAACTGAGGAAAGGTGGCCCTAACACAAGCAGTCATATTTAGCTAACTCTTGGCTGACACAATATGAATTAGCTAATATCAATTACTATTTATAACTCATCACATCACAGGTGAGCCCACCATTGATCAAAATAATTGAGTAGAACACTTTCTAAAAACTAAAGTCATCCGACGATGGGTAGTTTGCGCGCACCACTATGTTTGCTTTTTCGAGTTAACCAAAGATAAGAACAGGAGACCAGATGAGTTTGCTCTGTTTGCAGAATGCATGTTGACTACAATCATTCACTTCCCTTCATTCATTTCCGGAAGTTTACTCGAAAGATGAGTGAACCATCCCTCACCTCATTTTTTTAAACATTTTTGATCTGACAGACGTTTATGTGACACCCAGAACACATTGTATAACTTCAACAAACATTGCGCCACACATAGCTAGAAAATTACTTAGCATTAACTCACAATAATCATAACAATCTTCAAAAAAGTATTTTACCCACATCATAGGTGTCCATTACAATCTATGCAATAAGCGGAATGCAAGATTTGTCACCAGAACTTGAAAACGTGAATGAAACTGTAAATACATTATGCTTTATACATACATACATACATACAGTGAGAGAAAAAAGTATTTGATCCCCTGCTGATTTTGTACGTTTGCCCACTGACAAAGGAATTATCAGTCTATAATTTTAATGGTAGGTTTATTTGAACAGTGAGAGAAAGAACAACAACAAAATCCAGAAAAACGCATGTCAAAAAACGTTATAAATTGATTTGCATTTTAAGGAGGGAAATAAGTATTTGACCCCCTCTCAATCAGAAAGATTTCTGGCTCCCAGGTGTCTTTTATACAGGTAACGAGCTGAGATTAGAAGCACAGTCTTAAAGGTAGTTCTCCTAATCTCAGTTTGTTACCTGTATAAAAGACACCTGTCCACAGAAGCAATCAATCAATCAGATTCCAAACTCTCCACCATGGCCAAGATCAAAGAGCTCTCCAAGGATGTCAGGTACAAGATTGTAGACCTACACAAGGCTGGAATGGGCTACAAGACCATCGCCAAGCAGCTTGGTTAGAAGGTGACAACAGTTGGTGCGATTATTCGCAAATGGAAAAAACACAAAATGACTGTCAATCTCCCTCGACCTGGGGCTCCATGCAAGATCTTACCTCGTGGAGTTGCAATGATCATGAGAACGGTGAGGAGTCAGCCCATAACTACACGGGAGGATCTTGTCAATGATCTCAAGGCAGCTGGGACCATAGTGTGTTACCAATTGTTTCCATGGTGACTACGCCGGGAAGGACTGAAATCCTGCAGCGCCTGCAAGGTCCCCCTGCTCAAGACAGCACATATACATGCCCGTCTGAAGTTTGCCAATGAACATCTGAATGATTCAGAGGACAACTGGGTGAAGGTGTTGTGGTCAGATGAGACCAAAATGGAGCTCTTTAGCATCAACTCAACCGTGTTTGGAGGAGGCCGTGTTTGGAGGAGGAGGAATGCTGCCTATGACCCCAAGAACACCATCCCCACCATCAAACATGGAGGTGGGAATATTATGCTTTGGGGTGTTTTTCTGCTAAGTGGACAGGACAACTTCACCGCATCAAAGGGACAATGGACGGGGCCATGTACCGTCAAATCTTGGGTGAGAACCTCCTTCCCTCAGCCAGGGCATTGAAAATGGGTCGTGGATGGGTATTCCAGCATAACAATGACCCAAAACACACGGCCAAGGCAACAAAGGAGTGGCTCAAGAAGAAGCACATTAAGGTCCTGGAGTGGCCTAGCCAGTCTCCAGACCTTAATCCCATAGAAAATCTGTGGAGGGAGCTGAAGGTTCGAGCTGCCAAACGTCAGCCTCGAAACCTTAATGACTTGGAGAAGATCTGCAAAGAGGAGTGAGACAAAATCCCTCCTGAGATGTGTGCAAACCTGGTGGCCAACTAGAAGAAACATCTGACCTCTGTGATTGCCAACAAGGGTTTTGCCACCAAGTCATGTTTTGAAGAGGGGGCAAATACTTATTTCCCTCATTAAAATGCAAATAAATGTATAACATTTTTGACATGCATTTTTCTGGATTTTTTTGTTGTTATTCTGTCTCTCACTGTTCAAATTAACCTACCATTAAAATTAGAGACTGATAATTTCTTCGTCAGTGGGCAAGCGTACAAAATCAGCAGGGGATCATTTTTTTCCCTCGCTGTACATACATACCTACATACATACATACATACATACATACATACATACATAAAGTTGGAGTCTGAAGTTTACACACACATTAGCAAAATCATTTAAACTCAGTTTTTCACAATTCCTGACATTTAATCCTAGTAAGAATTCCCTGTCTTGGGTCAGTAAGGATCACCACTTTATTTTAAGAATGTGAAATGTCAGAATAATAGTAGAGAGAATGATTTATTTCAGCATTTCAGCATTTCATCACATTCCCAGTGGGTCAGAAGTTTACGTACACTCAATTAGTATTTGATAGCGTTGCCTTTAACTTGTTTAACTTGGGTCAAATGTTTCAGGTAGCCTTGCACAAGCTTCCCACAATCAGTTGGGTGAATTTTGGCCCATTCCTCCTGACAGAGCTGGTCTAACTGAGTCAGGTTTAAAGGCCTCCTTGCTCGCACATGCTTTTTCAGTTCTGCCGATACATTTTCTAAGGATTGAGGTCAGGGCTTTGTGATGGCCACTCCAATACCTTGAATTTGTTGTCGTTAATCCAATTTGCCACAACTTTGGAAGTATGCTTGAGTTCATTTGGAATATCCATTTGCGACCAAGCTTGAACTTCCTGACTGATGTGTTGAGAAGTTGCTTCAATACATCCACATAATTTTCCTTTCTCATGTTGCCATCTATTTTGTGAAGAGCACCAGTCCCTCCTGCAGCAAAGCACCCCCACAACATGACACTGCCACCCCCATTGTGACTAGGGTGGGAATTCTAGTTTCTTTATTTCTATGTTTTCTGTTTCTATGTTTTGGCCGGGTATGGTTCTCAATCAGGGACAGATGTCTATCATTGTCTCTGATTGGGAATCATACTTAGGCAGCCTGTTTTGCCACCTTAGTTGTGGGTAGTTGACTTTGTTAGTGGCCTGTATAGCCCTAGTAAGCGTCACGGTCGTGTTTGTTGTTTCTTGTTTTAGTTAGCAACATTCATAATAAAAAGAAATGTACGCTCACCATGCTACACCTTGGTCCGGTCATGTCCCTGACAACGTTCGTGACACCCATGCTTCACAGTTGGGATGGTGTTCTTCAGCTTGCAAGTATCCACCTTTTTCCTCCAAACATAACGATGGCCATTATGGCCAAACAGTTCTATTTTTGTTTCATCAGACCAGAGGAAATTTCTCCAAAATGTATGAGCATTGTCACCATGTGCAGTTGCAAACTGGCTTTTTTATGGCGGGTTTGGAGCAGTGGCTTCTTCCTTGCTGAGCAACCTTTCAGGTTATGTCGATATAGGACTCGTTTTACTGTGGATATCGATACTTTTGTACCTGTTTCCTCCAGCATCATCACAAGGTCCTTTGCTGTTGTTCTGGGATTGATTTGCACTTTTCGCGACAAAGTACATTAATCTCTAGGAAACAGAACGCGTCTCTTACCTGAGCGGTATGACGGCTGATGGTCCCATGGTGTTTAAACTTGTGTACTATTGTTTGTACAGATGAACGTGGTACCTTCAGGCATTCAGAAATTGCTCCCAAGGAAGAACCAGACATGTGGAGGCCTACAATTATTTTCTGAGGTCTTGGCTGATTTCTTTTGATTTTCCCATGATGTCAAGCAAAGAGGCACTGAGTTTGAAGGTAGGCCTTGAAATACATCCGCAGGTACACCTCCAATTGACTCAAATTATGTCAATTAGCCTATCAGAAGCTTCTAAAGCCGTGACATCATTTTCTGGAATTTTCCAAGCTGTTTTAAAGGCACATTCAACTTAGTGTACGTATGTAAACTTCTGACCCACAAGAATTGTGATACACTGAATTATAAGTGAAATAGTCTGTCTGTAAACAAGTTTTGGAAAAATTACTTGTCATGCACAAAGTAGATGTCCCAACCGACTTGCCAAAACTATAGTTTGTTAACAAGAAGTTTGTGGAGTGGTTGAAAAAAGAGTTTTAATGACTTCAACCTAAGTGTATGTTAACTTCCGACTTCAACTGTACATACATTACGTATGCTATATGTATATATAACATAAGGCACTTACAGTGTATTCGGAGAGTATTCAGACCTTTTGACTTTTTTCCCATTTTACACACAATACCTCATAATGAAAAAGCAAAAATAGTTTTTTTAAAACATACATTTATAACACTGAAATTTGGCACAACTGTATTTCAGGAGATTCCCCCATTCTTCTCTGCAGATCCTATCAAGCTCTGTCAGGTTGGATGGGGAGTGTCCCTGCACAGGTATTTTCAGGTCACTCGAGAGATGTTAGATCAGGTTCGTGCCACTCCTGCATTGTCTTCGCTGTGTGCTTAGGGTTGTTGTCCTGTTAGAAGGAGAACCTTAGCCCAAGTCTGAGGTTCTGAGTGCTCTGGAGCAGGTTTTCATCAAGGATCTCTCTGTACTTCTCTCTGTTCATCTTTCCCTCGGTCCTGACGAGTCTCCTAGTCCCTGCCACTGAAGAAAATCCCCACAGCATGATGCTGCCACCCCTATGCTTCAACGTAGGAATGGTGCCAAGTTTCCTCCAAATAGGACGCTTGGCATTCAGGCCAAAGAGTTCAAACTTGGTTTCATCAGACCAGAGAATCTTGTTTCTCATGGTCTGAAAGTCCTTTTGGCGGCGTTTTGCAAACTCCAAGTGGGCTGTCATGTGCCTTTTACTGAGAAGTGACTTCCGGGTGACCACTCTACCTTAAAGGCCTGATTGGTGGAGTGCTGTAGAGATGATTGTCCTTCTGGAAGGTTCTCCCATCTTCACAGAGGAACTCTGGAGCTCTGTCAGAGTGACTATCGGGTTCTTGGTCACCTCCCTGACCAAGGCCCTTCTCCCCCAATTGCACAGGCCACTGTGTTTTTAGGGACCTTCAATGGTGCAGAAATTTTTTGGTACCCTTTCCTAGATCTGTGCCTAGACACAATCCTGTCTCGGAGCTCTACGGACAATTCCTTCGACCTCATGGCTTGGTTTTTGCTCTGACATGCACTGTCAACTGTGGGACCTTATATATAATGTCCAATCAATTAAATTTACGACAGGTGGACTCCCATCAAGTTGTAGAAACATCTCAAGGATGACCATTGGAAACAGGACTCACCTGAGCGCAATTTTGATTCTCATAGCAAAGAATCAGAATACTTATCTAAATAAAGTTTTTCTGTTTCTTTTCTTTATACACAATACCCCATAATGACATGAAATGTTTTTTTGTTTTTTTTACTGTTTTCGCTTTGTCATTATTGTGTATCGATTGATAAGAAAATAAATCATTTATTCAATTTTAGAAAAAGGCTGTAATGTACAAAATGTAGAAAAAGTCAAGGGGCCTGAATACTTTTCGAATGCACCCTCCAATTTCAACAAAAGGAGTATCCTCCTCTTCATTCTATTTGAATGGTGAACACATTTTTTGCAATATCGCAGTTCTTAAGTCGTCCAGAGAATGAGGATTGTGTTTTCTGCTCCTATGAGATGCAAAGGTTCCATACACGTTTATTCTAAAACCACACTTGTGAAATACAAAGAAGACAGTTTCAAGTTTCTTAATAAGATGTTTTTAATAATTATTTTCAGTTGAGAAACTGCAACAGTTGCAGATTTCACATCTAAAAGAGAGGACCTCTCCTGGACTTATTGATTGGTGAGTTCAATGTTGTCTTGACAAATGTGACATAAGGGGACTCAATGTTTTGAAGGAACATAAGCAATTTGTGTATAGAGACAGGGCAATGATTGACTGTGTCCATGCCTTAGCCTATAGCGATTCAAAGTTTTTGGACGCAATAACGTTGCAGATCTTGCATCTCATATGCTGTCTGATCCCTATGGAAGGCATGGAAATGTTGACAGTCAAATACATAATACTACAGTATTTAAAACACCTACAATGCATTGTGTAAAAGAACCAGAGAAAATGTTAATGCTGTTTCTTACATTATTTGCCCAGAACGTATTTTGTATTATTAGATGCAGCCAGAAATAACTTTTGAATATGAGAACGGCGGTAACTCACCAGCATTATGACCAGGAATAGGACTTTCCCAGGGCAATTGAACTTATCCCAGAGGCTGCCCCAAGACACCGCCAGCAGAGAAGAGGTATTTGGAGTGAATTTCTAGTCCAACTCAGGAGGCGGGCACAACATCCACCACTTCCGAGTATATTACTCGCTAATGTACAGTCTCTGGACAATAAAGTAGACAAGCTCAAGGCGAGGATCTCCATCACCAGGGACTGTAACATACTCTGTATCATGGAATCATGGCTCTCTTGGGATATACTGTCCCCATCCATACAGCCAGCTGGAATCTCAGTTCATTGTGCAGACAGGAGAAAATAACTCTCTGGGAAGAAGAAAGGCACAGGTGTATGTTTCATGATTAACTACTCGTGGTGTGATAAAATACAGACACTCAAGTCCTTTTGTTCACCCGACCTAGAATACCTCCCAAGAAAATGATCTTTGGTTATTATAGCCACAACCGTGTATATTCCCCCTCATGCCGATACCAGGAACGACACAAGACTTAATGCAAACTGGAAACCACATATGCTGAGGCCGTGTTTATTGTAGCTGGGGATTTCAACAAAACACATTTGAGGACAATGCTACCGAATTTCTATCAACACATTATTTACTAATAGCCTATTGGAGGAGCTTGTTGAATTTAAAAAAGGCTACAGAAATCGTGTAATCACTCGATAATAATAATATATTGTAGCTCAGGGAGAATAATATTATTTTCTAAAAATGTTGGCCTTGGTCTAATCAGTAGTGGAGGTTTGCGTGTCTGGGGACCACAGAGCGCAGCTTGGAGGTAAGCACAGATCTGTCAAAAAAAAAACTCTCTGCAAAAGGACATTCCTGTTTTCGCGAAATCCCAGGAAAAGCTATAGGCCTAGGCTGCAAAAGCAATGTGCCACATATTTTGATCCCTTTTTATACTAAGCCTAATAGCCTTTTCGGGGAAAGAAGCAGGCATGCTCTTGCTAATTGTTGAGTGTAAAATAGGCCAAATTAACTGTTGGGAAAGTTGAGGAGAGAAAGTACATTGGTGTGATCACTTTTGTCCGGTTATGATAACATTGCAAATACTTGACGAATGCAAACCACTTGAGCGACAAGGCAATGTTGACACAAGAAGGCAATGTTGACAGGCTGTGAAAGATGCGCAGGCTTAATGGCGTTTGTTGGTGAATTGCTACATTTAAATGTAATTTATTTTAATTTAAGTTTCTAAATTATTTTTCATTAGGTCTACATGTACATTGAAGTAGCCTATTATTTGCAGTTGTCACTATGACAAACACACCCTATAAGCACTGAATGGTCTTGTTAACACCTTATTAAAAGGCAGCGTGCAGTAGGATGTGTTGATTGACAGGACTATAGAACGATAAATTATTAACTTTCTTCTAGTGTGGATGCTCACAAACGTTTTATAGTAAGGCTATGTAGCCTATATCTTATGGTTACAGGTATACTTGTTTACTTAACTTTTATACTCTATAAATTGACTCCTAATAATTTACAGCGGCATCTTTGCCACAGAGTGCTGCAGTAAAGAATTAAAGCAGAAGTCGAATCCATCACTTCTTGTTGTTTGGCTGTGCCCATAGCAATGTTTTAAAATGAGGTAGATATAGGAGATATACAGTGCCTTGCGAAAGTATTCGGCCCCCATGAACTTTGCGACCTTTTGCCACATTTCAGGCTTCAAACATAAAGATATAAAACTGTATTTTTTTGTGAAGAATCAACAACAAGTGGGACACAATCATGAAGTGGAACGACATTTATTGGATATTTCAAACTTTTTTAACAAATCAAAAACGGAATAATTGGGCGTGCAAAATTATTCAGCCCCTTTACTTTCAGTGCAGCAAACTCTCTCCAGAAGTTCAGTGAGAATCTCTGAATGATCCAATGTTGACCTAAATGACTAATGATGATAAATACAATCCACCTGTGTGTAATCAAGTCTCCGTATAAATGCACCTGCACTGTGATAGTCTCAGAGGTCCGTTAAAAGCGCAGAGAGCATCATGAAGAACAAGGAACACACCAGGCAGGTCCGAGATACTGTTGTGAAGAAGTTTAAAGCCGGATTTGGATACAAAAAGATTTCCCAAGCTTTAAACATCCCAAGGAGCACTGTGCAAGCGATAATATTGAAATGGAAGGAGTATCAGACCACTGCAAATCTACCAAGACCTGGCCGTCCCTCTGAACTTTCAGCTCATACAAGAAGAAGACTGATCAGAGATGCAGCCAAGAGGCCCATGATCACTCTGGATGAACTGCAGAGATCTACAGCTGAGGTGGGAGACTCTGTCCATAGGACAACAATCAGTCGTATATTGCACAAATCTGGCCTTTATGGAAGAGTGGCAAGAAGAAAGCCATTTCTTAAAGATATCCATAAAAAGTGTTGTTTAAAGTTTGCCACAAGCCACCTGGGAGACACACCAAACATGTGGAAGAAGGTGCTCTGGTCAGATGAAACCAAAATTGAACTTTTTGGCAACAATGCAAAACGTTATGTTTGGCGTAAAAGCAACACAGCTGAACACACCATCCCCACTGTCAAACATGGTGGTGGCAGCATCATGGTTTGGGCCTGCTTTTCTTCAGCAGGGACAGGGAAGATGGTTCAAATTGATGGGAAGATGGATGGAGCCAAATACAGGACCATTCTGGAAGAAAACCTGATGGAGTCTGCAAAAGACCTGAGACTGGGATGGAGTTTTGTCTTCCAACAAGACAATGATCCAAAACATAAAGCAAAATCTACAATGGAATGGTTCAAAAATAAACATATCCAGGTGTTAGAATGGCCAAGTCAAAGTCCAGACCTGAATCCAATCGAGAATCAGTGGAAATAACTGAAAACTGCTGTTCACAAATGCTCTCCATCCAACCTCACTGAGCTCGAGCTGTTTTGCAAGGAGGAATGGGAAAAAATGTCAGTCTCTCGATGTGCAAAACTGATAGAGACATACCCCAAGTGACTTACAGCTGTAATCGCAGCAAAAGGTGGCGCTACAAAGTATTAACTTAAGGGGGCTGAATAATTTTGCACGCCCAATTTTTCAGTTTTTGATTTGTTAAAAAAGTTTGAAATATCCAATAAATGTCGTTCCACTTCATGATTGTGTCCCACTTGTTGTTGATTCTTCACAAAAAAATACAGTTTTATATCTTTATGTTTGAAGCCTGAAATGTGGCGAAAGGTCGCAAAGTTCAAGGGGGCCGAATACTTTCGCAAGGCACTGTATAAGAACTCAGAGGATTGAGTCTCCCCTTTCGATATTGGTGGCATATTAGTTTGTATCTCCAACGGTTCGGTCTGGACAGTTGGTTTTGTGAGACGACCTCTGAAATAAGGACATCCGCCACAGAGAGTTCAGACAACTTCTGTAAAGCTTGTGGATGTTGTAGAGTCAGTTTGTCACTGAAACGTTTCATTTTGGGGGGTGGGAAGGGGCAATACATGAAATTGGGAAATACATGAAAGCCTCACCAGCTAGCTATCAATCTATTTAGTTTCACTGTCTGATCATTCAAAAAACAAGCCCACTATAATCATTACTTTTACTTTTCCACAAATGGTCTGTTGTGTGTTTCTTGATTTGAGCAAGCTAACCCAAATGTATCAAAGAATAGGTTATGCAGCCACAATTAGTTAGTGGCTACTGCTTGGCCAGTGATCTAGCTAGCTACATTTCAGTCAGTAGATATCCTTCTAAGTGAGGTGGTCACTGTATAAACTAGCTATGAGTTGAACATATTCGGCTGAAAAAGAACTAGTACACAGTAAATAAGACGGTAGCACTGAGGAGGGTGCGGGTTTTGCCAGTTCCTTCACAAATTTGGCTTTATGGAAATGTTTGTGTTAATTATTACTTTGTTTTCTCAGAATGTTTGTGCAATAATTTCCTGCTACGACGGACAAAGACTTCTGGATCATGAATCAGAAGCTACACACTTATGTCTCAGCCTCCCAGATCTGAAATACTACATCCGCTCCTTTGTTCCGCGCACATCGGGTTTACCTCCCCTTTCGATATTGGTGGCATATTGGTCCTGCTCTAGATGACCTAAGGCAATGCCGGTGACAAAGAAGAGGATGGAAAGGGGGGCTCCAAGCTAACCTGAAAAGACAGGCTACACAGCCTCCTCTTCCTAGTATCCTGATGGCTAATGTTGCAAAAATATATATATATGTTTTTGCTTTGTCATTATGGGGTATTGTGTGTAGATTGATGAGGAAGAAAAACTATTTAATCCATTTTAGAATAAGGCTGTAATGCAACAAAATGTGGAAAAAGTCAAGGGGTCTGAATACTTTCCGAATGCACTGTATGTGAGAATGCAGTTCATTCACTATAGTTCAGCATTCAACAGTAGTGTTCCCTTGTAAAAAAAAAATTGCATAGCGGTAAACCTAGACATGTGCGTCTTACAGTATTCCGAGTGGTGACGCAAGGCTCGCAACCTTGGCTATACCCACTGGATACGATTATGGTCCAAAAGCAGTCTCATGATAATGGAGTCAGATTGATGAATGTAGTTTATTATTATATTCAACATAATGTTTGGATAATTTCCATCCACCTACATAAGTGACTCATCATACTGTAAGTGACTCATTTCTGGGTGGTACATCTAAGAGCTTTGCACACCTGGATTATACAATATTTGCACATTATTCTTTAAAAATTATTCAATCTCTGTCAAGTTTGTTGTTGATCATTGCTAGACAGCCATTTTCATGTCTTACCATAGATTTTCAAGCCGATTTAAGTCTAAACTTTAACTACGCCACTCAGGAACATTAAATGTCATCGTGGTAAGCAACTCCAGTGTATATTTGGCCTTTTGTTTTAGGTTATTGTCCTGCTGAAAGGTCAATTTGTCTCCCAGTGTCTGTCGAAAAGCTGTTCTGCTCTAAGATCAGCTCTATTCTGTTTCTTTTAACCCCCAAAAAAGCTCCCTAGTCATTGCCAATGACAAACATACACATAACATGATGCAGCAACATTTCTAAAAACTTTGACATCATGGGGTATTGTGTGTAGGCCACTGACACAAAATCTCAATTTAATCGATTTTAAATTCAGTCTGTAACACAACAAAATCTGGAAAAGGTCAAGGGGTGTGAATACTTTCTGAAAGCACTGTATGTGAGAATGCAGTTCATTGACCATAGTTCAGCATTCAACACTAGTGTTCCCTCCAAGCTCGACACCAAGCTCAGAGCCCTGGGTCTGGATACCACCCTCTGCATCTATATCCTGGACCACAGGTTGTGAGGATTAGCAACAACACCTCCTCCATACTGACGCTTAACACAGGGACCCTCCAATCCTCCAAGGGAAGAATTGTCCTGGACCAACACCACCACCAGTCTTGTCAAGATGATGCAACATTGTCTCTAAATCCTACAGCGGTTGGAAAAATCTGGCATGCAGCCGTGGGTCCTCTCCAAATACTACCTCTGCACCATCGAGAGCATCCTTACCGGTTGCATCACTGCCTGGTACAGGAATTGCTCCGTCCACGACCGCAATGACCAATAGGACATCTACTCAAAACGGTGCAAGCAGCATCATCAAGGACCCCACACACCCCAGCCACAAGCTGTTCTCTCCATTACCTTTGGGCAAATGGTATCGGAGTATGAGGTCTGATACCAACAGGCTCAGAGACTGTTTCTATCTGCAAGCTATCAGACTGCTGAACACTTGACCTGGACTGACCACCTGCCCTAATTCTCTGCACCTGAGCACACATGTACTCATTGATGCATACACCACACACAGTCATACATACATACACATATACACTGAGTGTACAATACATTAAGAACACTCTCCTAAGATTAATCCCTGGAAAGCGTTGTGGTTCAAGCGGCGTCCGGTGAGCTCTCGTTGGCCCTTGAAAATCAGGGGGAGAGGTTGTAAATCTCGCCGGGCCGTACCCATTTTCACTTCAGGTCTCCAAGGTGAACAGCCTCTGGCATATTAGAACTATGTAGGTAAGGGAAGTCGGCAAGTCAGATCTATAACTTCGGGATAAGGATTGCCTCAACCTATCAGCCCAGGACGATAGTAAAAGAAGCAATAAGATACACTTCAAGAAAAGGAACACACACAGTTGAAGTCGGAAGTTAAAATACACTTAGGTAGGAGTCATTAAAACTCGTTTTTCAACCACTCCACACATTTCTTGTTAACGAACTATAGTTTTGACAAGTCGGTTTGGACATCTACTTTGTGCATGACACAAGTAATTTTTCCAACAATTGTTTACAGATTATTTCAGTTATACTTCACTGTAATATAATTCCAGTGGGTCAGAAGTTTACATACACTAAGTTGACTTTGCTTTAAACAGCTTGGAAAATTCCAGAAAAGTATGTCATGGCTCAAGAAGCTTCTGATTGACATAATGTGAGTCAATTGGAGGTGGACCTGTGGATGTATTTCAAGGCCTACCTTCAAATTCAGTGCCTCTTTGCTTGACATCATGGGAGAATCAAAAGAAATCGGCCAAAACCTCAGAAAAAAAATGTTGGACCTCCACAATTCTGGTTCATTCTTGGGAGCAATTTCCAAATGCCTGAAGGTACCAAGTGTATCTGTAAACATTAGTATGCAAGTATAAACACCATGAGACCACGCAGCCGTCACACCACTCAGGAAGGAGACGCTTTCTGTCTCCTAGAGATGAACATACTTTGGTGCGAAAAGTGCAAATCAATCGCAGAACAGCAAAGGACCTTGTGAAGATGCTGGAGGGAACAGGTACAAAAGTATCTATATCCACAGTAAAACAAGTCCTATATTGACATAAGGCTGCTCAGCAAGGAAGACGCCACTGCTCCAAAACCACCATAACAAAGCCAGACTACGGTTTGCAACTGCACATGGGGACAAAGATCATACTTTTTGTAGAAATGTCCTCTGGTCTGATGAAACAAAAATAGAACTGTTTGGCCATAATGACCATTATTTTCGGAGGAAAAAGGGGGATGCTTGCAAGCCGAAGAACATCATCCCAACTGTGAAGCACGGGGTGGCAGCATCATGTAGACCCTATAGAACATTTTTGGGCAGAACTGAACAAGCGTGTGCAAGCAAGGAGGCCTACAAACCTGAGTCGGTTACACCAGCTCTGTCAGGAGGAATGGGACAAAATTCACCCAACTTATTGTGGGAAGCTTGTGGAAGACTACCCGAAACATTTGACCCAAGTTAAACAATTTAAAGGCAGTGCTACTAAATACTAATTGAGTGTATGTAAATGGTTAAATATGCAAAATGTTCTGATCGGCACTAATAGATGAGCAAAGTAGACGAAAGATTATCATCATGAGCATTCATCTCAATTTAGTTAACATTTCAGTAAGTCAGTAAAAACAAAAATCTCACATTGATTGATTTATCAAGACGAGTCCCCATGCTTGTCTCGAAGCAGCGCTGTCCCAATCAAAACGATGCTGAAATTATAGTTGACCACACACAGGGCTATTGCTTTAAATTATTTTAAACGGTTAGATGACTTTGGGAGTTCAAGTAAGTAACAATTTGATTCATGCCTTACCCTACTTTATTCCAATATCATTGTTTTCAGTGATAGTCATTCCCACAGTAATGATTTGATCCATCCAGTTGTGGTTAAGAAAAAATGAATGAAAGTGACATACCTGCAAACTTCAGAACTGCCAGGACTCGGGTAACAGCCTAGTAACGGGTGCTGCCTAGCAACCATCAACCATCAAATCTCATGAAAGCTCATTGCTTACGCCGGATTTAGCTACGACTAGTCTCATTTTTGGTTGGTGCAACAGGTGTAAATAAATTCTGATCACAAAGTCGGGTGTAGCTACACCATTTTCAAGATATATTGTCCCCATTCACTAGGCTACGCTTGACAATGAGTTCCCTTATTCCACCACTTGGCACTGTGTTTCTGCATGGTCATGGCTGTCCAAAAATCTACACATACTCTCAAGCAAACGTTCATATTGACAAATCTCATACTTTGAGTGGAAATGATCCCATACATAGTTTATGCACAGATTTGTACCTACACATGATGGATAAATAAGGCCCCAGAAACCTGCATTTGTATGTGAAAATCGTATATTTTGTTGTCAATGAGAACACATCCTGAGCGCAGGCTGTCCCCTGACCCACAGATCAGTTGATTAATTACCAAGCCTGAGTTCAAATAGTGTGCGTGACTGAGCTTGCCTGGTGCATGGAACCAGTGGATAGTAAGTCCATACCCTGACCGTCTGGCACTCCAGGCAGGCTCAAATAAAATGCTCCAAGAAAACAAATACCATTTCAATCCATGTCTGTTAGTTACTGCTAAAAATAAGCCATAAAACACTGACCTTTTTTTTTTACAGGTGAAGGTGAATCCGTACATCTGAAAGTTATGTGGTTGAGCAAGGCAACTGATAATGGAGGAAACCAGGAGTCCTTGCTGTAAATAGTGCAATCAGCATAGTCTCTAACTCGTTATGTTTTCCCACAGGACTGCATTTATTTCAGTAAACACACTGTTGGCTCCCAAGCCATGCAATCTATCATAACAAGAGATCTGTGCTGTAACAATTATTCATGACTTGTGCAGACAATGTGATACAGTAACTTAAAAACATTACAGGTACTGTGGTTATATCCGTTGTTATATTTTTCTTGATGGAAAGACTCAGTTTGATATCAGGGATAATGTTGCTATTTGAACAGCTAGAATATTTCAAACCCTCTTAGACTAGCAAATTCATACACACCCTGCTGTTGCAGCTTTTCACACATGTTGAGGATGTTTTCATTATGTGTAAATCCTTTAGGCTCTCTCTCATCAGACACGCATCTTCTGAATGCGACTAACGTTATCCAACATGAATGGTCAAAACGCATCACATCAGACATCAACCATCATGCGAAAAGGCTTTTGGTGCACAGAATGTCAGCAAAAACAGCTACAATTGTGCTGGAACAAGTCTTGGCTACTGAGAATATGTCTGAGAGCTGGCATTCTTTTGAAGGAAGTGTAAGGTGCTGTGAATTAGCCCGAAGCAGTAGTGCCTGCTAAACACACAAAATGGCACCAATTTGCCAAAGCAATTATGTACACATCCAAACCTACATTTTCTATGTGCAATATAGTGATGGGGGATGTTCACGATGCATTCAGATAAATCATGAATATTGTATGGTTTCATTCCATAATTAAGGGAGCATCGGAGGGATCTTGAAAATCACCACTACCCATGTGTTTGGATTCCTCCGCCTCTATATAGACTGAAACAGAATAATGATATAGATGGGGGAATGTAGACAATCAAAGGGCCTGAAGATTGTGCCAAGATTAAATATGAACTGGGGCCTCCAGGGAGTGAAAGCCCATCTTGATCCAATGAATGTAAATCGAGTCTAATGGCAAGTCAAATGTTCAGATACTTTGAAAAGTCTGTGTAATTAAAATAGTGTTTGACAATTCAATCTCACTTGCTTTGGCTCATATACTGGACATATACAGTGCCTTCTGAAAATATTCAGACCCCTTGACTTTTTCCACATTTTGTTACGTTACAGCTTTATTCTAAAACTGATTAAAAACGGATTTAAAAAAATAAAAATTATAATGAAAAATTATATTTGCATAAGTATTCCGACCGTTTACTCAGTACTTTGTTGAACCACGTTTGGCAGCAATTTCAGCATTGAGTCATCCTGGGTATGATGCTACAAGCGGATTTTCATCAAGGATCTCTCTGTACTTTGCTCCGTTCATCTTTCCCTCAATCCTGACTAGTCTCCTAGTCCCTGCCGCTGAAAAACATCCCCACAGCATGAAACTGCCATCACCATGCTTCACCATAGGGATGGTGCCAGGTTTCCTCCAGACATGATGCTTGGCATTCAGGCCAAAGAGTTCAATCTTGGTTTCATCAGACCAGAGAATCTTGCTTCTCATGGTCTGAGAGTCTTTAGGTGCCGTTTGGCCAACTCCAAGCTGGCTGTCATGTGTTTTTTACTGAGGAGTGGCGTCCGTCTGGCCACTCTATCATAAAGGCCTGATTGGTGGAGTGCTGCAGAGATTGTTGTCCTTCTGGAAGGTTCTCCCATCTCCACAGAGAAACTCTAGAGCTCTGTCAGTGACCATCGGGTTTTTGGTCACCTCTCTGACGAAGGCCCTTCTCCCCCGATTGTTCAGTTTGGCCAAGAGGCCAGCTCTAGGAAGAGTCTTGGTGGTTCCAAACTTCTTCCATTTAAGAATGATGGAGGCCACTTCAATGCTGCAGAAATATTTTGGTACCCTTCCCAATATTTTGGTACCCTCCCCTGTGCCTGGACAGAATCCTGTCTTGGAGCTCTACGGACAATTCTTTCAACCTAATGGCTTGGTTTTTGCTCTGACATGCACTGTCAACTGCACTCCGACATTGCTCCTCCTAAAATGTATATAAAATGTATATATTTAACCAGGTAAGCTAGTTGAGAACAAGTTCTGATTTACAACTGCGACCTGGCCAAGGTAAAGCAAAGCAGTGCGACACAAACAACAACACAGTTACACATGGAATAAACAAGCGTACAGTCAATAACACAATAGAAAGAAATAAGGTTTATATACGTTATATACATACGATTTCTTAGGAAACTATGCAGTATTTTGTTTTTTTTATGTGTTATTTCTTACATTGTTACCCCAGGAAATCTTAATATTATAACATACAGCCAGGAAGAACTATTGGATATAAGAGCAACGTCAACTTACCAACATTACGACCAGGAATACGACTTTCACGAAGCGGATCCTCTGTTTGGACCACCACCCAGGACAATGGATCGGATCCCAGTAGGCGACCCAAAACAACGGCACCGCAGGAGGGGCAGATGGAGCAGTCTTCTGGTTAGGCTCCGTAGATGGGCACATCGCTCACCTCTCCCGATTATACTACTCGCCAATGTCCAGTCTCTTGACAACAAGGTAGATGAAATTCGAGCAAGTTGCCTTCCAGAGAGACCACAGAGATTTTAACATTCTCTGTTTCACGGAAACATTTCCCGAGTGAGCCATGTTATCAGGTGGTACAGCCACCCGGCTTCTTCACGCATCGCGCCGACAGAAACAAACATATCTCTGGCAATAAGAAGGTCAGGGGTGTATGCCTTATGATTAACGAGTCGTGGTGTGATCATAACAACATACAGGAACTCAAGTCCTTTTGTTCACCTGACCTAGAATTCCTTCAAATCAAATGCCGACCGCATTATCTACCAAGAGAATTCCCTTCAATTATAATCACAGCCGTGTATATCCCCCCGCAAGCAGACACCTTGACCGCCCTGAAAGAACTTAATTGGACTCTATGGAAACTTGAAACCATATATCCTGAGGTTGCATTTATTGTAGCTGGGGATTTTAACAAAGCTAATCTGAAAACAAGACTCCCTAAATTTGATCAGCATATCGGACGCGTGACCCGGGCTGGCAGTGTTCTGGATCATTGCTACTCTAACTTCCGCGATGCATACAAATCCCTCCCTCACCCTCCTTTCGGCAAATCTGACCACGACTCCATTTTGTTGCTCCCAGCCTATAGACAGGAACTAAAACAGGAAATGCCCGTGCTCAGGTCTGTTCAAAGCTGGTCCGACCAATCGGATTCCACGCTTCAAGATTGCTTCAATCACGTGGACTGGGATATGTTCCGGATAGCCTCAGACAACTACATTGATGTATACGCTGATTCGGTGGGCGAGTTTATTAGCAAGTAAATCGGTGTAGTTGTACCCACTATGACTATTAAAACCTTCCCCAACCAGAAACCATGGATTGATGGCAGCATTCGTGCAAAACTGTAAGCATGAACCACTGCTTTTAATCATGGCAAGGCGACCGGAAACATGACCGAATACAAACAGTGTAGCTATTCCCTCCGCAAGGCAATCAAACAAGATAAGTGTAAGTATAGAGACAAAGTAGAGTCCCAAAGTAGAGTCGCAGACATCAACTGCTCCGCCCTCAACCGCAAGGCTCTCCAGAGGGTGGTGCGGTCTGCACAACTCATCACAGGGGCAAACCATCGGGTTTTTGGTCACCTCTCTGACAAAGGCCCTTCTCCCCCGATTGTTCAGTTTGGCCAAGAGGCCAGCTCTAGGAAGAGTCTTGGTGGTTCCAAACTTCTTCCATTTAAGAATGATGGAGGCCACTTCAATGCTGCAGAAATATTTTGGTACCCTTCCCAATATTTTGGTACCCTTCCCCTGTGCCTGGACAGAATCCTGTCTTGGAGCTCTACGGACAATTCTTTCAACCTAATGGCTTGGTTTTTGCTCTGACATGCACTGTCAACTGCACTCCGACATTGCTCCTCCTAAAATGTATATAAAATGTATATATTTAACCAGGTAAGCTAGTTGAGAACAAGTTCTGATTTACAACTGCGACCTGGCCAAGGTAAAGCAAAGCAGTGCGACACAAACAACAACACAGTTACACATGGAATAAACAAGCGTACAGTCAATAACACAATAGAAAGAAATAAGGTTTATATACGTTATATACATACGATTTCTTAGGAAACTATGCAGTATTTTGTTTTTTTATGTGTTATTTCTTACATTGTTACCCCAGGAAATCTTAATATTATAACATACAGCCAGGAAGAACTATTGGATATAAGAGCAACGTCAACTTACCAACATTACGACCAGGAATACGACTTTCACGAAGCGGATCCTCTGTTTGGACCACCACCCAGGACAATGGATCGGATCCCAGTAGGCGACCCAAAACAACGGCACCGCAGGAGGGGCAGATGGAGCAGTCTTCTGGTTAGGCTCCGTAGATGGGCACATCGCTCACCTCTCCCGATTATACTACTCGCCAATGTCCAGTCTCTTGACAACAAGGTAGATGAAATTCGAGCAAGTTGCCTTCCAGAGAGACCACAGAGATTTTAACATTCTCTGTTTCACGGAAACATTTCCCGAGTGAGCCATGTTATCAGGTGGTACAGCCACCCGGCTTCTTCACGCATCGCGCCGACAGAAACAAACATATCTCTGGCAATAAGAAGGTCAGGGGTGTATGCCTTATGATTAACGAGTCGTGGTGTGATCATAACAACATACAGGAACTCAAGTCCTTTTGTTCACCTGACCTAGAATTCCTTCAAATCAAATGCCGACCGCATTATCTACCAAGAGAATTCCCTTCAATTATAATCACAGCCGTGTATATCCCCCCGCAAGCAGACACCTTGACCGCCCTGAAAGAACTTAATTGGACTCTATGGAAACTTGAAACCATATATCCTGAGGTTGCATTTATTGTAGCTGGGGATTTTAACAAAGCTAATCTGAAAACAAGACTCCCTAAATTTGATCAGCATATCGGACGCGTGACCCGGGCTGGCAGTGTTCTGGATCATTGCTACTCTAACTTCCGCGATGCATACAAATCCCTCCCTCACCCTCCTTTCGGCAAATCTGACCACGACTCCATTTTGTTGCTCCCAGCCTATAGACAGGAACTAAAACAGGAAATGCCCGTGCTCAGGTCTGTTCAAAGCTGGTCCGACCAATCGGATTCCACGCTTCAAGATTGCTTCAATCACGTGGACTGGGATATGTTCCGGATAGCCTCAGACAACTACATTGATGTATACGCTGATTCGGTGGGCGAGTTTATTAGCAAGTAAATCGGTGTAGTTGTACCCACTATGACTATTAAAACCTTCCCCAACCAGAAACCATGGATTGATGGCAGCATTCGTGCAAAACTGTAAGCATGAACCACTGCTTTTAATCATGGCAAGGCGACCGGAAACATGACCGAATACAAACAGTGTAGCTATTCCCTCCGCAAGGCAATCAAACAAGATAAGTGTAAGTATAGAGACAAAGTAGAGTCCCAAAGTAGAGTCGCAGACATCAACTGCTCCGCCCTCAACCGCAAGGCTCTCCAGAGGGTGGTGCGGTCTGCACAACTCATCACAGGGGCAAACCATCGGGTTTTTGGTCACCTCTCTGACAAAGGCCCTTCTCCCCCGATTGTTCAGTTTGGCCAAGAGGCCAGCTCTAGGAAGAGTCTTGGTGGTTCCAAACTTCTTCCATTTAAGAATGATGGAGGCCACTTCAATGCTGCAGAAATATTTTGGTACCCTTCCCAATATTTTGGTACCCTTCCCCTGTGCCTGGACAGAATCCTGTCTTGGAGCTCTACGGACAATTCTTTCAACCTAATGGCTTGGTTTTTGCTCTGACATGCACTGTCAACTGCACTCCGACATTGCTCCTCCTAAAATGTATATAAAATGTATATATTTAACCAGGTAAGCTAGTTGAGAACAAGTTCTGATTTACAACTGCGACCTGGCCAAGGTAAAGCAAAGCAGTGCGACACAAACAACAACACAGTTACACATGGAATAAACAAGCGTACAGTCAATAACACAATAGAAAGAAATAAGGTTTATATACGTTATATACATACGATTTCTTAGGAAACTATGCAGTATTTTGTTTTTTTATGTGTTATTTCTTACATTGTTACCCCAGGAAATCTTAATATTATAACATACAGCCAGGAAGAACTATTGGATATAAGAGCAACGTCAACTTACCAACATTACGACCAGGAATACGACTTTCACGAAGCGGATCCTCTGTTTGGACCACCACCCAGGACAATGGATCGGATCCCAGTAGGCGACCCAAAACAACGGCACCGCAGGAGGGGCAGACGGAGCAGTCTTCTGGTTAGGCTCCGTAGATGGGCACATCGCTCACCTCTCCCGATTATACTACTCGCCAATGTCCAGTCTCTTGACAACAAGGTAGATGAAATTCGAGCAAGTTGCCTTCCAGAGAGACCACAGAGATTTTAACATTCTCTGTTTCACGGAAACATTTCCCGAGTGAGCCATGTTATCAGGTGGTACAGCCACCCGGCTTCTTCACGCATCGCGCCGACAGAAACAAACATATCTCTGGCAATAAGAAGGTCAGGGGTGTATGCCTTATGATTAACGAGTCGTGGTGTGATCATAACAACATACAGGAACTCAAGTCCTTTTGTTCACCTGACCTAGAATTCCTTCAAATCAAATGCCGACCGCATTATCTACCAAGAGAATTCCCTTCAATTATAATCACAGCCGTGTATATCCCCCCGCAAGCAGACACCTTGACCGCCCTGAAAGAACTTAATTGGACTCTATGGAAACTTGAAACCATATATCCTGAGGTTGCATTTATTGTAGCTGGGGATTTTAACAAAGCTAATCTGAAAACAAGGCTCCCTAAATTTGATCAGCATATCGGACGCGTGACCCGGGCTGGCAGTGTTCTGGATCATTGCTACTCTAACTTCCGCGATGCATACAAATCCCTCCCTCACCCTCCTTTCGGCAAATCTGACCACGACTCCATTTTGTTGCTCCCAGCCTATAGACAGGAACTAAAACAGGAAATGCCCGTGCTCAGGTCTGTTCAAAGCTGGTCCGACCAATCGGATTCCACGCTTCAAGATTGCTTCAATCACGTGGACTGGGATATGTTCCGGATAGCCTCAGACAACTACATTGATGTATACGCTGATTCGGTGAGCGAGTTTATTAGCAAGTAAATCGGTGTAGTTGTACCCACTATGACTATTAAAACCTTCCCCAACCAGAAACCATGGATTGATGGCAGCAGTCGTGCAAAACTGTAAGCATGAACCACTGCTTTTAATCATGGCAAGGCGACCGGAAACATGACCGAATACAATCAGTGTAGCTATTCCCTCCGCAAGGCAATCAAACAAGCTAAGTGTCAGTATAGAGACAAAGTAGACTCCCAAAGTAGAGTCGCAGACATCAACTGCTCCGCCCTCAACCGCAAGGCTCTCCAGAGGGTGGTGCGGTCTGCACAACTCATCACAGGGGCAAACTACCTGCCCTCCATGAGACCTATAGCACCCGATGGTACAGGAAGGCAAAAAGATCATCAAAGACAACAACCACCCGAGCCACTGCCTGTTCACACCGTTACCATCCAGAAGGCAAGGTCAGTGCAGGTGCATCAAACCTGGGACCGAAGAACAGCTTCTATCTCAAGGCCATCAGACTGCTAAACAGCAATCACTAACTCAGAGAGGCTGCTGCCTACATGGAGACCCAATCACTGGCCACTTTAACAAATGGATCACTAGTCACTTTAAACAAATCCACTTTAAATAATGTTTACATATCTTACATTACTCATATCATATGTATATACTGTATTTTATACCATCTATTGCTCCTTGCCTATAACCGCTCGGCCATCGCTCATCCATTTGGTTACGGAATGATTTTTGACAGCAGAAACACAGCCTATCCATCCGTGACGCACACTGCCCATATGCACATGAAACAAGCGTAATGTGCTTTTGGGGTCTGCATACTTTGGATTTAGAAACATAAAAAATGTATGCTTTTTCCCATTTAGTTTTATTGGATTAAAAACCAAGTGTAGCCTCCCCTTCACAACAAAGGCTGTTTTCTTCTTGTCCTGCCCAATGCAAGTAGGCTAGTCAAGACCGTGGATAAAGGGTTTGGCTTGTGAGACCACTTGGAAATACATCTTAATCACTAAAGCTTTACTAAAAGATCAAGTTTGAGTGCAGAAAAACAGTGAGCTGACATTCCCTTTTATCTACAGTATGTATTGTAGGCAGGTGAGTGCCGGCAACCTCATATTAAAACCTCTCTAGGATAGGGGGCGGTGTTTTCACGTCCGGACGAAAAGCGTGCCAAAAGTAAACTGCCTGCTACTCAGGCCCAGAAGCTAGGATATGTATATTATTAGTACATCTATTAATAATATTAAACTCTGAAGTTTCTAAAACTGTTTGAATGATGTCTGTGAGTATAACATAATTTATTTGGCAGACAAAACCCTGAGGACAAACCATCCAAGAAGAAATGTTTCTGAGGTCACTCTCTTTTCAATGGGATTTCTATGTGGATCTAGATTTCAAAGGCACTTGGTTGCAGTTCCTATCACTTCCACTGGATGTCAACAGTCTTTAGAAATTGGTTGATGTTTTTCCTTTTTGTAATGAATAAGTAGGGCTGTTCAGAACGAGGGTCGAGTCTAGTGTACTGTTTGTTAGGGGCGCACGACCTGAAAGCTTGCTCCACTTTGTTTTTATCCGCTATTGAACGCAGTTTATCCCATCTTAAATTTTAACAAATATTTATGTAAAAAAATACCTAAAGTTCTATTAAGAAAGTAGTTTGAAATGTTTGGACAAAGATTACAGGTAACTTATTAGATATTTTGTAGTCATGTTGCGCGAGTTGGAACCAGTGTTTTTCTGGATCAAACGCGCCAAATAAATTGACATTTTGGAGCTATAACGACGGAATTAATCGAACAAAAGGACCATTTTTATTAAAACCAAACTTATGAGAATGATCCACACTGTCCTGGTTTTATGGTGAGAACATCCTTGGCAATGCAACTTCTGGTGAAATGTGAATGGGATCTGTAAGATGGTTCCTATATGTATAATAAACATATTTGGGAGCAGTATATCAGTGAGTGGACATTCTCCCTTTCTCGTTATATTAGATCTTTGTCCGGCTACTGTGAAAGGTTTGGATGTGCCTGTAAGTGTATTTAGACACAGCCCACGTAAAATAAGTTGTTGAATTTGATTCAAATTATTCACACTCTTTTTTTAAGGCCTTATCAATAATGAAATGTATCTTTCTTATTGACAACGTTTGACATGTCCATGCTCAGCCATAATTAAATTTACAGTAGTTCTAGCCCCTATATCAGTGTGAATGCTATGTCTATATTTCCACATTGAAGCAATTCAAATTACTTAGAACAATGTTGACTGCAAACTTGTTCAAGTGAACATATTTAGCAGAGGTGGGATGGATCTACATTTTGTTATTTTGTTTCTGAAAGCTGTTTAATTAACTGACTATCATGGAGTTATGTCATGTTCTGACCTTTATTTCCTTTGTTTTGTCTTTATTTAGTATGGTCAGGGCGTGAGTTGGGGTGGGCAGTCTATGTTTTTTCTATTTCTGTGTTTGGCCTGATATGGTTCTCAATCAGAGGCAGCTGTTTATCGCTGTCCCTGATTGAGAACCATATTTAGGTAGCCTGGGTTTCACTGTTGGTTTGTGGGTGTTTGTTTCCGTGTCTGTGTTTGTCGCCACACGGTACTGTTTCGGTTTGGTTTAGTCATGTTTTCATTTATTACTTTTGTGTTCAGTGCTTTCTTTAATTAAAATATAATGTACACTTACCATGCCGCATCTTGGTCCGATCCTTACTCTTCAGACGAAGAGGAGAAAATCTGCCGTTACAAGTTAATTCCAGTCTGTTTAACAGACTATAATGGAGTTAATTCTACAAATTACATGACCCTCCCCTGGACTAAATAAAAAAAATACTAAACCTTCCCCCTGACTGAAATTAAAAAAGCATGACCATCCCCCATTTTCGTCCGGGTAACAATTGTGTACATTACGACTACTCCCTAACTAAATCAAGTGTATCTGGGGTTTGAGTTCATGGGTTGGAATCAAACCAACACCAACATAGTAGAGCGATATGTTCCCGCTGAAGGCACCCCAGGGCAGGATTGGACTCAACTTTGAAAGCTCATTCGTAACCTTAGGATGCACCTCACAGTTATATGTCGTAGCCTAGTGGAGCAATATCTAACTTGTGTCATTAAGCTATATAAAATGTTGATGTGTATAGCTGCATTTCAGATACATTTTTGTACATTTTAATGTTACAGTAATAGGACTTAGGCCTAGCGTTTGATCGAGTTAGAGAGAATATTATTAGATAGCAGGCCTGATCCCAATGAGTTAACTGCCCCCGCATTGAAAGAGAACTGCTCATTTTTAAGGATTCACAAGGCTCATTTGAATTTCCTAATACAGAAGGAAAATTCTCCTCGAGAAGAGTGATCAAGTTAAGACTCGACATCTGTATAAAACAGGTAGTGAAATGACTGGGATTGACTTCGAAGGGCCTTGAGTAAACCATGCACCCACTTGATCAGTAGAGTACGTACAGACAATATCAAATCAAAACAAAGTCAAATCAAATCAAAGTTTATTTGTCACGTGAGCTGAATGCAACAGGTGTAGACCTTACAGTGAAATGCTTACTTACAGGCTCGAACCAATAGTGCAAAAAAAGGTGTGTGTGTGTAGGTAAGTAAAGAAAGTTGAAAATAAGAGTAGCAAGGCTATTTACAGACACTATTAGCCAATGTGCGGGAGCACTGGTTGGTCGGGCCAATACATGAATGTATAGTCAAAATGACTATGCATATAAGATAAACAGAGAATAGCAGCAGCGTAAAAGAGGGGTTGGGCGGGGCACACAATGCAAATAGTCCGGGTAACCATTTGGTTACCTGTTCAGGACTCTTATGGCTTGGGGGTAAAAACTGTTGAGAATACTTTTTGTTCTAGACTTGGCACTCCGGTACCGCTTGCCATGTGGTAGTAGAGAGAACGGTCTATGACTTGGGTGGCTGGGGTCTTTGACGATTTTTAGGGCCTTCCTCTGACACCGCCTGGTGTAGAGGTCCTGGATGGCTGGCAGCTTTGCCCCAGTGATGTACTGGGCCGTCGGAAGCCAAGCAATTGCCGTACCAGGCAGTGATGCAACTGGTCAGGATGCTCTCGATGTTGCAGCTGTAGAACCTTTTGAGGATCTCAGGACCCATGCCAAATATTTTTTAAGTTTACTGAGGGGGAATAGGCTTTGTTGTGCCCTCTTCACGACTGTCTTGGTGTGTTTGGACCATTCTAGTTTGTTGATGTGGACACCAAGGAACTTGAAGCTCTCAACCTGCTCCACTACAGCCCCTTCGATGAGAATGGAGGCGTGCTCGGTGCTCCTTAACCTGTAGTCCACAATCATCTCCTTGGTCTTGGTTACGATGAGGGATAGGCCAGGTGGTTGCACCACCTGGCCAGGTCTCTGACCTCCTCCCTATAGGCTGTCTCGTCGATGTCTGTAATCAGGCCTACCACTGTTGTGTCGTCTGCAAACTTAATGATGGTGTTGGAGTTGTGCCTGGCCATGCAGTCGTGGGTGAACAGGGAGTACAGGAGGGGACTGAGCATGCACCCCTGGGGAGCTCCAGTGTTGAGGGTCAGCATGGCAGATGTGTTGCTACCTACCCTCACCACCTGGGGGCGGCCCGTCAGGAAGTCCAGGATCCAGCTGCAGAGGGAGGTGTTTAGTCCCAGGTTCCTTAGCTTAGTGATGAGCTTTGAGGGTACTAGGGTGTTGAACGCGGAGTTGTAGTCAATGAATTAGCATTCTCACATAGGTGTTCCTTTTGTCCAGGTGGGAAAGGGCAGTGTGGAGTGCAATAGAGATTGCATCATCTGTGTATCTGTTTGGACGGTGTGCAAATTATAGTGGGTCTAGGGTTTCTGGGATAATGGTGTTGATGTGAGCCATTACCAGCCTTTCAAAGTACTTCATGGCTATGGACGTGAGTGCTACGGGTCTGTAGTCATTTAGGCAGGTTGCCTTTGTGTTCTTGGGCACAGGGACTATGGTGGTCTGCTTGAAACATGTTGGTATTACAGACTCAATCAGGGACATGTTGAAAATGTCAGTGAAGACACCTGCCAGTTGGTCAGCACATGCCCAGAGCACACGTCCTGGTAATCCGTCTGGCCCCGCATTGTGTTTAAAGGTCTTACTCACATCGGCTACGGAGAGCGTGATCACACAGTCGTCTGGAACAGCTGATGCTCTCATGCATGCCTCAGTGTTGCTTGCCTCGAAGCGAGCATAGAAGTGATTTAGCTCGTCTGGTAGGCTTGTGTCACTGGGCAGCTCGTGGCTGTGCTTCCCTTTGTAGTCTGTAATAGTTTGCAAGCCCTGCCACATCCAATGAGCATCGGAGCCGGTGTAGTATGATTCAATCTTAGCCCTGTATTGACGCTTTGCCTGTTTGATGGTTTGTCGCAGTTCAGAGCGGGATTTCTTGTAAGCTTCCGGGTTAGAGTCCCGCACCTTGAAAGCGGCAGCTCTACCCTTTAGCTCAGTGCGAATGTTGCCTGTAATCCATGGCTTCTGGTTGGGTATGTATGTACAGTCACTGTGGGGACGACGTCCTCAATGCACTTATTGATAAAGCCAGTGATTGATTGTGTATTCCTCCACACCTTATCGCAACTAAAATCTTGATAGAAATATTGAGGAGTCAAATTTGATGTGTAACAAATAAGTCCCATATTCTATTATATTCATGTAGACTGTGGCCATATACCATACAAACTCTTCATAATTTAGTGGATTTGAGCAGTGAACTCTTGCCAAGATCACAAAAGAAAATTGCTTTGGTATCCCCTTGGCTGTGATGCCATATGTGAGAATAGGTAATACTTATTATTTTACAAAGACAATAAAACAAAACAAACAGCATTATGGCCTCTCTCTGTGCTTGGTGAAATGCTCTCATTATCTCTGTCTTTGGGACCAGAGACACGTTTTAGTCTAGCCCAGAAACTCTATAAACCAAGATTTGTGGCGAGTACCATGCACAGACAAATTCACAATCGTGTATACAAACAAACAAGAAGCAGATTATTGCATGCTCTCCATGTTTGACATGACGCTAGCGCTAGCCACACCCAATAGCCAGTGTAGTAGGATTCGATCTTAGTCCTTTATTGACACTTTGACTGTTGGATGGTTGGTCGGAGGGCGTAGCGGGATTTCTTATAAGTGTAACGGATGTGAAACGGCTAGCTTAGTTAGCGGTGGTGCGCACTAAATAGCGGTTCAATCGATGACGTCACTTGCTCTGAGAACTTGAAGTAGTAGTTCCCCTTGCTCTGCAAGGGCCGCGGCTTTTGTGGAGCAATGGGTAACGATGCTTCGAGGGGTGACTGTTGTTGATGTGTGCAGAGGGTCCCGGGTATGGGCGAGGGGACGGTCTAGAGTTATACTGTTACATAAGCGTCCGGATTAGTGTTACGCTCCTTGAAAGCGGCAGCTCTATCTTTTTAGCTCTGTGCCGATGTTGCCTGTAATCCATTGCTTCTGGTTGTGATACGTACATACAGTCACTGTAGGGACAACATTGTCGATGCACTTAAGTCAGTGATTGATGTGGTAAACTTCTCAATGTCATCGGATGAACCCCGGAACATATTCCAGTCTGTGCTAGAGAAACAGTCCTGTAGCTTAGCATCCTCTTCGTTAGACCTCTTCCATATTGAGCGTATCAGTGGTACTTCCTGGTTGAGTTTTTGCTTGTAAACAGGAATCAGGAGGATAGAGTTATGGTCAGAGTTACCAAATGGAGGGCAAGGGAGAGTTTTGTGTGCTTTTCTGTGTGTGGAATAAAGGTGATCTAGAATAATTTAGCCTGTGAACCCTAAATTAAAGTGTTACTCCAAGAAAAGTGTTACAGAACACAAAGCCACTCCCCTTGCAGTTTGCTTAACTAAGGGAGTGTTGAAAGAATGTGGACACACAGTCTCTTCAGCCCTTGCAAGGGGGTGTTTTTGGACTGGCCAACACATCTGCAGCTTTTTAGTCTGGTGGGGAAAAACACTGAGTGGGCGCCCTTGATGTCACTCTCCCTATATCCGAACACTCCAAACAAACCCATGAGGTTCAGCTTTCACTACCTCGGAGAGAGAAATGTGCACATATTATGTTTGAATTGATGAATTAAGCATGAGCTGTGCTTCACTCAACCTGCAGTGAGGGCCTATCCGCTCAGCAAGTGTGTTTTTATTTTTTTATTTAACTAGGCAAGTCAGTTAAGAACAAATTCTTATTTACAATGACAAGTGTGTGACAAAGGGGGAAATTGTTTGTGGCTGGTGCGATGTGCCGCACGGAGCGCCGAGCTGCAATTACATATTCATCGATGATAAACTCTAATTACACAGAGATCATAAAAACAATCGGTGCATTAGCATATGAAACCCAACTGCAGTCTGACATGTCTATGAAGAGCGTAATATAAACTATAACTTGGCAAGGCAGTCGTGTGTTGCAAATGTGCAGGCTATAGCCTTTTGTGTGGCAAATCCAACAAAGACATTCACAGTGCAAGTGAACATGTTGTATCAATGAACGCATACTTCTATTTCTGGGTTGTCAGTTAATGTGTTCAAAACCCAGTGTTATCAAGCTCACAGAATGGACGCAAAAAAAAGGTACTACCTGATGTGAGCAAGGGTTACGAATATATATACGGGGGTGGTTTGAAACCAAGCTCCCGTAATGAGTAACCTTGCCTGAGACTTGGAAGACTCCCTAAGGCTAATGTTTTGGATTTAGCTCAGTGAGACCGAGCAGAGCTAACACTCTTGTGAGACCGAGTAGACCTGGGTTCAAATCCCAGTCAGTCAGTCACAAATGCAGGCTAATCCAAGGGCATTTACCATTGTATATGTTTTGTATTTTTGAGTGCAATCAATGAAATCTAATGAAATAACGATTGATTTTACCAGTTCAGTTTGTAGTCTGTGTAATAATCCAAAGGAAAGTAATCAGTGAGAAATGGTGTTCTGGTCCCCTTACCTGTCCAATGATGCATCCTAGAGTGACAGGGAGTGAGTGAGGCACTCCATCTTGACAGTGCCTTAAAGCAGCCCCACACCCACCGCTCAGTCAGACTGAAGTTGGAGAGCCACCATGAATGTTTCAGAGGGAACCTGACACAGGTGAAATAGGGTCATCAGACAGCTTTGGGTGTGTTTCAATAGTCCAAATCCTTGGATTGTCTCCCACATCTACACTGATCTGATAACACAAATGGAAGTAATATGACAGCAGTGGTAGGCCACACAAGCTCAAAGAACGGAACCGCCGAGTGCTGAAGCGTGTAGCAAGTAAATATCGTCTGTCCTCGGTTGCAACACTCACTACAGAGTTCCAAACTGCCTCTGGAACCAACGTCAGTGCAAGAACTCATCGGGAGCTTCGTGAAATGGGCTTCCTTGGCTGAGAAGCTGCACACAAACCTATGATCACCATGGGCAATGCAAAGCATCGGTTGGAGTGGTGTAAACCTCGCCGCCATTGGACTGTTATCGAATGCCAGGAGAACGCTACCTGCACGAAATCAATAGTGCCAACTGTAAAGTTTGGTGGATGAGGAATAATGGTCTGGGGCTGTTTTCATGGTTCTGGCTAGGCCCCTTAGTTCCAGTGAAGGGAAATCTTAACTCTATAGCATACAATTACATTCTAGATGATTCTGTGCTCCCAACTTTGTGGCAACAGTTTGGGGAAGGTCCTTTCCTGTTTCAGCATTGTTTTTATGTGTATGTGAATAACTCACGTAAAGTTCAAGCATAATCCTTTACTCAGGTATAACATGTTACAGGTCAAAACATCCTAATCAGACACTCATAATGCACCTGTTTATGCTATATCCTAGATAGGTGCCCCACTAGTGCCATCTCTGTGTTGGCATTATGCCCATTATCATAATAAGCATGACAATGCCCCCGTGCACAAAGCGAGGTCCATACCGAAATGGTTTGTCGAGATCGATGTGGAAGAACTTGACTAGTCTGCACAGAGCCCCGACCTCGAACACCTTTGGGATGAATTGGAAAGCCGACTGCGGGCCTAATCGCCCAACCTCACTAATGCTCTTGTGGCTGAATGGAAGCAAGTCCGCTAGCGGAACCCCTCGACAACATCCGCTGAAAAGGCAGAGTGTGAAATTCAAAAATAGTTTGGGGAAATATTTAACACCAATACACCAAATTAAAGCTTAACTTCTTCTAAATCTACCCATCGTGTCCGATTTCAAAAAGGCTTTACAGCGAAAGCACATCATATGATTATGTTAGGTCAGAGCCGAGTCACAAAAACACATACAGCCATTTTCGAGTCCCAAAAACCAGAAATAGACATAAAATGAATCACTAACATTTGATGATCTTCATCAGATGGCACTCATAGGACTTCACGTTACACAATACATGTGTGTTTTGTTCGATAAAGTTCATATTTATATCCAAAAATCTCAGTTTACATAGGCGCGTTATGTTCAGTAATGTTGTGCCTCGAAAACATCCACATCAATTTACAGAAATACTCATCATAAACTTTCATAAAAGATACAAGTCTTATGCATGGAACTTTAGATAAACTTCTCCTTAATGCAACCATTGTGTCAGATTTCAAAAAAGCTTTACGGAACAAGCAAACCATGCAATAATCTGAGTACAGCGCTCAGAGACCAAAACAAGCCATACAGATACCCGCCATGTTGTGGAGTCAGTATAAGTCAGAAATAGCGTTATAAATATTCACTTACCATTGATGACCTTCATCAGAATGCACTCCCAGGAATCCCAGTTCCACAATAAATGTTTGTTTTGTTCGATAAAGTCCATCATTTATGTCCAAATACCTCCTTTTGTTAGCACGTTTAGTTCACAAATCCAAACTCACGAGGCAGGGCAAGTCCAGGTGAAAGTTCAGACGAACAGTTCAAAACATTATATTACAGTGCGTAGAAACATGTCAAATGATGTATAGAATCAATCTTTAGGATGTTTTTAACATAAATCTTCAATAATGTTTCAACCGGAGAATTCCTTTGTCTTTAGAAATGCAATGGAACGCAGCTACCTCTCACTGGCACACGCGTGATCAGCTCATGGCCTTCTACCAGACCTCTGGCTTTAAAACAGTTCTCATTCTCTCCTCCTTCACGGTAGAAGCCTCAAACAAGGTTATAAAGACTGTTGACATCTAGTGGAAGCCTTAGGAAGTGCAATATGACCCCATAGACACTGTATATTCGATCGGCAAAGAGTTGAAAAACTACAAACCTCAGATTTCCCACTTCCTGGTTGGATTTTTCTCAGGTTTTCGACTGCGAAATGAGTTCTGTTATACTCACAGACATCATTCAAACAGTTTTAGAAACTTCAGAGTGTTTTCTATCCAAATCTACTAATACTATGCATATATTAGCTTCAGTTTACTCTGGTCACGCTTTTCATCCGAACGTGAAAATGCTGCCCCCTATCCCAAACAGGTTTTTATGGGGCTGTAGTAAGTCCTGAATGCATCATGGATACTTTGAGAGTGTACATCCCTTCCCAGATGCACAAAGCCCATGATACTCCTAGTTGGGCTAGATGAAAGTGCAATAAACATAACTTACAATAGTTGAAATCCCTACAGGGTTCAAGTTCTGAGGATTTTATTTTCAATCAACAGCATACAACATCTTTTATAAACATATTTTATTAAGTATTTATTTGAGAATTCATAAGAATCAATTTAAAAGCATAGTATAATGCAGAATGCAACCTTTAACTGGTAAAAGATAAATGTTTATAGCCAAAATGGTCGACATTATCGGATTTAAGAGCCGTGTCAATGTTTCTCAGCAGCCATAGATCGATCACCAAAGGCTAATCAGTGGTTATATTTTCAATATGGATAGTATGGTATAGTGTGTGTGTGTGTGTGTGTGTGTGTGTGTGTGTGTGTGTGTGTGTGTGTGTGTGTGTGTGTGTGTGTGTGTGTGTGTCATTAATGAAGTCTACTAAGTCCCCTTAAATGAAGACACATGATTGTACTTTCATCTTTTAATCTCACAAAGATAGTTAGGATGGCAGTGAAAAACACAAATCAGATAAATCAACCAGCTCTGCTTTTAAGCAGCATGAAAAATGTAATTTTAGATGAGAAAAAGCACTGTTGGCAAAGAGATGCTCCCAGAATAGCTAAAAGGGGAATTCTTTGAAGAGTCAATAGATTGGGCCCTAATTACTAAAGTATAGCAGCTTGACTCCACTCGTACTAGAATGAATAAACCTCTGCACTTGTCTCATAATGGTTCATATGAGTTATATAATTTAATTGTTTCTTGTAGTGACATACAACCACACATTGAAAAGTTGACTTCCTTATAATGAATGAAGTCTAATCATAAACGACGGGCACAGAAAATTCAGTGTAAATAAATCACGGTATGTCAGGTTAAGTGTATTTTTAGAAAACACCATCAACCCCATAGAATCCAGAAGTGCAGAAGTACAACATCCTTGCGTATATTATATACCCTCATCAACGATTGAAGATGTTTCACTCAAACATGTATAGCTAGGCTAACAACACACAAATAACTCCCTCCCTCATGCACACACACACACAGAGAGAGAGAGAGAGAGAGAGAGACTCGCACACACAGAGAGACATACACACACACACACAGACAGAGAGACACATGATCAGACTCAAGAGCACTTCATCTGAGAGTTCCCAGTGAGGGAGATGGTGGGTTCTTCTATATAAAGTATGCCATCAATCATTATCATTATCACTTTCACTCCAAGATCGCATAGCAGTTCAGACGTCTTTTGTCCTCGTCTTGTCGTGTCCTGTATATATATATATTTACAACTTTTTTCACATACATTTTATTTTTATTTTCCATCAACTCATCTTCTAAACACTCTCCTGCAACCAGCCTCACCAATTTATATTTATAAAAAAGTATTATTTACCTCAGATCTGTAATCCTCCAAGAAGCTAGCCAGAAACTCCAAGAAGCTAGCCAGAAACTAGCCAGAAGCTAGCCAGGAGCTAGCCCAGAAGCTAATCCAGAAGCTAATCAGAAGCTAGTTAGCTTCTTTACTGGCAAATCGTTAGTATTCAGCTAACCACGGTTTGTGGTCATCGGCTATCCTTTAGCTCGAAAATCTATCGAAAATCTATCGCCAGTTTTGTACGGCGCAGCGCGGCTTGGAACGGAACATACCGGACCAATTTTTCTCTCCATGTCCCTGGATTTCAACTGCTCTCTGGACATTCATACCCGGATCTCACAGCTAGCTAGCTGCTATCCGTGTGACAGTCGGCTTTCGTCGATTCCGGAGCAAACATCGATTGTTCCGGTGCTAGCCAGCTCCGTCAATCACTCCTGAGTTCCATCATTCACTCCTCGGCTGCAGTCACCTATCCGGACCCGTTTTACTGCCTACGCGGAGCCCCACCGGGCCTTCACAACTGGACTGCCGACGTTATCTACCTGAAGGAGATCCGGCTGGCTCCTCCGTCGCGACGTTACCTGAACGCCCATCTGCGGCCCGCTAACCGTTAGCTGTCTTACCGGCTGCTATCTGAATAGACAATCGGACAATTTATTTATTTTTATTATTATTATGTTTTCTTCTCGGGCCTCTATAACTATATCAATTGTTCTTATTTTTGTTGTTGTTGTGTGATTTGGATTAATCCCCTCTACCACACGGAACCCCACTAATCTACTGACCGAACGCAAGAGGTGGCTAACAACAGACTCCATCCTATGCTAGCTTGCTACCGATGGCCTGGCTAGCTGTCTAAATCGCCGTGACCCTCAACCAACCTCTCCACTCACTGGACCCTTTTGATCACTCGACTAAGCATGCCTCTCCTTAATGTCAATATGTCTTGTCCATTGCTGTTCTGGTTAGTGTTTATTGGCTTATTTCACTGTAGAGCCTCTAGTCCTGCTCACTATACCTTATCCAACCTATTAGTTCCACCACCCACACATGCAATGACATCTCCTGGTTTCAATGATGTTTCTAGAGACAATATCTCTCTCTTCATCACTCAATACCTAGGTTTACCTCCACTGTATTCACATCCTACCTTACCTTTGTCTGTACATTATACCTTGATGCTATTTTATCGCCCCCAGAAACCTCCTTTTACTCTCTGTTCCAATTCTTATTGCTTTTAGCCGCACCCTTATTCTACTCCTCCTATGTTCCTCTGGCGATGTAGAGGTGAATCCAGGCCCTGCAGTGCCTAGCTCCACTCCTATTCCCCAGGCGCTCTCTTTTGACGACATCTGTAACCGTAATAGCCTTGGTTTCATGCATGTTAACATTAGAAGCCTCCTCCCTAAGTTTGTTCTATTCACTGCTTTAGCACACTCTGCCAACCCGGATGTTCTAGCTGTGTCTGAATCCTGGCTTAGGAAGACCACCAAAAATTCAGACATTTTAATTCCAAACTACAACATTTTCAGACAAGATAGAACTGCCAAAGGGGGCGGTGTTGCAATCTACTGCAAAGATAGCCTGCAGAGTTCTGTCCTACTATCCAGGTCTGTACCCAAACAATTTGAACTTTTACTTTTAAAAATCCACCTCTCTAAAAACAAGTCTCTCACCGTTGCCGCCTGCTATAGACCACCCTCTGCCCCCAGCTGTGCTCTGGACACCATATGTGAACTGATTGCCCCCCATCTATCTTCAGAGCTCGTGCTGCTAGGCGACCTAAACTGGAACACGGTCAAACGACCTCCTCTCATCACTGTAAAACGCTCCCTGAAACACTTCAGCGAGCAGGCCTTTCTAATCGACCTGGCCGGGGTATCCTGGAAGGATATTGACCTCATCCCGTCAGTAGAGGATGCCTGGATATTTTTTTAAAATGCCTTCCTAACCATCTTAAATAAACATGCCCCATTCAAGAAATTTAGAACCAGGAACAGATATAGCCCTTGGTTCTCCCCAGACCTGACTGCCCTTAACCAACACAAAAACATCCTATGGCGTTCTGCATTAGCATCGAACAGCCCCCGTGATATGCAGCTGTTCAGGGAACCTAGAAACCATTATACACAGGCAGTTAGAAAAGCCAAGGCTAGCTTTTTCAAGCAGAAATTTGCTTCTTGCAACACTAACTCTAAAAAGTTCTGGGACACTGTAAAGTCCATGGAGAATAAGAACACCTCCTCCCAGCTGCCCACTGCACTGAAGATAGGAAACACTGTCACCACTGATAAATCCACCATAATTGAAAATGTCAATAAGCATTTTTCTACTGCTGGCCATGCTTTCCACCTGGCTACTCCTACCCCTGTCAACAGCTCTGCACCCCCAACAGCAACTCGCCCAAGCCTTCCCCATTTCTCCTTCTCCCAAATCCATTCAGCTGATGTTCTGAAAGAGCTGCAAAATCTGGACCCCTACAAATCAGCCGGGCTAGACAATCTGGACCCTTTCTTTCTAAAATGATCTGCCGAAATTGTTGCCACCCCTATTACTAGCCTGTTCAACCTCTCTTTCGTGTCGTCTGAGATTCCCAAAGATTGGAAAGCAGCTGCGGTCATCCCCCTCTTCAAAGGGGGGGACACTCTTGACCCAAACTGCTACAGACCTATATCTATCCTACCATGCCTTTCTAAGGTCTTCGAAAGCCAAGTCAACAAACAGATTACCGACCATTTCGAATCTCACCATACCTTCTCTGCTATGCAATCTGGTTTCAGAGCTGGTCATGGGTGCACCTTAGCCACGCTCAAGGTCCTAAACGATATCTTAACCGCCATCGATAAGAAACATTACTGTGCAGCCGTATTCATTGATCTGGCCAAGGCTTTCGACTCTGTCAATCACCACATCCTCATCGGCAGACTCAACAGCCTTGGTTTCTCAAATGATTGCCTCGCCTGGTTCACCAACTACTTCTCTGATAGAGTTCAGTGTGTCAAATCGGAGGGTCTGTTGTCCGGACCTCTGGCAGTCTCTATGGGGGTGCCACAGGGTTCAATTCTTGGACCGACTCTCTTCTCTGTATACATCAATGAGGTCGCTCTTGCTGCTGGTGAGTCTCTGATCCACCTCTACGCAGACGACACCATTCTGTATACTTCCGGCCCTTCTTTGGACACTGTGTTAACAACCCTCCAGGCAAGCTTCAATGCCATACAACTCTCCTTCCTGGCCTCCAATTGCTCTTAAATACAAGTAAAACTAAATGCATGCTCTTCAACCGATCGCTACCTGCACCTACCCGCCTGTCCAACATCACTACTCTGGACGGCTCTGACTTAGAATACGTGGACAACTACAAATACTTAGGTGTCTGGTTAGACTGTAAACTCTCCTTCCAGACCCATATCAAACATCTCCAATCCAAAGTTAAATCTAGAATTGGCTTTCTATTTCGCAACAAAGCATCCTTCACTCATGCTGCCAAACATACCGTTGTAAAACTGACCATCCTACCAATCCTCGACTTTGGCGATGTCATTTACAAAATAGCCTCCAATACCCTACTCAACAAATTGGATGCAGTCTATCGCAGTGCAATCCATTTTGTCACCAAAGCCCCATATACTACCCACCATTGCGACCTGTACGCTCTCGTTGGCTGGCCCTCGCTTCATACTCGTCGCCAAACCCACTGGCTCCATGTCATCTACAAGACCCTGCTAGGTAAAGTCCCCCCTTATCTCAGCTCGCTGGTCACCATAGCATCTCCCACCTGTAGCACACGCTCCAGCAGGTATATCTCTCTAGTCACCCCCAAAACCAATTCTTTCTTTGGCCGCCTCTCTTTCCAGTTCTCTGCTGCCAATGACTGGAACGAACTACAAAAATCTCTGAAACTGGAAACACTTATCTCCCTCACTAGCTTTAAGCACCAACTGTCAGAGCAGCTCACAGATTACTGCACCTGTACATAGCCCACCTATAATTTAGCCCTAACAACTACCTCTTTTCCCAACTGTATTCCCAACAAAATGTATTTATTTATTTTTCTCCTTTGCACCCCATTATTTTTATTTCTACTTTGCACATTCTTCCATTGCAAAACTACCATTCCAGTGTTTTACTTGCTATATTGTATTTACCTTGCCACCATGGCCTTTTTTGCCTTTACCTCCCTTCTCACCTCATTTGCTCACATTGTATATAGACTTGTTTATACTGTATTATTGACTGTATGTTTGTTTTACTCCATGTGTAACTCTGTGCCGTTGTATCTGTCGAACTGCTTTGCTTTATCTTGGCCAGGTCGCAATTGTAAATGAGAACTTGTTCTCAACTTGCCTACCTGGTTAAATAAAGGTCAAATAAAATAAATAAAAATAAAAATAAAATTATGGATTCTATTGAAGTTGGCATCTTAGTGAGATGGATTTCCACAGCTGTAGATGCACATTCAGGGATGTTCATAGCTGACGACCAGTAAATATAGCTTTGGTGCTATTTTCTCAAGAATGTGGTGAATTTTCAAAAGAACAAAACTCCAAACTGGTAACACTTGTAACACAGCAAGTCTTATATTCAAAAGCTTTTATTGTGCATTAATTTGGTATGGAAACGTCTTTCACCACACAACCATTGATCCAAAACTGTGAAATACCATGAGAATATTGATTTAATCACCAAAACACAACATCATACTTTCTCAATGTAATTGTTTTAACAACCAGTTAATCCAATAGCAGAGAAATGCAAGATACATGTTTCAAAATTGCTCTTTAAATGTAATATGCTACAGTACTGAAATTACAGTACATTACTCTGTTTTTTACATTAGGCAATACACTTCCATTACACATCAGAATTGACATAAATGTCAAATAAAAGGTCAATTTCTATCCAATGTGTGATCAAAGGTGTGATCATTGAGGATATCTTTCACAATCATTGATGCAAAAAATATATTGTGCAGATATAATTACAACATACAGTACCAGTCAAAAGTTTGGACACACCTACTCATTCAAAGGTTTTTCTTTATATTTTACTATTTTCTACATATAATAATTGTGAAGACATCAACACTATGAAATAATACATATGGAATCATGCAGTAACCAAAAATAATATATTTTATATTTGAGATTCTTCAAAGTAGCAACTCTTGGCCTTGATGACAGCTTTGCACACACTTGGCATTCTCTCAAACAGCTTCATGAGGAATGCTTTTCCAACAGTCTTGAAGGAGTTCCCACATATTCTGAGCACTTGTTGGCTGCTTTTCCTTCACTTTGCATTCCAACTCATCCCAAACCATCTCAATTGGGTTGAGGTTGGGTGATTGTGGAGGCCAGGTCATCTGATGCAGCACCATCACTCTCCTTCTTGGTCAAATAGCCCTTACACAGCCTGGAGGAGGTATGTTTTGGTTCGTTGTCCTGTTGAAAACAAATGTTAGTCCCACTAAGCGCAAACCAGATGGGATGGCGTATCACTGAAGAATGCTGTGGTAGCCATGCTGGTTAAGTGTGCCTTAAATTCTAAATAAATCACAGACAGTGTCACCAGGAAAGCACCCCCACACCATCACACCTCCTCCATGCTTCCCGGTGGCAACCACACATGCAGAGATCATCGGTTCACCTATCTGCGTCTCACAAAGACGTTGGAACCAAAAATCTCAAATTTGGACTCATCAGACCAAAGGACAGATTTCCACCAGTCAAGTGTCCATTGCTTGTGTGTCTTGGCCCAGGCAAGTTTTGGGCCAAGTAGTGGTTTCTTGACCATGAAGGACTGATTCATGCAGTCTCATCTGAACAGTTGATGTTGAGATTTGTCTGTTACTTGAACTCTGAAGCATTTATTTGGGCAATAATTTCTGAGGCTGGGAAACTCTAATTAACTTATCCTCTGCAGCAGAGGTAATTATGGGTCTTCCTTTCCTGTGGTGGTCCTCATGAGAGCCAGTTTCATCATAGCGCTTGATGGTTTTTGAGACTGCACTTGAAGAAACTTTCAGAGTTCTTTAAGACCTTCATGTCTTAAAGTAATGATGGACTGTCATTTCTCTTTGCTTATTTGAGCTGTTCTTGCCATAAGATGGACTTGGTATTTTACCAAATAGGGCTATCTTCTGTATATCACCCCTACCTTGTTACAAAAAAGAAAGAAAGAAAGCAAATTAACTTTTAACATGGCACACCTGTTAATGGAAATGCATTCCATGTGACTACCGCATGAAGCTGGTTGAGAGAATTCCAAGAGTGTGCAAATCTGTCATCAAGGCAAAGGATGGCTACTTTGAAGAATGTCAAGTATAAAATATATTTTGATTTGTTTAACACTTTCTTGGTTTCTACATGATTTCATGTGTTACTTCATAGTTGTGATGACTTCACTAGTATTCGAGGTTATAGAAAATAGTACAAATAAAGAAAACCCTTGAATGAGTGTCCAAACTTTTGACTGGTACTGTAGGTCACTGTAATAAAATGCAGAAAATGAAAGAAATGAAAGAAACAACGATTTGCAGGCACTAGTTTGCATCAAGCCTGTCTAGAGCATTTTTCCATAGGTTCTCATCGACATCGCAGTAAATGTCCTCATTGTTCATGCACCTGGGGAAAAACCTTTTCGCTTGCAAATCCAAGCCTCACATAGGTTTAGATTGAAGTCATTGCGTGGCCTGGCCACAACCATGGCCTGGAGAAGGGTGGCACACTAACGGGGATGGCAATCATACACCTTCCACCTGTTGTCGTGACGTGACTATAATTAATCTGATGACTTATTTATTTGAGCAACTAACTATGTTTACTTGTGTCCTGACTCTCTGAGGTCATTAAAGATGCCATGGCACTTAATGGTAAGAGTAGGGGTGTTAACCCCGGTGTCCTGCATAAATTCCCAATCTGGCCCTCAAACCATCACGGTCACCTAATAATCCCCAGTTTACAATTGGCTCATTCATCCCCCTCCTCTCCCCTGTAACTATTCCCCAGGTCGTTGCTGCAAATGAGAACGTGTTCTCAGTCAACTTACCTGGTAAAATAATGAATAAATAAAAAATAAAAATCAATTGTTACTCTATTAAATTAATCATATAACAATTAACTCATTAGGAATTTGGGGCACCACGGAAGAAGTTGTTTAACGAGTTACCATCACCTGAATTAAACTCAAAATATATAGAGAGATCTCTTACATCAATAACAGTCAATTATTAATTATTACCGCATCAGTCTCATTCTGAATGTCGCATTTCCTTGGATCTACAAGAACCCTACCCCTTATTGATGAATCGCCCAATACACAAGTTGGCTTAATTGTGTATTTACTAACTAACTAAATAATAACACAGAATACCCATACACACTTACATGAGATAAAAGTCCCTAGTGGACTGGCATGATATGGCGGCTTGTTACACAATGGAAAGGGGTGGGGAAAAGATAAAGAGAGGGAGAGACAAACAAGAGTCAACCTATCGTACATACATTTGGAAACTACGCTCACAGTAACCAGAATACTTAGCACCCTAACCACCGCTAATTCGTATTTGAAATGGAATATATATTTACACGCAGATGTCTTTCACTGTCGTCTCTCTTGAAACCAATTGATCCGTCTATGGGTAGTGGCTCGATGTAAGGCTCTGGTTGTCCACCAGAGGTCACAATGTCCCTCTTAGTATTAAGAGTTCTCTGGTCTTGGAGTGTTCGTTAGAATAGATACTTCAGACGTACCAATAGTTGTATCAGAGAGGATTGGCAAAGTTCTAGGAACACTTTTTCACAACATTTAGATGTAAACCTGATACATAGGACGCGTACACTTTCAGAGTTACCTTGATATACCATCCCTAATGACATCACAAAATAAAAAACAATGTGACAGGATTGTTCTTTAAATTCCCACTGATCATTTTCCACATACAAGGGATTTTTACCTTCCCATACTAGAGAGCCAGAGGGAGAGTTTCTGCAAACTATTTATGACCGGCTGTTAAGTCATAAAACCAGCCCAACTCCCTGATCTGGCACCTTTGATTCTCACCAAGGTGAGGCCTAGTGTCTAGTGCCTAGTGTCACACCCTGACCTTAGAGAGCCTTTTTATTTCTCTATTTGGTAAGGTCAGGGTGTGATTTGGGTGGACATTCTGTGTTTTCTTGTCACGAACATCGTCAGGGAAATTATGGCAGAGTGTGGTTCCCAATCAGAGGCAGCTGTCTATCGTTGTCTCTGATTGGGGATCATACTTAGGCAGCCCTTTTTCCCACATTTAGGTTGTGGGATCTAGTCTTTGTTTGTTGCATGTGCTGCACTACGAAGCTTTACGTTCGTTGTGTTTTTTTTTTTTTGGTGGAACATTTAATAAAGAAAATGTACGCCTACAACGCTGCCCCTTGGTCCGGTCATTCTACCACTACCGACGGACGTAACACCTAGGCACAATACCCCATAATGTCAAAGTAGAATTATGGATTTACAAATTAATAAATAAACAATGAAAATATTAAATGTCTTCATTCAATAAGTATTCAAACCCTTTGTTATGTCATAGCTAAGTAAGTTCAGGAGAAACAATTTGCTTAACAAGTCACATAATAATTTGCATGGACTCACTGTGTGAAATAAGTGTTTGAGATTGACATTATTTTTGAATGACTACCTCATCTCTGTACTCCACAAATACAATTATAAATAAGATCCCTTAGTCGAGCAGTGAATTTCAAACACAGATTCAACCACAAAGACCAGGGAGGCTTTCCAATGCCTTGCAAAGAAGGGCACCTATTGTTAGATGGGTAAAAAAAAGCAGACAATGAATATCCCTTTGAGCATAGTTATTCATTAAACTTTGTATGGTGTGTATAAATACACCCAGTGTCACGTTCGTTGAATGAATGAGACCAAGGCGCAGCGTGAGATGAATACATCTTATTTTAATGAAGATGAAGAAACACTTAAACAAACTACAAAAACAACGTGAAGCTAAATATAGTGCTGACACAGGCAACTAACCATAGACAATGACCCACGAAATAACCCAAGGAATATGGCTGCCTAAATATGGTTCGATATCAGAGACAACGATAAACAGCTGCCTCTAATTGAGAACCAATCTAGGCAACCATAGACATATAAATACCTAGACTAGTGAAAACCCTAGACAATACAAAAACACATATATCACCCTTGTCACACCCTGACCTAACCAAAATAATAAATAAAACAAAGCAAACCCCCCCAAAGGTGTGGACTCCCGGCCGCACACCTAAGCCTATATGGGAGGGTCTGGGTGGGCATAACTCCGCGGTGGCAGTTCTGGTGAGGGACGTGGTCCCCGCTCCACTTCTGACTCAGCCCACTTATGTAATGTCTCTGGAGCGGGAACCCTCATCGCTGATCCCGGACGAGAGGACGCCACTGGACTGATGGTCGAGTCTGGAGTGAGTGGCGCCTCTGGACTGGGATTCTGGCGGATCCGGACTGGAGGGAGACTCTGGCGGATCCGGACTGGAGGGAGACTCTGGCGGATCCGGACTGGAGGGAGACTCTGGCGGATCCGGACTGGAGGGAGACTCTGGCGGATCTGGACTGTGACCCGTCGTGGTAGGTTCCGGACTGCGATCCGTCGTGGTAGGTTCCGGACTGCGATCCGTTGTGGTAGGTTCCGGACTGCGACCCGTCGTGGTAGGTTCCGGTCTGCGGCCCGTCGTAGGAGGTTCCGGTCTGTAGACTGTTGCCGGACGCTCTGGACTGGGTACTGTCGCCGGACGCTCTAGACTGGGTACTGTCGCCGGACGCTCTGGACTGGCGAGGCGCACTGTAGGCCTGGTACGTGTTGCCAGCACTGGTGGTACCGGGCTGGGGACACGCACCTCATGGCGAATGCGGGGAGGAGGAACAGGGCGTACTGGACTGCCGAGGCACACGATAGGCCTGGTGCGTGGTGCCGGCACTGGTGGTAACGGGCTGGGGACACGCACCTCAGGGCGAGTGCGAGGAGCAGGAATAGGGAGTACTGGACCCTGGAGACGCACTGGAGGCCTGGTGCATGGTATCGGCACTGGTGGTACTGGGCTGAGGACACGCACCTCAGGGCGAGTGCAGGGAGGAGGAACAGGGCGTACAGGGCTCTGGAGACGCACAGGAAGCCTGGTGCGTGGTGTTGGCACTGGTGGTACTGGGCTGGGGACACGCACCTCAGGGCGAGTGCGGGGAGCAGGCACAGGACATACTGGACTGTGGAGGCGTACTGGAGGTCTGGAGTGTAGAGCTGACACAACCCGTCCTGCAAATGCAGGGCGCTGGCACAGGACGCAGAGGGCTGTGCAGACTCACAGTACGCAGAGCCGGCACAGGTTATCCTGGTCCATGGAGGTACACTGGAGACCATGAGCGCTGAGCCGGCACCCTCCTTCCTGGCTGAATGCTCATTCTAGCCCGGCCAATGCGAGGAGCTGGAACAGAGCGCACCGGGCTAGAAATGTGCACTGGAGACACCGTGAGCATCTCTGCATAACACGGTGCCTGACCATTTACACGCTCCCCACGGTAAGTACGAGGAGTTGGCTTAGGTCTCCGACCTGACTCAGCCAATCTCCTCGTGTGCTCCCCCCAAAAAAAATCTTGGGGCTGCCTCTCGGGCTTCCGTGCTAGCCATGTACCCTTATTTCGTCGCCGTTCCTCCAGTCTCCTGTATCCCTCCTCGCACTGTTCCATAGAATCCCAAGCGGGCTCTGGTACCCTCCCTGAATCGATCGACCACCTCTCAATCTCCTCCCAGGTTGTTACCCACTCATCCTTCTCCCGGGTCCATTCTTCCACAAATCGCTGTTCCTCCCTTTCACGCTGCTTGGTCCTTGTTTGGTGGGTCATTCTGTCACGTTCGTTGAATGGATGAGACCAAGGCGTGAGATGAATACATCTTATTTTAGTGAAGAGGAAGAAACACTTAAACAAACTACAAAAACAACAAAACGAACGTGAAGCTAAATATTTTTTTACATTTTCTTTTAGAATTTTTTTTTTATTACGTTCAATACCATTCATTCTTTACAACTCATAATTGTCATTCATACTCCAATAATGGTATTTTAATTTAACTAAACAAACCCCAAAACAAAACCTCAGGGGAGCATCTTCCCTCCCCGTCATCCTACAAACTACCTTTCCCTATCTCCCCGTCCCTAATCTATCCCCTTACAAATCTAAATGAAATCCAGCCCTAAACCCCCCTTCCAACTCTCCCGGTTAGCATGCTGCCCCCACTTCCTCTCCTCCCTCTTCATCCTCCCCCTCAAGTCTCTTTCCACCCTCCTCACTATCCCTTCCACCCCCAATCTCTCCCTGTCTTAACCATGTTCTGCCTGGCTTCCCACAGCTCCCGTTTAAAGAGACTCATGAGAAGCCAGAGCAGAAACGTGTCCCTATCCATCCCTCTCGCTCTCCCTACACCTCTCTCTAACCTGGCCCACGTCAGTACAAAATCCCCTCTTACCAAACCTAACAACACCCGTGCCCTAGCCCATACTACTCCGGCAAAGGCACAGTCCCAAAAGGCATGGCGCACAGTTTCCGCCCTGCCACAAGAGGATCTTGGACAGGTGGGGGATTGCGCCAAACTATGCCGGTACATGATGGAACGTACCGGCAAGCACTTGTGGAGGCTCAACCAATTCAGGTCCTTGAGCCTGTTGTCCAGGCCCCGCGCCAGCACTCCCTCCCAGACCACTGCCGAGATGCCCACTACAGGCGCCGGACTCCCTGCCTGTCTGACCTCCTCGTACAGGTGCCTGTGATCTAAACCTATTCAACTTCAACCTCGGGGTGCGCACGCAGCCACTTGGCCGCATGGCCTAAGTGCCACGGCAGCTGTTCCGCCCGAGGACCCGTGTTAGACCACACCATTACGCTTCTCGCCTGATACGAGAAGAACACCCGCAGGAGGTAACCGGACGGGTGTATCACTGGAGGAGCAAGCTCTGTTAACAAGAAAGAAACAAAAATTGTGTCCAGCTTGAGGGGGAGATGTGGTACCGCTCCCGGCGCTCGGGTGAAATCCCCAATGATGGCAAGGGACCTTGTTAGGCACGAGTCCTTGCACAGCAGCAAGGAAGTGTCGTCAGCGTACTGCGTCATCTTAACACGCAGCCCACCACTTCCAGGGATCAACAAACCTTCCACCCCTGTGTCTGCCCTAATGTAAAATCAGCCGGGCTAGACAATCTGGACCCTTTCTTTCTAAAATGATCTGCCGAAATTGTTGCCACCCCTATTACTAGCCTGTTCAACCTCTCTTTCGTGTCGTCTGAGATTCCCAAAGATTGGAAAGCAGCTGCGGTCATCCCCCTCTTCAAAGGGGGGGACACTCTTGACCCAAACTGCTACAGACCTATATCTATCCTACCATGCCTTTCTAAGGTCTTCGAAAGCCAAGTCAACAAACAGATTACCGACCATTTCGAATCTCACCATACCTTCTCTGCTATGCAATCTGGTTTCAGAGCTGGTCATGGGTGCACCTTAGCCACGCTCAAGGTCCTAAACGATATCTTAACCGCCATCGATAAGAAACATTACTGTGCAGCCGTATTCATTGATCTGGCCAAGGCTTTCGACTCTGTCAATCACCACATCCTCATCGGCAGACTCAACAGCCTTGGTTTCTCAAATGATTGCCTCGCCTGGTTCACCAACTACTTCTCTGATAGAGTTCAGTGTGTCAAATCGGAGGGTCTGTTGTCCGGACCTCTGGCAGTCTCTATGGGGGTGCCACAGGGTTCAATTCTTGGACCGACTCTCTTCTCTGTATACATCAATGAGGTCGCTCTTGCTGCTGGTGAGTCTCTGATCCACCTCTACGCAGACGACACCATTCTGTATACTTCCGGCCCTTCTTTGGACACTGTGTTAACAACCCTCCAGGCAAGCTTCAATGCCATACAACTCTCCTTCCTGGCCTCCAATTGCTCTTAAATACAAGTAAAACTAAATGCATGCTCTTCAACCGATCGCTACCTGCACCTACCCGCCTGTCCAACATCACTACTCTGGACGGCTCTGACTTAGAATACGTGGACAACTACAAATACTTAGGTGTCTGGTTAGACTGTAAACTCTCCTTCCAGACCCATATCAAACATCTCCAATCCAAAGTTAAATCTAGAATTGGCTTTCTATTTCGCAACAAAGCATCCTTCACTCATGCTGCCAAACATACCGTTGTAAAACTGACCATCCTACCAATCCTCGACTTTGGCGATGTCATTTACAAAATAGCCTCCAATACCCTACTCAACAAATTGGATGCAGTCTATCGCAGTGCAATCCATTTTGTCACCAAAGCCCCATATACTACCCACCATTGCGACCTGTACGCTCTCGTTGGCTGGCCCTCGCTTCATACTCGTCGCCAAACCCACTGGCTCCATGTCATCTACAAGACCCTGCTAGGTAAAGTCCCCCCTTATCTCAGCTCGCTGGTCACCATAGCATCTCCCACCTGTAGCACACGCTCCAGCAGGTATATCTCTCTAGTCACCCCCAAAACCAATTCTTTCTTTGGCCGCCTCTCTTTCCAGTTCTCTGCTGCCAATGACTGGAACGAACTACAAAAATCTCTGAAACTGGAAACACTTATCTCCCTCACTAGCTTTAAGCACCAACTGTCAGAGCAGCTCACAGATTACTGCACCTGTACATAGCCCACCTATAATTTAGCCCTAACAACTACCTCTTTTCCCAACTGTATTCCCAACAAAATGTATTTATTTATTTTTCTCCTTTGCACCCCATTATTTTTATTTCTACTTTGCACATTCTTCCATTGCAAAACTACCATTCCAGTGTTTTACTTGCTATATTGTATTTACCTTGCCACCATGGCCTTTTTTGCCTTTACCTCCCTTCTCACCTCATTTGCTCACATTGTATATAGACTTGTTTATACTGTATTATTGACTGTATGTTTGTTTTACTCCATGTGTAACTCTGTGCCGTTGTATCTGTCGAACTGCTTTGCTTTATCTTGGCCAGGTCGCAATTGTAAATGAGAACTTGTTCTCAACTTGCCTACCTGGTTAAATAAAGGTCAAATAAAATAAATAAAAATAAAAATAAAATTATGGATTCTATTGAAGTTGGCATCTTAGTGAGATGGATTTCCACAGCTGTAGATGCACATTCAGGGATGTTCATAGCTGACGACCAGTAAATATAGCTTTGGTGCTATTTTCTCAAGAATGTGGTGAATTTTCAAAAGAACAAAACTCCAAACTGGTAACACTTGTAACACAGCAAGTCTTATATTCAAAAGCTTTTATTGTGCATTAATTTGGTATGGAAACGTCTTTCACCACACAACCATTGATCCAAAACTGTGAAATACCATGAGAATATTGATTTAATCACCAAAACACAACATCATACTTTCTCAATGTAATTGTTTTAACAACCAGTTAATCCAATAGCAGAGAAATGCAAGATACATGTTTCAAAATTGCTCTTTAAATGTAATATGCTACAGTACTGAAATTACAGTACATTACTCTGTTTTTTACATTAGGCAATACACTTCCATTACACATCAGAATTGACATAAATGTCAAATAAAAGGTCAATTTCTATCCAATGTGTGATCAAAGGTGTGATCATTGAGGATATCTTTCACAATCATTGATGCAAAAAATATATTGTGCAGATATAATTACAACATACAGTACCAGTCAAAAGTTTGGACACACCTACTCATTCAAAGGTTTTTCTTTATATTTTACTATTTTCTACATATAATAATTGTGAAGACATCAACACTATGAAATAATACATATGGAATCATGCAGTAACCAAAAATAATATATTTTATATTTGAGATTCTTCAAAGTAGCAACTCTTGGCCTTGATGACAGCTTTGCACACACTTGGCATTCTCTCAAACAGCTTCATGAGGAATGCTTTTCCAACAGTCTTGAAGGAGTTCCCACATATTCTGAGCACTTGTTGGCTGCTTTTCCTTCACTTTGCATTCCAACTCATCCCAAACCATCTCAATTGGGTTGAGGTTGGGTGATTGTGGAGGCCAGGTCATCTGATGCAGCACCATCACTCTCCTTCTTGGTCAAATAGCCCTTACACAGCCTGGAGGAGGTATGTTTTGGTTCGTTGTCCTGTTGAAAACAAATGTTAGTCCCACTAAGCGCAAACCAGATGGGATGGCGTATCACTGAAGAATGCTGTGGTAGCCATGCTGGTTAAGTGTGCCTTAAATTCTAAATAAATCACAGACAGTGTCACCAGGAAAGCACCCCCACACCATCACACCTCCTCCATGCTTCCCGGTGGCAACCACACATGCAGAGATCATCGGTTCACCTATCTGCGTCTCACAAAGACGTTGGAACCAAAAATCTCAAATTTGGACTCATCAGACCAAAGGACAGATTTCCACCAGTCAAGTGTCCATTGCTTGTGTGTCTTGGCCCAGGCAAGTTTTGGGCCAAGTAGTGGTTTCTTGACCATGAAGGACTGATTCATGCAGTCTCATCTGAACAGTTGATGTTGAGATTTGTCTGTTACTTGAACTCTGAAGCATTTATTTGGGCAATAATTTCTGAGGCTGGGAAACTCTAATTAACTTATCCTCTGCAGCAGAGGTAATTATGGGTCTTCCTTTCCTGTGGTGGTCCTCATGAGAGCCAGTTTCATCATAGCGCTTGATGGTTTTTGAGACTGCACTTGAAGAAACTTTCAGAGTTCTTTAAGACCTTCATGTCTTAAAGTAATGATGGACTGTCATTTCTCTTTGCTTATTTGAGCTGTTCTTGCCATAAGATGGACTTGGTATTTTACCAAATAGGGCTATCTTCTGTATATCACCCCTACCTTGTTACAAAAAAGAAAGAAAGAAAGCAAATTAACTTTTAACATGGCACACCTGTTAATGGAAATGCATTCCATGTGACTACCGCATGAAGCTGGTTGAGAGAATTCCAAGAGTGTGCAAATCTGTCATCAAGGCAAAGGATGGCTACTTTGAAGAATGTCAAGTATAAAATATATTTTGATTTGTTTAACACTTTCTTGGTTTCTACATGATTTCATGTGTTACTTCATAGTTGTGATGACTTCACTAGTATTCGAGGTTATAGAAAATAGTACAAATAAAGAAAACCCTTGAATGAGTGTCCAAACTTTTGACTGGTACTGTAGGTCACTGTAATAAAATGCAGAAAATGAAAGAAATGAAAGAAACAACGATTTGCAGGCACTAGTTTGCATCAAGCCTGTCTAGAGCATTTTTCCATAGGTTCTCATCGACATCGCAGTAAATGTCCTCATTGTTCATGCACCTGGGGAAAAACCTTTTCGCTTGCAAATCCAAGCCTCACATAGGTTTAGATTGAAGTCATTGCGTGGCCTGGCCACAACCATGGCCTGGAGAAGGGTGGCACACTAACGGGGATGGCAATCATACACCTTCCACCTGTTGTCGTGACGTGACTATAATTAATCTGATGACTTATTTATTTGAGCAACTAACTATGTTTACTTGTGTCCTGACTCTCTGAGGTCATTAAAGATGCCATGGCACTTAATGGTAAGAGTAGGGGTGTTAACCCCGGTGTCCTGCATAAATTCCCAATCTGGCCCTCAAACCATCACGGTCACCTAATAATCCCCAGTTTACAATTGGCTCATTCATCCCCCTCCTCTCCCCTGTAACTATTCCCCAGGTCGTTGCTGCAAATGAGAACGTGTTCTCAGTCAACTTACCTGGTAAAATAATGAATAAATAAAAAATAAAAATCAATTGTTACTCTATTAAATTAATCATATAACAATTAACTCATTAGGAATTTGGGGCACCACGGAATAAGTTGTTTAACGAGTTACCATCACCTGAATTAAACTCAAAATATATAGAGAGATCTCTTACATCAATAACAGTCAATTATTAATTATTACCGCATCAGTCTCATTCTGAATGTCGCATTTCCTTGGATCTACAAGAACCCTACCCCTTATTGATGAATCGCCCAATACACAAGTTGGCTTAATTGTGTATTTACTAACTAACTAAATAATAACACAGAATACCCATACACACTTACATGAGATAAAAGTCCCTAGTGGACTGGCATGATATGGCGGCTTGTTACACAATGGAAAGGGGTGGGGAAAAGATAAAGAGAGGGAGAGACAAACAAGAGTCAACCTATCGTACATACATTTGGAAACTACGCTCACAGTAACCAGAATACTTAGCACCCTAACCACCGCTAATTCGTATTTGAAATGGAATATATATTTACACGCAGATGTCTTTCACTGTCGTCTCTCTTGAAACCAATTGATCCGTCTATGGGTAGTGGCTCGATGTAAGGCTCTGGTTGTCCACCAGAGGTCACAATGTCCCTCTTAGTATTAAGAGTTCTCTGGTCTTGGAGTGTTCGTTAGAATAGATACTTCAGACGTACCAATAGTTGTATCAGAGAGGATTGGCAAAGTTCTAGGAACACTTTTTCACAACATTTAGATGTAAACCTGATACATAGGACGCGTACACTTTCAGAGTTACCTTGATATACCATCCCTAATGACATCACAAAATAAAAAACAATGTGACAGGATTGTTCTTTAAATTCCCACTGATCATTTTCCACATACAAGGGATTTTTACCTTCCCATACTAGAGAGCCAGAGGGAGAGTTTCTGCAAACTATTTATGACCGGCTGTTAAGTCATAAAACCAGCCCAACTCCCTGATCTGGCACCTTTGATTCTCACCAAGGTGAGGCCTAGTGTCTAGTGCCTAGTGTCACACCCTGACCTTAGAGAGCCTTTTTATTTCTCTATTTGGTAAGGTCAGGGTGTGATTTGGGTGGACATTCTGTGTTTTCTTGTCACGAACATCGTCAGGGAAATTATGGCAGAGTGTGGTTCCCAATCAGAGGCAGCTGTCTATCGTTGTCTCTGATTGGGGATCATACTTAGGCAGCCCTTTTTCCCACATTTAGGTTGTGGGATCTAGTCTTTGTTTGTTGCATGTGCTGCACTACGAAGCTTTACGTTCGTTGTGTTTTTTTTTTTTTGGTGGAACATTTAATAAAGAAAATGTACGCCTACAACGCTGCCCCTTGGTCCGGTCATTCTACCACTACCGACGGACGTAACACCTAGGCACAATACCCCATAATGTCAAAGTAGAATTATGGATTTACAAATTAATAAATAAACAATGAAAATATTAAATGTCTTCATTCAATAAGTATTCAAACCCTTTGTTATGTCATAGCTAAGTAAGTTCAGGAGAAACAATTTGCTTAACAAGTCACATAATAATTTGCATGGACTCACTGTGTGAAATAAGTGTTTGAGATTGACATTATTTTTGAATGACTACCTCATCTCTGTACTCCACAAATACAATTATAAATAAGATCCCTTAGTCGAGCAGTGAATTTCAAACACAGATTCAACCACAAAGACCAGGGAGGCTTTCCAATGCCTTGCAAAGAAGGGCACCTATTGTTAGATGGGTAAAAAAAAGCAGACAATGAATATCCCTTTGAGCATAGTTATTCATTAAACTTTGTATGGTGTGTATAAATACACCCAGTGTCACGTTCGTTGAATGAATGAGACCAAGGCGCAGCGTGAGATGAATACATCTTATTTTAATGAAGATGAAGAAACACTTAAACAAACTACAAAAACAACGTGAAGCTAAATATAGTGCTGACACAGGCAACTAACCATAGACAATGACCCACGAAATAACCCAAGGAATATGGCTGCCTAAATATGGTTCGATATCAGAGACAACGATAAACAGCTGCCTCTAATTGAGAACCAATCTAGGCAACCATAGACATATAAATACCTAGACTAGTGAAAACCCTAGACAATACAAAAACACATATATCACCCTTGTCACACCCTGACCTAACCAAAATAATAAATAAAACAAAGCAAACCCCCCCAAAGGTGTGGACTCCCGGCCGCACACCTAAGCCTATATGGGAGGGTCTGGGTGGGCATAACTCCGCGGTGGCAGTTCTGGTGAGGGACGTGGTCCCCGCTCCACTTCTGACTCAGCCCACTTATGTAATGTCTCTGGAGCGGGAACCCTCATCGCTGATCCCGGACGAGAGGACGCCACTGGACTGATGGTCGAGTCTGGAGTGAGTGGCGCCTCTGGACTGGGATTCTGGCGGATCCGGACTGGAGGGAGACTCTGGCGGATCCGGACTGGAGGGAGACTCTGGCGGATCCGGACTGGAGGGAGACTCTGGCGGATCCGGACTGGAGGGAGACTCTGGCGGATCTGGACTGTGACCCGTCGTGGTAGGTTCCGGACTGCGATCCGTCGTGGTAGGTTCCGGACTGCGATCCGTTGTGGTAGGTTCCGGACTGCGACCCGTCGTGGTAGGTTCCGGTCTGCGGCCCGTCGTAGGAGGTTCCGGTCTGTAGACTGTTGCCGGACGCTCTGGACTGGGTACTGTCGCCGGACGCTCTAGACTGGGTACTGTCGCCGGACGCTCTGGACTGGCGAGGCGCACTGTAGGCCTGGTACGTGTTGCCAGCACTGGTGGTACCGGGCTGGGGACACGCACCTCATGGCGAATGCGGGGAGGAGGAACAGGGCGTACTGGACTGCCGAGGCACACGATAGGCCTGGTGCGTGGTGCCGGCACTGGTGGTAACGGGCTGGGGACACGCACCTCAGGGCGAGTGCGAGGAGCAGGAATAGGGAGTACTGGACCCTGGAGACGCACTGGAGGCCTGGTGCATGGTATCGGCACTGGTGGTACTGGGCTGAGGACACGCACCTCAGGGCGAGTGCAGGGAGGAGGAACAGGGCGTACAGGGCTCTGGAGACGCACAGGAAGCCTGGTGCGTGGTGTTGGCACTGGTGGTACTGGGCTGGGGACACGCACCTCAGGGCGAGTGCGGGGAGCAGGCACAGGACATACTGGACTGTGGAGGCGTACTGGAGGTCTGGAGTGTAGAGCTGACACAACCCGTCCTGCAAATGCAGGGCGCTGGCACAGGACGCAGAGGGCTGTGCAGACTCACAGTACGCAGAGCCGGCACAGGTTATCCTGGTCCATGGAGGTACACTGGAGACCATGAGCGCTGAGCCGGCACCCTCCTTCCTGGCTGAATGCTCATTCTAGCCCGGCCAATGCGAGGAGCTGGAACAGAGCGCACCGGGCTAGAAATGTGCACTGGAGACACCGTGAGCATCTCTGCATAACACGGTGCCTGACCATTTACACGCTCCCCACGGTAAGTACGAGGAGTTGGCTTAGGTCTCCGACCTGACTCAGCCAATCTCCTCGTGTGCTCCCCCCAAAAAAAATCTTGGGGCTGCCTCTCGGGCTTCCGTGCTAGCCATGTACCCTTATTTCGTCGCCGTTCCTCCAGTCTCCTGTATCCCTCCTCGCACTGTTCCATAGAATCCCAAGCGGGCTCTGGTACCCTCCCTGAATCGATCGACCACCTCTCAATCTCCTCCCAGGTTGTTACCCACTCATCCTTCTCCCGGGTCCATTCTTCCACAAATCGCTGTTCCTCCCTTTCACGCTGCTTGGTCCTTGTTTGGTGGGTCATTCTGTCACGTTCGTTGAATGGATGAGACCAAGGCGTGAGATGAATACATCTTATTTTAGTGAAGAGGAAGAAACACTTAAACAAACTACAAAAACAACAAAACGAACGTGAAGCTAAATATTTTTTTACATTTTCTTTTAGAATTTTTTTTTTATTACGTTCAATACCATTCATTCTTTACAACTCATAATTGTCATTCATACTCCAATAATGGTATTTTAATTTAACTAAACAAACCCCAAAACAAAACCTCAGGGGAGCATCTTCCCTCCCCGTCATCCTACAAACTACCTTTCCCTATCTCCCCGTCCCTAATCTATCCCCTTACAAATCTAAATGAAATCCAGCCCTAAACCCCCCTTCCAACTCTCCCGGTTAGCATGCTGCCCCCACTTCCTCTCCTCCCTCTTCATCCTCCCCCTCAAGTCTCTTTCCACCCTCCTCACTATCCCTTCCACCCCCAATCTCTCCCTGTCTTAACCATGTTCTGCCTGGCTTCCCACAGCTCCCGTTTAAAGAGACTCATGAGAAGCCAGAGCAGAAACGTGTCCCTATCCATCCCTCTCGCTCTCCCTACACCTCTCTCTAACCTGGCCCACGTCAGTACAAAATCCCCTCTTACCAAACCTAACAACACCCGTGCCCTAGCCCATACTACTCCGGCAAAGGCACAGTCCCAAAAGGCATGGCGCACAGTTTCCGCCCTGCCACAAGAGGATCTTGGACAGGTGGGGGATTGCGCCAAACTATGCCGGTACATGATGGAACGTACCGGCAAGCACTTGTGGAGGCTCAACCAATTCAGGTCCTTGAGCCTGTTGTCCAGGCCCCGCGCCAGCACTCCCTCCCAGACCACTGCCGAGATGCCCACTACAGGCGCCGGACTCCCTGCCTGTCTGACCTCCTCGTACAGGTGCCTGTGATCTAAACCTATTCAACTTCAACCTCGGGGTGCGCACGCAGCCACTTGGCCGCATGGCCTAAGTGCCACGGCAGCTGTTCCGCCCGAGGACCCGTGTTAGACCACACCATTACGCTTCTCGCCTGATACGAGAAGAACACCCGCAGGAGGTAACCGGACGGGTGTATCACTGGAGGAGCAAGCTCTGTTAACAAGAAAGAAACAAAAATTGTGTCCAGCTTGAGGGGGAGATGTGGTACCGCTCCCGGCGCTCGGGTGAAATCCCCAATGATGGCAAGGGACCTTGTTAGGCACGAGTCCTTGCACAGCAGCAAGGAAGTGTCGTCAGCGTACTGCGTCATCTTAACACGCAGCCCACCACTTCCAGGGATCAACAAACCTTCCACCCCTGTGTCTGCCCTAATGGCAGCCCCCAGAGGCTCCATGTACAGAACGAAGAGGAGAGCCGAGAGTGGGCACCCCTGCCTGACCCCAGACGAGAGGTCAAAAACGTCACCCAAGTGACTATTTACACTAACTCGGCACCCCGCTCCGACATATAATGTACAGATCCATCCTATGAACTTCTCCCCAAATCCTAATCTACCTAACACTCTGAATAGAAAATATCTATTCACACGATCAAAGGCTTTCGCCTGATCTAGCGCTGCTACCATTAAAGGCAGACATCTATCTTCAACCCAAGCGATGGAGTCCCTGATTAACTGTAGGTTCCATCTAATAGAGCGGCCCTCTACCCCGCATGTCTGATCTTCATGGACGACGTAGGGAAGGGCTGTACGCAACCGGTCTGCTAAAACCTTTGCAAGTAGCTTGTAATCTACATGGTCAACGGCCGCCAGTTGCCAGTTGCCAAGGTCTGCTGCTTCCCCCTTCTTATACAGAAGTGACAGCACACCAACAGCCATTGATCCCCCCGGGACCCCCGTCTCAAGGATGGCCTTCAATACTTTGAGGACCACTGGTCCAAGTATACCCCAAAACTTGAGATAAAACTCATCCGGCAGCCCATCCATCCCAGGCATCTTCCCTTTTCCCATCCTCCAAAGAGCGCTCTCAACCTCTTCTAGTGAGATCTGGGCCTCCATCACTTCTCTAATGTCCTCCGGCAACCGCCTGGACAAGTGTTCTAAAAACATATTTCCCTGCTCTACATCTATTTCCCTTTCCTTAAATAAAACTTGGAAATGGTCAGTTGACACCCTGACCATTTCCTCTGGTTTTCTAACTATACTACCATTTTCTTCCCTAACGCCATGCATTACCTTCCCACTCTGTCTGGCCCTAACCGACTTAAAGAACATAGCGGAACAGTGTCATTGTGTTCTAGAAAGCCACTATGCGCACGCTCCAGGAAAGCTCGAGCCTTCCGCTCCTGCAGCTCACTGAGCTGCGCCCTTAGGGTTGCGGATCTCTCCCAGTCAAACGACCCGCCGAGGTTGCCTGCCTCGTACTCGAGTTCGATTAACCTTTGGATACGATCCACCTTCCTCCTTTCCTCCCTTTATTTCCTCTTGCAATACCCTATTATAAAAGCCCTAATCCTCACCTTAGCTAATTCCCACCACTCTAACACCCCCTCGCACATGGACCGGAGGCCTTCAAGCCTCCAGAAGAAACCAAAAAAAGCATCAACGAAAGCCTGCTCCTCCAGCACATCCCGATCTAACTTCCAGTACCCCCTAATGGCAAGCCATTAGCCCGGTGATGGCGCCTGCACTGCTATCCCCCCTACTCCTAAATCTATATTAAAATCCCCCCCCTATCACTAATTTCCTATTTGTGACGCACAGGGGCGCCAGACGGTCCACCATCTCCCTCCTGTCTGCCGCCACCTGTTGCCCATACACCACCACTAATCTAAATTTACAATCCTTTATCGTGACATCCACCCCCATAACCCTCCCCTGCATCACCACAAAAGAACCCTCCACTTTTACCTCCCTGTGCCCACACAAAATCCCCACTCCCGATGTGTGCACCCCCCCAATACCCCAAACCGACTCCCCCTTGTCCCACTCCCTCTTAAACCTACTAAAATCCCCTCCATCCCTCAGGTGAACCTCCTGTAAAAAACAAAAATCAAACCCCACACCCTCCAAATAACTAAATACCGCCCTCCTCTTAACAAAATCCTTTAAACCACTTACATTTAAACTAACAAAAGTAAAAGTAGACCCCATGAAAGAATGAAATAAAAACATCAAATATTTCACTCAAATACTAAACCCAGACAGAAAAAAACAAAAACAGGAGACTCACCCGATGCTCCCCTGCTCCATGTCTACCGGTGGGAACACCATCCGTACTCCCGATGTCCCCCCCTCTTCCTTCATCTCACCAACCCAGGATGCAGGAATAGTGTTTGGCACCAGGGTGTCCTGCAAACCCCAAACAAAAAACTCCCCACCTCCTCCTCTACCCAGTCCTAGGCCTTGTTAGGTGGGTCCCCACCCAACAGGAGTTGAGGGCCTGGGGAAACCAGCAGCAACCCAGAGGTTTCTCCCACCCCCATCGCTCTCTTGGCCATCCCTTCCCTCTCACTGTCGGCCAATCGCACTCTCCTCTTCACTCTCTTCTTTGGTGATGGCGGCAGTGGAGAGATATCACCCTCCCCCCGCCAGCTCCTCCACCATACCCCTCATCTCCTCCACCATACCCCTCATCTCCCCCCCACTCCACTTGCCCTTCCACCGTCTCCTTCTCCACCACCCCTCCCTCGCTTTCTTCTCTTTCATGCTCCTCCACCATACCCCTCATCTCTTCCACCAGGGCACTTTCCCCCCACTCCCCCCCACTCCACTTGCCCTTCCACCGTCTCCTTCTCCACCACCCCTCCCTCGCTTTCTTCTCTCTCATGCTCCTCCACTCGCTTGCCTTCTTCCGCCGCTTTTCCCTCCTCTCTTCCCGGTTCTCCTACTCCCGTGCCTTCCGTTTCCTTCTCTCTTCCGTCCGCCGCTTCTTGCTCCTCCTCCTTCCTTGCGGCTGTCCCCTCTGGGCCTGTACTCTGTTCATGAGGTGTCCTTCCTTCCCCTCTTCTTCCCCCATCCCCCTCTCCTGCTCCCCCCCAGCCGCAGATGCGTATGACCTCTGACGAGCCGGGCACCCCCGCCACAGGTGTGCTGACGAGCCACACCCGTGGCACGCCTTCTTCCAAAAAAAGGAAAAAATAAAATCCAAAGTGACTGAGAAACTGAAGCTAAATATAGTGCTGACACAGGCAACTAACCATAGACAATGACCCACGAAATAACCCAAGGAATATGGCTGCCTAAATATGGTTCCCAATCAGAGACAACGATAAACAGCTGCCTCTAATTGAGAACCAATATTGGCAACCATAGACATATAAATACCTAGACTAGTAAAAAAAAAACATAGACTTACAAAAAATCCTAGACAATACAAAAACACACCCTGACCTAACCAAAATAATAAATAAAACAAAGCAAACTAAGGTCAGGGCGTGACACCCAGTCACGACAAATATACAAGCATCCTTCCTAACACAGTTGCCGGAGAGGAAGGAAACTGCTAAGGGATTTCACCATGAGATCAATGGTGACTTTAAAGCAGTTACAGAGTTTAATGGCTGTGATACGACAAAAACTGAGGATGGACCAACAATGGATGAAATAGTGAAAAGAAGAAAGGCTGTACAGAATACAAATATTCCAAAACATGCATCCTATTTGCAGTAAGACAATAAAATAAACATAAAATAAAAATGTGGCAAAGAAGTTAACTTTATATCCTGAATACAAAGTGTTATGTTTGGGCCAAATCCTACACAGCACACCATTCTTCATATTTTCCAGCATATTTTCAAGCATCGTTGGTGACTGCATCATGTTATGAGCTTGCTTGTCATCGGCAAGGACTATGGAGTTTTTTAAAACCTGTTGATTCTATTTGAGACGCAGACGTCTCAAGTAGGCACCTGGAAATGCAAATGCGCTACGCTAAATGCTAAATGTAGTCGTTAAAACTCAAACGTTCATTAAAACACACATACAGGGTATTGAATTAAAGCTACACTCGTTGTGAATCTAGCCAACAAGTCAGATTTTTAAAATGCTTTTCGGCGAAAGCATGAGAAGCTATTATCTGATAGCATGCAACACCCCAAAATGCCTGAAGGCGACGTAAACAAAAGAATTAGCGCAGCCGGCGCTACACAAATAGCAGAAATAAAATATAAAACATTCATTACCTTTGACAAGCTTCTTTCTTGGCACTCCTATATGCCCCATAAACATCACTATTGGGTCTTTTTTTCGATTAAATCGGTCCATATATACCCAAAATAGCCATCTATGGAAACTGTGTAATTCAGAAAAAAACATTGTTTCAAAACGCTGCGTCATTTTTTTAAATTAAAAAAGTCGACGATAAACTTTCACAAAACACTTCGAAATACTTTTGTAATCCAACTTTAGGTATTAGTAAACGTTTATAATCTATCAAAATTATCACGGGGCGATGTGTATTCAATAGCTCCACGTCTTGAAATCATGGTCGGAAATCTCTCCTCCAAAACATCCTGTCGGAGACCGGAAGAAATGGAATCCCTTTCCTTTGTTTTACCAAGAAATAATTCTCAGGAAAATGACGAAAATGGCGACATCATGTGGAAGCTGTAGGAATTGCATACTTAGTCCTATTTAATTTGGTGTCCTTTAAACAATACATGCAAGTGGCGCATGAATATTATTTTCAGCTTTCAGTGACCAGTTTTTCTTGCACTTTTCGATGAAACACACGCTCTGTTATAGTCACAGCCGTGATTTAACCAGTTTTAGAAACTTCAGAGTGTTTTCTATCCACACATACTAATCATATGCATATACTATATTCCTGGCATGAGTAGCAGGACGCTGAAATGTTGCGCGATTTTTAACAGAATGTTCGAAAAAGTAGGGGGTCGACTTAAGAGGTTTTAATTAAGATAAAAAGAAAATAAATAGAGCTTAGCACAGGAATACCTGGTTCAGTCTGCTTTCCACCAGACACTGGGAGAAAATTCCCCTTTCAGCTGGACAATAACCTAAAACACAAGGCCAAATATACACTAAAATCTGTGGCAAGACTTGAAAATGACTGTTTAGCAATGATCATCAACCGACTTGACAGAGCTTGAAGAATTTTTTAACTTCTCTAGGATAGGAGGCAGCATTTGGTATTTTGGATGAAATGCATTCCCAAATTCAACTGCCTGCTACTCATCCCCAGAAGATAAGATTTGCATATTATTAGTACACACTCTGAAAAGAGTAAACACTCTGAAGTTTCTAAAACTGTTTGAATCATGTCTGTGAGTATAACAGAACTTATGTAGCAGGCGAAACCCCGAGGACAAACCATTCAGATTGTTTTTTTTAGGTCACTCTCTTTTCAATGGGTTTTCATTGGGAATCTTGCTTGCAGTTCCTACCTCTTCCACTGGATGTCACCAGTCTTTAGAAATTGGTTGAGGTTATTCCTTTGTGTAATGAAGAAGTACGGCCATCTTGAACGAGGGTCACTTCATGTGTACTGTTTGATAGAGGCGCATGACCAGAAAGCTAGAGTCAGTTTGTTTTCTTCCTGTATTGAACACAGATCATCCAGTCTTCAATTGTATCCATAATTTACTTTAAAAAATACCAAAAGTTGTATTACAAAAGTAGTTTCAAATGTTTTGGCAAAGTTTACAGGTAACTTTTGAGATATTTTGTAGACAAGTTGCAACGCAAGTTGGAACCGGTGTTATTCTGGATCAAACGCGCCAAATAAATGGACATTTTGGATATATATGGACGGAATTAATCGAACAAAAGGACCATTTGTGATGTTTATGGGACATATTGGAGTGCCAACAGAAGAAGCTCGCTAAATGTAAGGCATGATTTATATTTTTATTTCTGCGTTTTGTGTCGCGCCTGCAGGGTTGAAATATGTTTTCTCTCTTTTGTTTACGAAGGTGCTATCCTCAGATAATAGCTTTGTTTGTTTTCGCCGAAAAGCCTTTTTGAAATCTGACATGTTGGCTGGATTCACAACACGTGTAGCTTTAATTTGCTGTCTTACATGTGTGATTTCATGAAAGTTAGATTTTTATAGGAATTTATTTGAATTTGGCGCTCTGCATTTTCTCTGGCTTTTGGCCAAGTGGGACGCTACCGTCCCACATATCCCAGATAATAATATTGTACAATCCAGGTGTGATAAGCTCTTAGTCTTACCCAGAAAGACTCACAGCTGTAATCGCTGTGTGAATAATTATGTAAATTAGGCATTTCTGTATTTCATTTTTAGTAAATTAGCAAAATGTTCTAAAAACCTGTTTTCACTTTGCCTTCATGGGGTATTTTGTGTAGATGGGTGTGAGAAAATAATCGATTTAATCAATTTTGAATTAAGGCTGTAACACAACAAAATGTGTAGTACGTTAATGGGAATTAATACTTTCTGAAGGCACTGTACAGTACATTATTTATGTATGTATATTATTATATTCATTTGGGGTATAATTAAGCAATAAGAAACCTCGGGATTTGTGGTATATGGCCAATATACCACGGCCAATGACTGTGTCCAGGCACTCAATGCATTGTGCATAAGAACAGCCCTTAGCCGTGATATATTGGCCATATACCACACCCCCTCGTGCCTTTGCTTAATTATACCCCAAATGATTTCCTGAGTATTATAACGAACAGGGACACTTATAAATAAGGTAACACATTAAGATCAGAAATCTTGCCTCCTCCCGGGTGGCGCAGTGGTTAAGGGCGCTGTACTGCAGCGCCAGCTGTGCCTTCAGAGTCCCTGGGTTCGCGCCTAGGCTCTGTCGTAACCGGCCGCGACCGGGGTTAGGGAGGGATTGGTCAGTAGGGATCTCCTTGTCTCATCGCGCACCAGCGACTCCTGTGGCGGGCCGGGCGTAGCCTCGGTGTAGCCTCCGACACATTGGTGCGGCTGGCTTCTGGGTTGGATGCGCGCTGTGTTAAGAAGCAGTACGGCTGGTTGGGTTGTGTATCAGAGGACGCATGACATTCTCTCCCGAGCCCGTACGGGAGTTGTAGCAATGAGACAAGATAGTAGCTACTACAACAATTGGATACCATGAAATTGGGGAGAAAAAGGGGTCAAATTAAAAATAAAAATAAAAAAATAAATCTTGCCTCAGTAATTGCTTAGCACATCTGTTTACAGCCTCCAGTATTTTGTAATAGCAGGTATTTGTTCAAATAATTGAGAATTATTGTATTTTTCTTATATTATTCCTTCCTTTCTTCCACAAGATAACATGTAATTGGATTGGATAGGTGCAAAGTAGAATGGTGGAAAATGTGAATTCTCCTTCCCAAATCACTGCCAAATCAGTTATCCTTTCAATGTGAGGTTCAATGGTAAGGAGAATGCATTTCACTGGCCAGCTCACCGACAATAAAGGTTTGCTGCCCCCATGTGTTTGTTGAACTGAAGTAGATAGGCATTGGGCAAGCACAAAATGTTTGCAATGTGGTGGTAATATTACTAAAGCTCTTAGTATTTATTAACTATGAACATTTCATTGTATGAAAACAAAAAACGGATATTTCCCAGTAGTGTACTGTAATTAAATCCTCCAGGACCTTCATTGGCTCCCAATGAAGGAGAGGATAAACTTCAAAGTTCTACTTCACACTTTCAAGGCCCTACATGACTCTGCCCCCCTCCTATCTCCCACAGCTACCACTGCCCTGGCTGCTCCCTACGCTCCTCTGACTCTGGCCTCCTCCTGATGTTCACAAAGACCAGGCTTCACACAAGACCCACTCAAACCAGAGAAACAAACTCGTAAAAACATTCAGCTAACTTCAATAAACAACCAGAAATAACTGTTGATGTGTTTGTTTGTTGAGTGAATTAAACCATGCCCATTTTAAGCTTATCTTTCTGAAAAACTAAAAGTTATAGTAACATTTTAAAATAACACCTTGTAATAAAGCATTATAATGAATTAGTAAATAGTTTATTCATAATGTATTAATCATTATTCCCACATTTGTAAATGTTAGTAAGATAGTTATTCACAAATGTATAACCCCTTTTAAAGTATGTAATAATGATTCATAAAATGTTTAATATATATATCCTCATAAATCATTTACTAATCATTAGTTAAGTATTTTTGCAGGGTTTAATCTAAATTGAGGACTATTTATACTTTATACATTATAAATATTTTGACCAGTGGAATTTTTCCAAAAAAAGATGGCCATACCATTGGTAGACAATAAACATTTCAGCATTACCTGAAGTAGAACAGCCTTTGTCAAAAGTCTCCTCGGGGATCCCCAACCATTCCAGAGATAGCACACCTGATTCAACTTGTCAACTAATCATCAAGCCCTTGACTAGGTGAATCAGGTGTGCTGGTTCAGAGCAACAACAAAATTGTGAAACATCTGGGGGTCCCCAAGGAGAGGTTTGAAAAACAATGGAGTCGAACATATCAATGGTTAAACAAGGCCAAGGCCAAGTGCAGTCAAAAAAATGTTTTTCCCGTGTTTTATATCATATTTTACAACTGATTAAACTAACACTGCAAAAGTGTGCTTATTTGTGGGGGGGGGGGGGGGGGGGCAGTGTTATTTCCTGATAGTTGCTTGTTGATAATACATTCTACACAGGACCTTCTAATCAGCAGGTTTGCTAGGGTGGGAGTTTCGGCTTTCCATGGTGTCCTAGCAAAATTATTGGTTGATAAATAGTTTCTTGCTAAAAAGCTACTTTTGCCTATTTTATTGGAAATGTATTAGAGTAAGGTGCTTAATTGTTACATAGAAATAGTTTGATATTGATATTAAAAAGGGCTGCATTGGGCCTTTAAACCTCCACTGTGTAACTATGTGTGTACAGGTGTTTTTGGAGAACCCTCTGGCAAGAATGCAGTTTTTTTTCAAGATTTGAACACGCCATCCCAGAAACTCAAGCTCTCATTGGTTGTTGCTGCTTGGTCGACAATGACATCAACATCCACTCTGAGACTTTGTGGCTGTGTTACCTAGTGGAAACCCAGTGCACACAATTTTGACTTTGTAGCTGTGGTAATTGAAGATAAATGTACTAAAAATGTTATAAACTCAGCAAAAAATGAATCGTCCCTTTTTCAGGGCCTTGTCTTTCAAAGGTGATTCGTAAAGATCCAAATAACTTCACAGATCTTCATTGTAAAGGATTTAAGTGTTTTTGCTTGACTGCAAAAAGAGAGGCTGGCCTAGATGAAGGTTAATACAAATCTTTCACCTGTGGTACTGTTACCCATTTCACAATATAATACAAATCTTTCACCTGGACTCACTCTTCACCTGTTATTACCTCCCCTATATTTGTCAGTTCCTCAGCTCTGTTCTCCGCTTCTGCATTGATTGTCTTTTGTTTGTGTTACCTGTTTTCTGACGCTGTTCCTGTCTCGGTCTATGTGCGTTATTTATTAAATGTTTTACTCCCCGTACCTGCTTCGTCTCTCCAGCATCATTCAATGTGACAGAGAGGTGCTGGAGCTGGCCGCTTCCCATCTACCTGGAGTTATTTTTTACATCATGGAGTACCAAAGAGCTATCCCAGGGTCTCTGGATAAACTTGCTGGTGCACCTGCGTGAATTGCAGGGAGATTCCTGAACTTTACAACACACTCAGTGGCTCAGTTGGTAGAGCATGGCACTTGCAATGCCAGCACTCCCCAGTACAAAAAAACAATAATATGAAAATGTATACACTCCCTACTGTAAGTCGGCAAGTATGTTTACATAACAGTTTAACACTTTCCACGACTACACTGTGCTTTATTTTTTAATTTGGATCCCAATTAAGAAAAATACAAAATAATTTGGTGATAACTTCGTGTCATTTTCTGTTCATTTTTCCTTGGTCTGGATGGTATCAGTTCGGGACTTAATCAGAAAGTTTCCCTTACGCTGTGCTTTTGTTATTTTGAGGTAGGTTACAGAGACTACCTTGATTCTTGTTTATCTCCCTAATGAATCTATTTGACCTGATCTGTGTAATGGGAGCGACTTGTTTTGTACTGTATTAACACCAGGGTAGTCCATCCATCTTTCTGGATATCTACCCACCTGTTGGTCTGCTAATTTGAAGTGTAAACCATCAGGAGCATTGTTATCTAGGAAGAAGATTTGTATTCATTTTTTAGGGGGTAGATCAGCTTTAATATTGAAGATAGATTGTAGCTTCCATCAATGTCATAGTCTGCATCACTTCCAATCCCCCATATACGTTTTTTGTTGTGATGCCGCAATTGGTTGGTTGTAATTTTGGGTAGAGCAGACATTTCCATGTTTTAGTTAGCTGCATGTATGACATAACTCCACCAGTCGCATTTATGATATCATTTACAGAGATTATAACTTTGTTAAAATACACACACACACACACACACACACACATATATATACAGTTGAAGTCGGAAGTTTACATACACTTAGGTTAGAGTCATTAAAACTCGTTTTTCTACCACTCCACAAACTATAGTTTTGGCAAGTCGGTTTGGACATCTACTTTGTGCATGACACTTGTCATTTTTCCAACAATTGTTTACAGACAGATTATTTCACTTATAATTGTAATGCAATTCCTCTTCTTCAGAGGAGGAGTAGCAAGGATCAGACCAATGTGCAGCGTGGTAAGTGTCCATAATGATATATTTAATAAATCAACAGAACACTGAACAAAATAACAAAAGTACAAACAAACAACCGAAACAGTCCCGTATGGTGAAACCACTAACACAGGATACAACCACCCACAAAACACAATAGAAAACAGGCTACCTAAATATGGCTCCCAATCAGAGACAACAACTGACACCTGCCTCTGATTGAGAACCATACTAGAAACATATAGAAATACATAGAAATATAACAACAGAACAAAACATAGAAAAACATAGAATGCCCACCCCAACTCACGCCCTGACCAACTAAAATAAAGACATAAAAAAGGAACTAAGGTCAGAACGTGACAACAATTCCATTGTATCACAATTCCAGTGGGTCAGAAGTTTACATACGCTAAGTTGACTGTGCCTTTAAACAGCTTGGAAAATTCCAGAAAATTATGTCATGGCTTTAGAAGCTTCTGATAGGCTAAATTACATAATTTGTATCAATTGGAGGTGTACGTGTGGATGTATTTCAAGGACTACCTTCAAACTCAGTGCCTTTTTGCTTGACATCATTCGAAAATCAAAAGAAATAGGTCAAGACCTCAGCAAAAAAATTGAAGACCTCCGCAAGTCTGGTTCATCCTTGGGAGCAATTTCCAAAAGCCTGAAGGACCTTCCAAAGGATCTTGTGAAGATGCTGGAGGAAACAGGTACAAAAGTATCTATATCCACAGTAAAACGAGTTCTATATCACATAACCTGAAAGTCAGCTCAGCAAGGAAGAAGCCACTGCTCAAATCCGCCATAAAAAAGCCAGACTACGGTTTGCAACTTTTTGGAGGAAAAAGGGGGAGGCTTACAAGCCGAAGAACACCATCCCAACTGTGAAGCACAAGGGTGGCACCATCATGTTGTGGGGGTGCTTTGCTGCAGGAGGGACTGGTGCAATTCACAAAATAGATGACATCATGAGAAGGGGAAATGATGTGGATATATTGACGCAACATCTCAAAACATCAGTTCAGGAAGTTAAAGCTTGGTTGCAAATGGGTCTTCCAAATGAATAATTACCCCAAGCATACTTCCAAAGTTATGTCAAAATGGCTTAAGGACAACAAAGTTAAGGTATTGGAGTGGCCATCACAAAGCCCTGACCTCAATCCTATAGAACATTTTTGGGCAGTACTGAAAAAGTGTGTGCGAGCAAGGAGGCCTACAAACCTGACTCAGTTACACCAGTTCTGTCAGGAGGAATGGGCCAAAATTCACCCAATTTATTGTGGGAAGCTTGTGGAAGGTTACCTGAAACGTTTGACCCAAGTTAACCAATTTAAAGGCAATGCTACCAAATACTAATTGAGTGTATGTAAATCTCAACAAGCAAGCAAGTCGCAGCAATGAAGAATTGAGTATGTGCGCATTCACGCGAAGGGAAGGGAATTCTGTCAGGGTGAGATTTCCGGCACAACACTGGCGTCGTTTTGCGTATCAGTTCATTAAACCATGTGCAATGGAATCGGTACATCAAAAATCTCTTCCCAATTATTTTACAATCTATATGACACAGCTGTCAATTGTTTTGTCCTTAAATAAAACTGCTATACTTTATTTATCACAATTTTCTTCAACCAATTACGGTCTTTAATGCAGGCCTGACAGACAAGTTCCTTACTTACTCCCCCTTCCCTCTTACATTTTTGTGGTAGTGCCACAATTGGTTGGTTGTAATTTTGGGTAGAGCAGACATTTCCATATGTTTTAGTTAGCTCCATGATGACATAACTGCACCAGTCGTAATTATGATATAATTTACGAAGACTATACCTTTGTTAAAAAATAAATATAATGTTTTATTTATCAATTAGTTTATTTGAGTTTAACCACTATATTTGTTGTATTATTTGTTCTGTCTTTTCTGGTGGATTAAATTGAAATTGCAACCAACTTTCTATGGCTTGTTTTGAAAATAGCAATATTTGGGAGATGATTTCCTTTTCAAATAACTGAAAGTGAGAGGTTGTAATCTGAATAAAGGGAAAACTGCCTTTCTTGAACACAGGGTGAGACATTCTTACTAATCTGCTAGAGAACCAGTTTGGATTTAAGTCTAACTTTTGTATGACTGAAGCCTTTAGTGAGAGGTCTAATGCGTTAATATTTAATCATTTCTGCCCTCTGAATTCATATTATAAATAGGCCCATTTAATTTTGTCTGTCGAGAGAACAGTTTAGTAAATCATTTAAAAACCATTCCAAAAGTACAATAATGAAAATAAATTCACAAGTATTGTTGCCCACACAAACTTCACTTATTTCTATGATTTATATGCTTGGCTGTAGGCCCACCTCTTTCATCAATTCTGAGTACTCTGTAGGTTTTCTCACTTCCCAGGAATGACCACGTCTGACAACAGGGAAAGCTCAGGTCCTTCCCAGCTCAAAGATGTGCTTACTGCACCCTGTGTTGCATGGCGACGTCTCCTCGAAGGTGTAGCTGCTCAGCCGTTGTTGGTGGTGGCACTTCAGGAAGTCTTGGGACATCTGCTGTCAGGATCAATCTCTTTGGTAGTCCGATTTGAGAACCCAGTCTTCTAAACACTGCTCTCCTGAAGTTCTGGGATTTCGGTGTAGTCCTTTGCAGTTTTCAATGCGTTGATACTTCACCTTCGACATTGTTATTGTAATCTTCTTTCGCTGAAAGATAGAATACTATTTCATAAGAATTTTGTCTATAGAATTAACTATCACACCTGATTAAACTAATTGCATTCTAAACTGAAAATCATGATTAGTTGATTACTGAAGTCGTGTTAGCTGGGGCTGGGGCTGGGGCAAAGGTGTGGCACCAATCAAGCCCCCGAGGACTGGAGTTGACCATTCCTGACCTAGATCAGAGATAAAACTACCTAGTTTTAGAACGTGTTGTACAACAGCTGACTTAAGACGGGGCATTAAAAATCTCTTTTAAAAAGCATGTGAAAAAGGTAATTCAAATAACCAAATTCAACCTAGCTAATTTCCGATTTACACGAAATTGTTTGACTACAGAGGTAGCAAAATTGTACTTCAAATCTATGATACTCCCCCACTTAACATACTGCTTGACTAGTTGGGCCCAAGCTTGCTGTACAACACTAAAACCTATTCAGTCTGTCTACAAACAGGCTCTCAAAGTGTTTGATAGGAAGCCCAATAGCCATCATCATTGTCACATCCTTAGAAAGCATGAGCTCTTGAGTTGGGAAAATCTTGTGCAATACACCGACGCATGTCTTGTATTCAAGATCCTTAATGGCCTGGCTCCCCCTCCACTCAATATTTTTGTTAAACAGAAAACCCAGACATATGGCAGCAGATCCACAAGGTCTGCCATGAGAGGTGACTGTATAGTTCCCCTAAGGAAAAGCACCTTTAGTAAATCTGCATTCTCTGTGAGAGCTTCCCATGTCTGGAATACACTGCCATCAGACACACATAACTGCACCACATATCACACTTTAACAAAATGCTTGAAGACATGGCTAAAGGTCAATCAGATTTGTGAACATGGTCCCTAGCTGTGTGTTGCCGCTTTCCATGTTGTCTGTTGTCTGTAGCTTGTGAGGTGTGGAAACACTTTGTTGCTTTTATGAATTTTGTCTTGCTGCTTTTTATTTTATGTTGCTCTGTCTGTATGCTGCGTCTTGCTTGTCCTATGTTGCTCTGTCTGTATGTTATGTCTTGCTTGTCCTATGTTGCTATGTCTTGCTTGTTCTATGCTGCTATTGTCTATATTGTAATTGTTTTTAATAACCTGCCCAGGGACTGCGGTTGAAAATTAGCCGGCTGGCTAAAACCGGCACTTTTACTGAAACGTTGATTAATGTGCACTGTCCCTGTAAAAATAAAAAATAAACTCAAACTCAAGATCAAGAACCCGTGATGTGCAGTTGAAAACGTTTCCATGATAATGGTGCCGCTTATTAACAATTCCATGATGAAACTTTGAAACAAAGTTGCCACTTGTTGTAGCAAACGAGTGTCATGAAATACATGCACCAGAAACAAGGTACAATTTTTGACTTGTCAGAATTGTCAGCAAGCCAGGCTAGTTGCAGTAACTTCTAAAGTATTCACACCGCTTGATTTCCCCCACATTTTGTTGTGTTACAGCCTGAATTTAAAATGTATTAAATTTAGACTGTTTTGTCACTGGCCTACACACAGTACCTCATAATGTCAAAGTGGAATTATGTTTATCAATAATAGTGTTTAACATGATTTTTGAATGACTACCTCATCTCTGTAACCCACACATATCTGTAAGGTCCCTCAGTTGAGCAGTGGATTTCAAACACAGATTCATCCACAAAGACCAGGGAGGTTTTCCATTGCCTCGCAAAGACGGGCACCTGTTGGTGGTGGGCAAGACCTAAAAATGGTTGTCTAGCAATAATCAACAACCAATTTTGACAGGCCTTGAAGAATTGTTCGAATATGAATGGGAAAATGTTGCACAATCCTGGTGTTGAAAGCTCTTAGAGACTTACCCAGGTGCTTCTACAAAATATTGTGTGAATACTTATGTAAATGAGATGTTTCTGTATTTCATTTTCAATAAATTTGCAAACATTTCTAAAAACATTTTCACTGTCTTTATGGGGTATTATGTATTGTTGGCTGAGAAAAACATATATTAATTCGATTTTTAATTCAGGCTGTAGCGCAACAAAAATGTGGAATAAGTCAAAGGGTAACTTTTGTTCTCTTTTTTAATTAAGAGCAACGGGTCTGGCAGGTAAAATTGATTTCATCCCTGGCCCAGACTCCAGTACAGTAGGTGGCGGTAATGCACCATAACGTTGGATGCCAATCACCGATAAACGCAACCGAAGAAGAAGAGTTCCACGTGTGTGAGTGCTCAGCTGCAATCATGGCAGATCTTCAGATGAGGCTTCTTCGGCAGAAAATCCAGAAAAGAAGCGTAAAGAACAAAGAGCGAAAGCTACTTCAGAAACGGAAACAGGAGAAGGATAATGGTAACTGTTTTTCCAGTACTGAAATCATTGTCGACAAGTTGTATTGACACTTTATCCCGCTAGGCCACCTCGAAGCAAGGCTAGGTAGCTATGACCCTTGTTAGCTACCTTAACTAGCTAGTATGTCTCTGATGGATGTTTCTGCAGAGTTATCTATATCGGAAATCACGCATTAAAGACAGTATTTTAGTTCATACACGTAGCTAAATCAACGATCGTAAAGAAAATGATCCCCATTCCGTTAACGTGTGGTGTTTTTATAGCTAGCTACTACACTACTGCTTTAGAAAAAAAGCTAACCTTAGACATAAGCGAAACATTGTTGGCTTGGAGACGTTGATCTCTTCCCGTTATTGATATCTGCATTATTTGAATGAAGTTCCCAAACAGTCAGTTAGCTAAGGTTTGCTGCCACCTAGCTAGTTCGTTGAATAATCACATATATAATTATTCTGTGTAACTTACGTTGTTCACAGACGACGCAAACGGACTTCCAGAGGAGTGTTGTGATGAAAAGAGTCAGGTGGCCACAGCCATATCAAAGCCACAGAATGCCAAACCCACGAATAAGCAGCAAAAAGAGAAGAATGGGCCGGCAGAGGTGGACACAGAACATTTTGTCAAGAAGAAAAATAAAAGAAAGCTCAACACCACTGAACAGCCAGGTAATGTTGTGTACCACTCAGTCATTTATTAGAATGGTTGTTGAACCGTTCACTGGTAAATGGCTAAAAGTGTCAGTTTCCCAAGTTAGTGAATGTTGTCCATGTCAACGAATATTTAATGTTTCTAATGTAGGTGTGAAAAAAGCGAAGAAGGAGGAAGATGTGACAGAGGAGGATGCTGATCAGACCACAGACAAAGCCACACAGCCTCTTGAACAGGGAGATGAGGGGGGGGATGATGAAGAGGAAAGTGAGAATGGGGCGGAAGGAGAAAAGTTTGAGGATACTGAGGAGGAAGATGAACCAAAGCTCCCATCTGGCTTGACAGGTATTCCATGTTCAATGATATAGAGGCTTTTGCACAACCAAATGTTAGCCTTGTCAGTTGTGCATGTTATGTGTAGCAATCATTTCTCAGTCTTAGATATGGGCCAGGAACTATTTACAATTGAGCCTCTGCCAGCATACAAATATGTATAATAGTCTGTGTTTTATCTTCCTGGTAACCATGGTCCTTTACTGTAGGTAATCCCCAGTCAGTCTACTTGCCGTGTTCTGTGTTAGTATGGGATGGGCATTTAAAATCATTTCACTATTTAGAATAATAAAAGTTATTAAAAAAAATAAAAAAAACTTTAAACAAGTTGGGCAGGGGCCAGCGGTGTGTGAGAGGCAAAAAAAGTAGCCACTGACTCACGCTAGTTAGACAAAAGTGTAAATGGCATAGGTTATCTATCATCCCATCTGGCAGTGCCTGTCTCTACTGCATCAAAACGATGTAAAGAAGCTAGCTAAGATAGTCAGACGTTAGCTAGCCAGCCAGAATAGTTGAGGCTATTTCACTGCGCCCCCCCCCGTTTCTTGTCTATAACATTCCATTCAGAATAAACCACAGCCTACCTGTCAGTTGCATTTATCTAACTTAATTCTGGAATTTTACGTCCATTTTTCATTGATTAGTGATCTCCCACTTCACATGGTGTCTCTGACTGTAGTGCCAACAACAACAAGCTACACGCGACGTGTGAAACTTGTGTAGGCTATACAGAAGCCTGTGTCTTTTTATTGGCCGCATGTCTTGACAATTACTTTCAAGCGTTTGTTTTATTAAATTAAGCATTTCAAATATCATTGTATATCTGTGTGTGTGTAGCAATGTCACATCGATAATTTTATTTAATTGAGACAAAGCCTTTTCATTGTTAAAATAGGCCTATGATTTTAATTTTTTTATGAATATACCTGCTCTCGCAAGTAGGCCTATTCGAATACCAATGTCAGTTTGGATATTAGAAAAACCCTGCCCATCCCTATGTGTTAGTGGTAGACTAGAGCCCTTCTATGCCAAAACCCACAGAGGTGGGAACTGTTAACTGTGGTTTCTGTATCTCAGGTGCGTTTGAGGACACGTCGTTTGCCTCTCTAGCGCCTCTGGTGAGTGAGAACACTCTAAAGGGTGTGAAGGAGATGGGCTTTGAGCACATGACTGAGATCCAACACAAAAGCATACAGCCCCTATTGGAGGGAAGGTACGCCTACAGTTTATCTCCAAGTTTCATGCTAGGCAGAATCGCCACCTGTTCACGTATCCCTGCATCTCTAAAGCAGAGCTCTGTAAAAATCCATCCAGAACCACCAAAAGTTGGTGACTTTCATCCTAGAATCAGTCCTACGGGATTGATAAAGTAGGCTAATATTGTTTTGACTTGATAGATGACCCCCCCCCCCCCCCCCCCTTTTTTTTTCAATATTTCTAGAGATATCCTGGCTGCTGCTAAGACTGGCAGTGGTAAAACCCTGGCCTTCCTCATCCCTTCCATCGAGCTCATCTACAAACTTAAGTTCATGCCCAGAAATGGTAAGATTAGTAGATTACTTCAACCGTCTATATTGGTTCAATGTTATAAACATTCTGCATCATAATGCTACAAGCTTCACGTGCATATATATATATCTATGAATTTTTGGAGCAGTGGACACATTTTGGTAACATGATACCTTGCGGGTCCATGTATTTATCCCAGATAGCAAAGTTCACAAGGGGGTGATGGCAAAGATTTTTCAGTTGAAAACATCATCACAACTGTAAGCTAATTCGAAAGAACTAACTGCATATTTAAATAATAGCTAGGCCTACATGTAATGAAAGTTCATGTTTGATTTACATGACCATGTTTTGTGCCTGCCTGTAAGGTGTAGGTTACTTAGCATCCCACATGTCACCCATGTTAAATAATTTAATAATAAAAATCAATGTATTCACTCCCATATCAGCTAAAAATAGAGAAGGCACATGGCTACCAGCTGTTTTTACCGTGTAGCTGTAGTTATTACTTCACGACAAAATACATTTTTGGGTGGATTCTAGTATGGCTACAATGTTTGGTTTATTGTTTGAACAGTTGCTGAGGTTATATTTGGTTATCAATGCTACTTTCATGCGCAGCCTGTTGATCAAGGAACCAAGGGACACCACTGCGCTATGCTCTGTCTCTATTGTCTCCGTAGAGTGTGTAGACCCCCCCCCCTTTTTTTGTTTAGGCATTCACAGATATGAAAGGACTGGGTAGGAGTAAGAAATATGGCAATGTTTTGACTTAACTCTCCTGTAGACTAGGCACAATGTCCCTCATTACCTTTCACCCATCCAGTCTTACTAGCATCAAAGGTGTAGGATCTAAAGAAAGGGCCTAGGAACTGAACTGAAATGTGCCTGAGACGCAGCCCTGCTCCCCACTATCCTAAGGTACAGGCGTGGTGATCTTGTCCCCAACGCGCGAGTTGGCCATGCAGACGTACGGCGTGATGAAGGAGCTGATGACCCACCACGTGCACACCTTCGGCCTGATCATGGGCGGCAGCAACCGCACGGCCGAGGCCCAGAGGCTGGCCAATGGCGTCAACATCCTGGTGGCCACGCCCGGGAGACTGCTTGACCACCTCCAGGTAACCATGGTGATAAGAACCGTAACTGTATTCATTTATATCAAAGTTGGGACCAGGTAACCTCTGAGCACCGCAATGTTGACTGAGGATCAGATTGTACACTGAAAAATATATATATAAACCCAACCCTTTCAAGGTTTTACTGTGTTAGTTCATATAAGGAAATCAGTCAATTGAAATATATTCATTAGGCCCTAATCTATGGATTTCGCATGACTGGGAATACAGATGTGCATCTGTTGATCAGACCCACCCCCCCACAAAAAAAAGGGTAGGAAGTGGATCAGAAAACCAGTCAGTATCTGGTGTGACCATTTGCCTCATGCAGCGCATAGAGTTGGCAATAACAATATAAGTTACTTTAAGATGGAATTTTGATGAACCACATGACATTGATTTTGAGATATGAAGGCTTTTTTATAAATTAAACTGTTCCATGAAAATCGTAACTGGCACGCAGATTAGTAGAAATGGTACGATAACTTGGCACTCCAATTGGAAAAGGTTGACGGAAACTTCAGGAGCGTAATGGCAGAATCTGCAAAGGCCAGCCGCAGGGGGAGGATGGTCGGGAACAGTTTTTCTTCCCCCTTTCTGATTAGGCTATATTGATCTCTTCTCCCTCTTCAATAATTTCTTACTTTAAGCACTGCGATTAAAAGTTGTCAGCCAAGTTCAGTCGCCTACCTATCGTTTATTTTATTCAAACATAGGGTGTGTCTATATATGGAAAAATACACATTTTAAAATGTTGACCAATCGATTGGTCGAAAGAACAAATCACACTCGGTCCACAACACACAAATTTTCAGACAGTCCTAATTGTCATTCAATGCGAGTAAAAACAGACTTTGCTAACTTGCTTTTTGAGAAGCTCCACTTTGGTGGTGAGTTACGACAATCAGAAATACTATCAGACATCCCCAAATGGGCACATTTCTACATTTTCTCACAGGCCAGGTCACCTACTCTGACGTGTAGTCAGTTGTGCGTTCTTACTCAACATTGACAGGAGCGCTCCAAACAAAAGACCTTTAATAAATTGACAAGACTCTGAAATTAAATACGTTTTGAGCTCTGCAAATAACATGTCCATTCCGACAATGAGAATGGAAAACGACTGTAATAATATTGAATGCATTAACAGAAGTTACCATAACCCAACAAACATTGTAGATTAAAAATGATGGGGATTAACAGTACATTTTCTACTGGTGATATATAAGTAATGGGGAATTGATAGACACTAACACTCAAACAATTCATACAATTAAGTTATGAAACGATGAATGTGCAAAAATTGGCAGGAGAGCACATTCTGGGGAGAGTCGCGCCTTGTGCATCTTAGCCACACAGCCCCTCCTTGACTCAACTTTTTTTTATTATACCAAAGACACATCTTCACATACTTTAGACCTTAGGAATACTCTCAAACAGTGTCATTTCCAAAGCAGTAGCCATTTATGGAAAACCAATGCAATTTTGAAACCAATGCAATTTCACTTATTTCCAAAATGTTATCAAATTGCTTGGCATGCCAAAGCAAATACCCTTGCTTGCGATGCCTGTGCTAGACTGTGCCATCCCCGCAGACTCCACAATGGATCAGTCCACTGAGACTGGTGTGAATCAGACAAGTGTGTCTGCCTTAAAATAAATACAATTAATTTGCGACCACTCAACAAAACAAATCTGGTGACCAAATAATGGACTAGTCGACTAAATGGGACCTAGATTTTTGCACACATTCAGTCCTGGACTCTTTTCATTTGTTTCTCTCCACTCCCTTGCTCTCTGTAGAATACTGCTGGCTTCATGTATAAGAACCTCCAGTGTCTGATTATTGACGAAGCTGACCGTATCCTGGAGGTCGGCTTCGAGGAGGAGCTGAAGCAGATCATCAAACTCCTGCCAAGTATGTACCCACCTCATGGCTATAACCGTCCTTGCACATACTGTACCATGGAGTTTGATGATGCTTTTTGTCTGTATGTGTAACTCCCGGTGTTTAACATGTTCAACGTGCATTCTTCCTCAGAGCGGAGGCAGACGATGCTGTTCTCGGCCACCCAGACCCGTAAGGTGGAGGACCTGGCCCGTATTTCCCTGAAGAAGGAGCCCCTCTACGTGGGTGTGGACGACAACAAGGACAATGCAACCGTGGACGGCCTGGAGCAGGTAAACAAAACGACTAACTGCTGCAAAGTGACGATACTCATGCATGATGTGTCAGGTGGTCAGCTTGTTGTAGCTAGTTAAGTGGATCGTCGTCACATGCCCAAGACTCAAAGTATCTGAAAGTAGCAAAGCTTTAATGTTTTTGGTTAGAGTATTGGGTCGTTTGAGACCTTACCGTGTCTCATCCACGGCAAGGTTATAGGTAAACCTCACATCAGTTAGAATGTGTACTTCAGACAAGGATCTGGTTCTCTGGTTGTCTCTGGTGCTTCAGGGATGCGTGGTCTGATATGTAAACCTTGTCTTGGTTTTCAGGGCTATGTGGTGTGTCCCTCAGAGAAGCGCTTCATGCTGCTCTTCACCTTCCTGAAGAAGAACCGCAAGAAGAAGCTGATGGTGTTCTTCTCCTCCTGCATGTCGGTCAAGTTCCACTACGAGCTGCTCAACTACATTGACCTGCCTGTCATGGCCATCCACGTGAGTCGTCACCTCTGTCATTAAGAAAGCTAAACTATTATGCGTGTTGGGTTCTTGAGTCAATTAAACCATGCTCATTTCATGCTTATCTTTATATTTATAAAAATAAATAAAAAGCATGTATTTTATAACATTTAGGCAAGTTACCTGGCTAACTCCTTGATCCTGCTTTGTAGTATACCCCTCAGGGTTGTAAGTAAACAAAATTGTGTTCTATAGGACAAGTTCAGATAAACCGTCAGAAACGGGAAGGTACTATCTGTTTTAGTGCCTACTGAACATGACACAACTCACTTTATTCACTTGTCTCAGGAAGTTATTCTGGGCCCTTTGAGTCTAAAAGACACTCAAGCCATATACACCACAGGCGATAATTACGCCAAAACTAAAATATAAATAATCCGTGTCTCGAGTAACAGCAAGATAGTTCCAAGACTAGCAACATATTGTATCTGTCAGAAGTTTTCAGGCTGTTATGACTCAATTTGAGCTTTGTTACAGTGAACCCCAGTCTGACTCCACAAGGCATCCTCTCTCATTTGTCTGCTGCAGAGATGACTGGTACAATCACAATTGGGTCTAAAGGCCTTAAACCATTATAGCACAATGATATGTGCTATAATATGATATTAACAAATATTGTTCTGTGGCATTAAACATTAACATGTGCTGTAATATGTTTGGCAAAAATGTCAATCAATGACAGATTTCTTGAGTTAGATTAATTCAGACTATTTTGGCTACAGTGTCTCAAGAAGGACAAACTTTACTATTGCTGCTTTTTTTCCTTTTTCAAGCCATGGTCTTTTATAAAAAATGTTTACCCCCTTTCTTCCCCAATTTTGTGGTATTCAATTGGTAGTTAGTCTAGTCTCATCGCTGCAACTCCCGTACTGACTCGGGAGAGGGCGAAGGTCGATAGCAATGCATCTTCCGAAACACAACCTAGCCAAGCTGCACTGCTTCTTCACACAATGCCCACTTAACCTGGAAGCCAGCCGCACCAATGTGTCGGAGGAAGCGCCGTACACCTGACGACTGTGTCGGCGTGCATACGCCCGGCCCGCCGCAGGAGTCGCTGGTGCGTGATGGGGCAAGGCATCCCTGCCGGCCAAACCCTCCCCTAGGCCAATTGTCCCATGGGTCTCCTGGTCGTGGCCGGCTGCGACAGAGCCTGGACTCGAACCCAGAATCTCTAATAGCACAGCTAGCATTGCGAAGGTCTTTTTTAAGGGAGTATGCTAACATGCACGTTCAGTATGCCTAGTCAACCGAACCGAAGCATGCGGAAGCCTTCAGCAGGCATCCTCTGTGGTCACTGCTGTCTGTGGCTGACGTCTAATCTCCTTTTGCTTTGATCTCTCAGGGGAAGCAAAAGCAGACCAAGCGTACCACCACCTTCTTCCAGTTCTGTAACGCCGACTCAGGCATCCTGCTGTGTACAGATGTGGCGGCCAGAGGCCTGGACATCCCTGAGGTGGACTGGATTGTCCAATATGACCCCCCAGATGACCCCAAGGTACCTAGTGAAGTTTGATTCACTGTTTCATGCAGCTTTGACATTATCCATAAATAACACCTAGCCTATAGGCATCTCTAGCCAATGCCTCAGTGAAGCATTCACATTGTTTTCCCTCTTCCATATTTCTTCCCTCTTTTCCTAGGAATATATCCACAGGGTGGGCAGAACGGCTCGCGGGATCAACGGCATAGGCCATGCCCTCCTAATCCTCAGGCCAGAGGAGCTGGGTTTCCTGCGCTTCCTCAAACAAGCCAAGGTAAGACCCTAACCCAACCATCTCTAACTCAACCATCTCCCATTACCTCAACCCAGCAAAACCAAGAAAAACATGCAAAAGATTTAAGTCTTTCAGCAGCAATATGTTATAAAATGAAATTTTACATTGTGTTCATCTTGCCTCAGGTTCCTTTGAGTGAGTTTGAATTCTCTTGGGCAAAGATCTCTGATATCCAGGGTCAGGTAAGATATTCATCCACATTTGATTTCTGCATGTGAATCAGAGCTAACTGACATTACATCTGTCACATTTAATATTCAGGTCAAGTCATAAGCAACTTCTTCCATTGAACAGGAGTTAACTTCTGTTACATACTCCCCAACGTATTTATTTGGGTAATGAAGCTAAAACTTTTAATTTGGCTCTATACTGAAGCATTTTGGATTGGAGACTACATTTTTTGAGGCCACAGTAAAGAACAACTTTTATTTTCATATACGGTGCCTTCACAAAGTATTCATACCCCTTATTCCACGTTTTGTGTTAGACATAATTCAAAATTTATTAAATTGATAATCACACTACCAAAACAAACTGCAAATGCATCTAACAAGTTTGTATCCACGCTTGATGTAATCATTGCGTTGCTAGGAATATGGGACCAAATACTAAACTTTTGCCACTTCAATACACAAATGAGGGGACTAGATACATTGTGCTTTCATTTCTAAAAGGTTGAACAAATACAGTGCCTTCAGAAATTATTCACACCCCTTTACTTTTTCCACATTTTGTTACAAGCCCGAATTTTAAATTATTTAAATTCAATCACACACAATACCCCATGACCTCAGTGGAAATTTGTTTGTAGAGCATTTTAGAAATTAATACATTTACAACTGAAATGTCTCAAGTCAATAAGTATTCAACCCCTTTGGTATGGCAAGCAAAATAATTCCAGGAGTAAAAATTTGCTTAACAAATCTCATAATTTGCATGGACTCGTTCCGTGTTCAATAATAGTGGTTAACATGATTTTTGAATGACTACCCCATCTCTGCACCCCACACACATGGAGCATGGCGAAGTTATTAATTACACTTTGGATGGTGTATCAATACAGCCAGTCACTACAAAGATACAGGTGTCTTTAACCCTGTTGCCAGAGAGGAAGGAAACTGCTCAGGGACTTTACCATGAGGCCAATGGTGATTTTAAAACAGAGTTTTAATGGTTGTGATATGAGAACTGAGATTGGATCAACAATATTGTAGTTACTCCACAATACTAACCTAAAATACAGAGTGAAAAGGAAGCCTGTACAGAAAAAAAATATTACAAAACTTGCAACAAGGCACTTAAATAGTACTGCAAAAATATGTGGCAAAGAAATTCACTTTTTTTTGTCCTGAATACACACATTTGTCCTGAAAACAAGGTGTTATGTTTGGGGTGAATCTCACACATCACTGAGTACCACTCTTCATATTTTCAAGCTTGGTGGTGGTTGCATCATGTTATGGGTATGCTCGTAATCGGCAAGTACTAGAGTTTGTTAGGATAAAAATGCAGCTATAACGGAATGCAGCTATAAGCACAGGCAAAATCCTAGAGGAAAACCATGTTCAGTCTGCTTTCCAACAGCCACTGTGAGACAAATTCACATTTCAGCAGGACAATAACCTTGAACACAAGGCAAAATGTACACTGGAATTGCTTACAAAGACTACATGTAATTTTTACAGTTGACTTAAATCAGCTTATATCTATGGCAAGACTTGAAAATGGCTGTCTAGCAATTATCAACAATCAACTTCACAGAGCTTGAAGAATTTAACACAAAAAAATATCATTATCTAGTATTTTAAAATCCAGGTGTGCAACGTTTTCAAAGTTTATTGTGTGTAGTTGGGAGACAATTGTTTTTATAATGAATCCATTTTGAACTCACGCTGTGACACAACAAACTGTTGAATAAGTTCAGGGGTATGAATATGTTCTGAAGGCACTATTTCAAAATGCCCTCAAATAAAAGTTGACATTCTATACTGTCGCCTCAAAGTTTTAGCTTCACTGTCCAAATAAATACGCAGTGGGGTGTATGCAATTCTGACAAGCCTTGAAATCTCAATGACAAATCCACAAAGGTTTGTAGTTTTCTCAATTTGTTATTTGCAGCTGAATAAGCTGATTGAGAAGAACTACTACCTGCACAAGTCAGCCCAGGAGGCCTACAAGTCCTATGTGCGGGCGTACGACTCTCATTCCCTCAAAGCGATCTACAGTGTCAACACGCTCAACCTCCCCATGGTGGCACAGTCTTTCGGCTTTACTGTGCCTCCCTACGTCGACCTCAGTATCCTTTTCCTCGGCCAAGTGCCTGGGCATATTTTCACCAATGTCGTTTCTGAAGGGTTGCATCGCCTTACTTCGTTTTTCAATGCCTGTTGTCAAACATCCTTTATTCCATCCCTCTGGCACCCCCCCCCCAGGTCGTAACGATAAAAGCCTTCTCAATTGGTCAGTACAGTGTTTCCCTTAACCCAGCACTCCTCTCCAGACGTTCACAGCAAAGGAGGACTGAAGATGACGAAGAGGGGTGGAGGTGGCGGCTTCGGCTACCAGAAGGGCAAGCCCGCTCACAAAGCCAAAATCTTCAAGCACGTCAACAAAGGCAAGGGGGACAAGAGGCAATTCTCACGCTGACCTGCGGTCCTTGGGGGGCCACTACAAAATGGCTTCCTGGCCTGGACGCACTCCCCTCTCAATCTCTATCTTATCTAGAGACCCTGTAATGGGCGTCATGTCTCGCTCCCTAATTGTATGTGTTAGAACAGTCTCTTGCTACCTGTCGGAGGCCCAATTTCCGCTTCAATGCCTCCACCTGTCTTTCTGGACAGGTATTTTGTATCTAGTGACAGGGCTCTCTGGGCTAGTAACTGTTGAGACAGCCCCTGCAGTCCTTTACTCACAGCAGATGTGGATTTTACCTTGGACTGTCTTTGATTTAATTATACAGAACTGTACATTGCTAAATGTATTTCCATGATTTTCATCCTTCTACTTTACTGGCTAATTAAAACGTTTATACACCCACACTGTTGTTGGCGCACAGAATTTAAGAGCGTTGCAACCATCGTATTCCCATTTTATAGTATACTTATATATATATATATATATATTTTTTTAAACAAGCCTTTTCAGTTGTTGATACATTTTGTGACTAAGAGTTATTGCACTTGCGTCCTTCATAATTATAGGTAGGGTATTGGAACCAATTTCCAGAACAAAAGTAATGGCATGCTGTTTTCTCAGAAATGTCTCATTTCAAAAACTGATCACCATCGAAGAGATCCTGAGCTAGTGGTTGTAGTGACAAATTCCACATGGGGGCGGTGTATTCAAGCACAGGTTTAATATAGGTGGTGTAGTGAAGATATGGGTCTGAACCAGTCTGAAGACAGTAGTCCAGTTGTGCGCAATAATATTGCAAACACTTTCCACCCAGCGTCTCAACATGTTATGACATGGTTATAACATGTCATAACAGCTGACATACAGTAACTTGTCAACCTGTTATATGGTCGTAATACTGTCATGATGCATGTATTTAGACGTTATGACACGTATTACATTATTGTATGGCTGGTTATGACACATAAGTGTCAATCCACAAAACCTACCACACACGGCAAAACATTGCATTACACCATAGCCTAAAATTCAACAATGTTTTTTAGTTGACCATGTTGAAGTCAGAAGTTTAAATACACTTAGGTTGGAGTCATTAAAACTTGTTTTTCAACCACTCCACAAATTTCTTAAACTATAGTTTTGGCAAGTCTGTTAGGAAATCTACTTCGTGCATGACACAAATACATTTTCCAATAATTATTTACAGACAGGTTATTTCACTCATAATTCACTGTCACAATTCCAGTGGGTCAGACGTTTACATACACTAAATTGACTGCCTTTAAACATCTTGGGAAATTCCAGAAAATTATGTCATGGCTTTAGAAGCTTCTGATATGCTAAATTACATAATTTGAGTTAATTGGAGGTGTACCTGTGGGTGTATTTCAAGGCCTACCTTTAAACTCAGTGCCTCTTTGCTTGACATCATGGGAAAATCAAAAGAAATCAGCCAAGACCTCAGAAAAGATTGTCGACCTCCACAAGTCTGCTTCATTCTTGGGAGTGATTTCCAAACGCCTGAAGGTACCACGTTCATCTGTACAAACAATAGTATGCAAGTATAAACACCATGGGACCACGTAGCCGTCATACCGCTCAGGAAGGAGACGCGTTCTGTCTCCTAGAGATGAATGTACTTTGGTGCGAGAAGTGCAAATCAATCCCAGAACAGCAAAGGGCCCTGTGAAGATGCTGGAGGGAACAGGTACAAAAGTATATCCACAGTTAAATGAGTCCTATATCGACATAACCTGAAAGGTCCTCAGCAAGGAAGAAGCCACTTCTCCAAAACCGCCATAAAAAAAGCCAGACTACGGTTTGCAACTGCACATGGGGACAAAGATTGAACTTTTTGGAGAAATGTCCTCTGGTCTGATGAAACAAAAATAGAACTGTTTGGCCATAATGACCATTATGTTTGGAGGAAAAATGGGGAGGCTTGCAAGCTGAAGAACACCATCCCAACCGTGAAGCACGGGGGTGGCATCATGTTGTGGGGGTGCTTTGCTACAGGAAGGACTGGTGCAATTCACAAAATAAGATGGCATCATGAGGGCGGACAATTATGTGGATATATTGAAGCAACATCAAGACTTCAGTCAGGAAGTTAAAGCCTGGTCGCAAATGGGTCTTCCAAATTGACAATGACCCCAAACATACTTCCAAAGTTGTGGCAAAATGGCTTAAGGACAACAAAGTCATGGTATTGGAGTGGCCATCACAAAGCCCTGACCTCAATCCTATAGAAAACTTGTGGACAGAACTGAAAAAGCATTTGCAAGCAAGGAGGCCTACAAACCTGACTCAGTTACACCAGCTCTGTCAGGTGGAATGGGCCAAAATTCACCCAACTTATTGTGGGAAGCTTGTGGAAGGCTACACAAAACATTTGATCCAAGTTAAACAATTTAAAGGCAATGCTACCAAATACTAATTGAGTGTATGTACACTTCTGACCCACTGGGAATGTGATGAAAGAAATAACAGCTGAAATAAATCAGTTTCTCTACTATTATTCTGACATTTCACATTCTTAAAATAAAGTGGTGATCCTAACTGACCTAAGACAGGGACTTTTTACTAGGATTAAATGTCAGGAATTGTGAAAAACTGAGTTTAAATGTATTTGGCTAAGGTGTATGTAAACTTTCGACTTCAACTGTAAATGATCATTGTAATTGCGCACACATTGATGTCAGACATGCACCTACCCAAATGCTGTTGCTGATACTGGGATGTGCACGGGAGCAGATTTCAGGTGCGGGACAAGACACCCTTTTTTTTACTGATATAATGGCATGTACGTGATAGACCTGTCTGACTTACATGATTATGATGGTCATAAAGTTTAACCATTTCATAGTGTATTATCTTAATCCAAGTAAAGTTATACAGGATGGTAATAATGCTTCATGACAGTGTCATGGAGTGTTTTTTTCAACAAGTTATTTCAAATGTGATGGGAAAGAAACATGACTAAATAATTATTTACAACAATAGAAACAAACTTTCAAACAAAAGGGAACGTCTTGGCAGGGAAAAAAATAATTTGACTAAATATGGGTTTTGACACTTCTGTAGGTGTCAAAACCAGCCCTAAAATTTACACAGGTGTAAATGTATGGGTTGTGACCGTGTTATGACCATATTATGACAGGTTATGACACAGGGTGTCAAAGTGTTAGCACAATATTACATGGTCATGATATAGGTAAATAATTATAGTATATGCTAGCATAATAGCAAGCAGAGCCGTGATCTCTAACAAAATTTGATGGAGATGCCAGTGCCACACCTCATATCCACAAACAAGTTATATTACACTATTCATGGTAATGTCTGAAAAACATTCAATGAAGATTTTCCATTGTGCAAGCCTGTTAGTCCAGGACAAAGCTTAATCTGTGTCTGAGTAATATAAGATGTTATGATGACTTGTGCCCTCGCCTCTTAACTGGTTGTTCCTGTTTCTTGGCACAAGTTTCTTTACATTAGGTCTAACTTTTCCCCTGGAGGTTACACTCCCATCCCCCTCTACAGTATACTTTTGTCACGGGGCAGCTCAATCTTCATCAATGCCATGAACTTGTCATAACCTGTCAAATCATTTAGGTTTGATGGAACATCAGTAATTGTTACATCTTTGTTAGAGTGAGCCTGTGGCATGCACCTGCACAAATAGGAGTAAACCTGTGGCCAGCACATGTCCATTTGCCCTCTCACTTGCCAAGTCCCCGTTTTGGGTGGTGTGTATATGCACATATGTGTGCGTATGTGTGCATATACAGTGCCTTGCGAAAGTATTCGGCCCTCTTGAACTTTGCGACCTTTTGCCACATTTCAGGCTTCAAACATAAAGATATAAAACTGTATTTTTTTGTGAATAATCAACAACAAGTGGGACACAATCATGAAGTGGAACGACATTTATTGGATATTTCAAACTTTTTTAACAAATCAAAAACTGAAAAATTGGGCGTGCAAAATTATTCAGCCCCTTTACTTTCAGTGCAGCAAACTCTCTCCAGAAGTTCAGTGAGGATCTCTGAATGATCCAATGTTGACCTAAATGACTAATGATGATAAATACAATCCACCTGTGTGTAATCAAGTCTCCGTATAAATGCACCTGCACTGTGATAGTCTCAGAGGTCCGTGCAGAGAGCATCATGAAGAACAAGGAACACACCAGGCAGGTCCGAGATACTGTTGTGAAGAAGTTTAAAGCCGGATTTGGATACAAAAACATTTCCCAAGCTTTAAACATCCCAAGGAGCACTGTGCAAGCGATAATATTGAAATGGAAGGAGTATCAGACCACTGCAAATCTACCAAGACCTGGCCGTCCCTCTAAACTTTCAGCTCATACAAGGAGAAGACTGATCAGAGATGCAGCCAAGAGGCCCATGATCACTCTGGATGAACTGCAGAGATCTACAGCTGAGGTGGGAGACTCTGTCCATAGCACAACAATCAGTCGTATATTGCACAAATCTGGCCTTTATGGAAGAGTGGCAAGAAGAAAGCCATTTCTTAAAGATATCCATAAAAAGTGTCATTTAAAGTTTGCCACAAGCCACCTGGGAGACACACCAAACATGTGGAAGAAGGTGCTCTGGGCAGATGAAACCAAAATTGAACTTTTTGGCAACAATGCAAAACGTTATGTTTGGCGTAAAATCAACACCCTGAGCACACCATCCCCACTGTCAAACATGGTGGTGGCAGCATCATGGTTTGGGCCTGCTTTTCTTCAGCAGGGACAGGGAAGATGGTTAAAGTTGATGGGAAGATGGATGGAGCCAAATACAGGACCATTCTGGAAGAAAACCTGATGGAGTCTTTAAAAGACCTGAGACTGGGACGAAGATTTGTCTTCCAACAAGACAATGATCCAAAACATAAAGCAAAATCTACAATGGAATGGTTCAAAAATAAACATATCCAGGTGTTAGAATGGCCAAGTCAAAGTCCAGACCTGAATCCAATCGAGAATCTGTGGAAAGAACTGAAAACTGCTGTTCACAAATGCTCTCCATCCAACCTCACTGAGCTCGAGCTGTTTTGCAAGAAGGAATGGGAAAAAATGTCAGTCTCTCGATGTGCAAAACTGATAGACATACCCCAAGCGACTTACAGCTGTAATCGCAGCAAAATGTGGCGCTGCAAAGTATTAACTCAAGGGGGCTGAATAATTTTGCACGCCCAATTTTTCAGTTTTTGATTTGTTAAAAAAGTTTGAAATATCCAATAAATGTCGTTCCACTTCATGATTGTGTCCCACTTGTTGTTGATTCTTCACAAAAAAAATACAGTTTTATATCTTTATGTTTGAAGCCTGAAATGTGGCAAAAGGTCGCAAAGTTCAAGGGGGCCGAATACTTTCGCAAGGCACTGTATGTACAGTTGAAGTCGGAAGTTGAAATACACTTAGGTTGGAGTCATTAAAACTCGTTTTTCAACCACTCCACAAATTTCTTGTTAACAAACTATAGTTTTGGCAAGTCGGTTAGGACATCTACTTTGTGCATGACGAGTAATTTTTCCAACAATTGTTTACAGACAGATTATTTCCCTTATAATTCACTGTATCACAATTCCAGTGGGTCAGAAGTTTACATACATTAAGTTGACTGTGCCTTTAAACCGCCTGGAAAATTCCAGAAAATTATGTAATATTTTAGAAGCTTCTGATAGGCTAATTGACATCATTTGAGTCAATTGGAGGTGTACCTGTGGATGTATTTCAAGGCCTACCTTTAAACTCAGTGCCTCTTTGCTTGACATCATGGGAAAATCAAAATAAATCAGCCAAGACCTCAGAAAATAATTGTAGACCTCCTCAAGTCTGGTTCATTCTTGGGAGCAATTTCCAAACGCCTGAAGGTACCACGTTCATCTGTACAAATAATAGTACGCAAGTATAAACACCATGGGACCACGTAGCCGTCATGCCACTCAGGAAGGAGATGCGTTCTGTCTCCTAGAGATGAACGTACTGTGGTGCGAAAAGTGTAAATCAATGCCAGAACAACAGCAAAGGACCCTGTGAAGATGCTGGAAGAAACAGGTACAGAAGTATCAATATCCACATTAAAACTAATCCTATATCGACATAACCTGAAAGGTCGCTCAGCAAGGAGGAAGCCACTGCTCCAAAACCGCCATAAAAAAGCCAGACTACCGTTTGCAACTGCACATGAGGACAAAGATTGTACTTCTGGATAAATGTCCTCTGGTCTGATGAAACAACATAGAACTGTTTGGCCATAATGACCATCGTTATGTTTGGAGGAAAAAGGGGGAGGCTTGCAAGCCGAAGAACACCATCCCAACTGTGAAGCACGGGGGTGGCAGCATCATGTTGTGGGGGTGCTTTGCTGCCGGAGGGACTGGTGAAATTCACAAAATAGATGACATCATGAGGACGGACGATTATGTGGATATATTGAAGCAACTCAAGACTTCAGTCAGGAAGTTAAAGCCTGGTCGCAAATGGGTCTTCCAAATGGACAATGACCCCAAGCATACTTCCAACGTTGTGGCAAAATAGCTTAAGGACAACAAAGTCAAGGTATTGGAGTGGCCATCACAAACCCTGACCTCAATCCTATAGAACATTTGTGGGCAGAACTGAAAAAGCATGTGCAAGCAAGGAGGCATACAAACCTGACTCAGTTTACACCAGCTCTGTCAGGAGGAATGGGCAAAAATTCACCCAACGTATTGTGGGAAGCTTGTGGATGACTACCTGAAATTTTGACCCAAGTTAAACAATTTAAAGGCAATTTTACCAAATACTAATTGAGTGTATGTAAACTTCTGACCCACTGGGAATGTGATGAAATAAATCAAATCTACCGAGTTCCAAACTGCCTCTGGAAGCAACATCAGCACAATAACTATTCGTTGGGAGCTTCATGAAATGAGATTCTGTGGCAGAGCAGCCGCACACAAGCCTAAGATCACCATTAGTCGCACTTCACTATCTAGCAGTCAGACGGAAGAATATGGGCTCGGCGGACGCCAGGAGGACGCTATATCTGCCCGAATGCATAGTGCCAACTGTAAAGTTTGGTGGAGGAGGAATAATGGTCTGGGGCTGTTTTTTTGTGGTTCGGGCTAGGCCCCTTAGTTCCAGTGAAGGGAAATCTTAATGCCACAGCATACAATGACATTCTATACGATTCTGTGCTTCCAACTTTGTGGCACAAGTTGGGATGAATTGGAACGCCGACTGCAGGCCTAATCGCCCAACATCAGTGCCCGACCTCACTAATGCTCTTGTGACTGAATGGAAGCAAGTCCCTGCAGCAATGTTCCAACATCTAGTGGAAAGCCTTCCCAGAAGAGTGGAGAATGTTATAGCAGCTTAGGGGGCATCAACTCCATATTAATGCCCATGTTTTTGGAATGAGATGTTCGACGAGCACTTTTGGTCATGTAGCGTATTTTTATTTATAAGGAAATCAGTCAATTTAAATATGAACTGTAACTCAGTAAATTCTTTGAAATTCTTGCATGTTCAGTTTATATTTTGGTTCAGAAAAATAACCCCACCAGACCCTCTGAAAGGTCTGTGCACGGCCCCGGCCTGTGGCGTACATGTTTAACATTATACCTCCAACATAATTATTTGCAAGTCAGAATGAGTTTCTATTGACTGAGTAGTTGCTGGAAGATATCATTTTTTTAAATAACACTGTTGCTGTAAGTGGAAAAGCTTAAAGAACATGTTTATTGTGGAGTGCTTTTGAAGACTATGCTTTATAAAGCCTTTATAAATTGTAGTTTGTTTAAAGTGGGCCCGATAAGGCTGACGTCATAATAGACCTACCACTGTTGGCTGCCACCGGTCTGGTTAGTTCAGATTACAGTACCACGGGGGATGCCATTGGGCAGGAAACATAATATTTATAATATTTCTGATAGTGCACACTCTCTCCACCATGCAGCTGCCAGCCCAATCATGAGATGTCAGCTCAGCCTGTCAGTATCTGGCACACAAGGCTTTCCCAAAAATGCATGCTAAAGTGGATACTGTATCTCAAAAGAACATACTTCAGGCCCAGTCTGTCACAATCACAGATTTTGTTTCATGTCGCAATTCTCTCATACTGGCAAAGACATGTATGGACCTATCTTAAGCCATTGCGACACCACTTAAGTTCAGTTCATGCCAACCAGATTGAAAGATTGAAGAACATTGTGTAATTTGAACACTAAGAAAGTCATATAAGGAAGAGTTGGGATGTAGTATTACAAGTAAAACCTTTTACCAAGTGTCATTGTACATACCAGGTCAAATACATACCTGTATGTCCATTTATTTATTTTTACCTTTATTTAACTAGGCAAGTCAGTTAAGAACAAATTCTTATTTTCAACGACGGCCTAGGAACAGTGGGTTAACTGCCTTGTTCAGGGACAGAATGACAGATTTGTACCACGTCAGCTCGGGGATTCGATCTTGCTGTTAAGGTTTTCTTGCGGTGAAGGAGAGGAGGACCAAAATGCAGCGTGGTTATTTGTATACATCTTTAATAAAGATGAAAACACTAACAAAACAACCGTAACATGAAAACCGCCTATCTGGTGCAAACAGAGACAGGAACAATCACCCCAACACCAAACAGGCAACCTAAATATGGTTCTCAATCAGAGACAATGACTAACACCTGCCTCTGATTGAGAACCATATCAGGCCAAACACAGAAACAGACAAACTAGACACACAACATAGAATACCCACTCCGATCACACACTGACCAAACAAAACATAGAAACATACAAAGCAAACTATGGTCAGGGTGTGACACTTGCAACTTTCCAGTTACTAGTCCAACGCTCTAACCACTAGGCTACCTGCCGCCCCACAATACTTTTATATGGGGTGACCCATTGCAACCCGTACATTTGTCCTGAGAGTGCAAACACCAAGTGAAATCATACACATATTAGAGCTTATCCATAGGCCTATATATGATCTCAAGCCCAAAAAAAGCCTGAATTAAAATAATTATTGTGCTGTTATACAATACATACTGTAGCCTAATAGCCTACCGCACGATAAAATATAAAAAACATATTTAATTGGTCTAGCCTATAGGATACTCCAAAATTAAACAAACTCTAGTAATCACCTTTGAGGGTGGACTGTATTATTATGCATACTGGGTGGACTGGTTACCTTATGCTATGCTCCAAACTTTATATACATGAGTCTGGGTTGAGAACGTATAGGCCAGGGATCATCAACTAGATTCAGCTGTGGATGGTGGATCATAATTACAAATAATTTGTAGACTGCAAATTTGTCCTGAGAGTGCAAACACCAAGTGAAATCATGTTCTTGGCTAATTCAAGTAACCAGCTGTTCCACAAAGAGCTGAAGAGTAAAGTTCCTCTTCCCTTTGTGCCAGTTTTTACAACAGGTGGCGTAGACAACTCTGCAGTTGCTGCACCAGTTCTGCAGAGGCAGCCAGTAGATAACAACCATAAGGGCACAGGCATTCAGCTCCATCAGCACAATCCATCTGTTCCAGTCAGTTGTAACAATCATTTTCAATCCTTGTTATATGAAGATAAATAAATAAGAGACATTTTAGATAAAACTTGTAAACATTACACAACAAGAAGGAAATCACAAATTCAACAATGAGTGGTTTGGAAGGAATTAGTGGCTAACTGCAAGCATTTCAAAGCAATCACTGGCCTGCTATTCAGTGGAGTGGGTGTGCGGTCCAAGTCTGGGTTTAAGGGTTTCTTTTCCAAGCTTAAAAGGATAAACATTCAACATGGGCCATGCTGTCAATCCAGCAAGACTTCTGCCGCGCTAAAAACAACTGGAAATCGCAGTTTGTGGGCACCGTTTGTCACCTTTATAGTGCAATTCATGTATTGTTTAGTGTTGTGTAGTGGCTTTGCTGGTATGCATCCCACCACTGATCTCATTGTGCTGTTGTAAATGGTGCTGTGAAGTCGCCCGCTATGATAGGGGATTAGGGCTGTATGGAGAGGTTGACCTCCATGGAAGGCTTTGTTGGATGTAAAGTTAGGGCTGTTGCAGTGACCGTGTTACTGCCATACCGGCAGTCACGACCACAGTCAAATTCCATGTGCCAGTTGAGTCACCGTAATCTCCTCCAATCTCCTCGCTCTGTACACGAATGGCGCTGATGTGTTGATAGTAGGCCTACCCAACTCGCTCCATTGTCCCTCTAATCACTCTGACATCAATGCAATTGAAAATCACATCAAACACTTATCATCAAAACAGTATTGGTGCTTTTAAAACTCACCATCAGGCTACGATGTTTGACCTCACTGCGGTTGATCAATTTGAGGAAAGAAGTTCAACAACAGGTTGAAACTGAGTGGAAAACATTGTTGTTGTGGATCTTGTTTCAAAGGCAAACACGAGGAAATAGATTAAGGTGATGATTAATTCAAAGCATTTAGGACGTTGCAGGTACAGTGGAAGACTCATACGCATATTAGAGCTTATCAATGACAATGACTAACACCTGCCTCTGATTGAGAACCATATCAGGCCAAACACAGAAACAGACAAACTAGACACACAACATAGAATACCCACTCCGATCACACCCTGACCAAACAAAACATAGAAACATACAAAGCAAACTATGGTCAGGGTGTGACACTTGCAACCTTCCAGTTACTAGTCCAACGCTCTAACCACTAGGCTACCTGCCGCCCCACAATACTTTTATATGGGGTGACCCATTGCAACCCATACATTTGTCCTGAGAGTGCAAACACCAAGTGAAATCATACACATATTAGAGCTTATCCATAGGCCTATATATGATCTCAAGCCCAAAAAAAGCCTGAATTAAAATAATTATTGTGCTGTTATACAATACATACTGTAGCCTAATAGCCTACCGCACGATAAAATATAAAAAACATATTTAATTGGTCTAGCCTATAGGATACTCCAAAATTAAACAAACTCTAGTAATCACCTTTGAGGGTGGACTGTATTATTATGCATACTGGGTGGACTGGTTACCTTATGCTATGCTCCAAACTTTATATACATGAGTCTGGGAGAGAATGTATAGGCCAGGGATCATCAACTAGATTCAGCCGTGAATGGTGGATCATAATTACAAATAATTTGTAGACTGCAAATTGACCACATAAAGCACAAGCAGATATAATATTGGACTAAAACAGAATAATTTCAAACCTTGCTTACATTTGTATATGATCACGTCTCTCTATTATACATGAGAACACTTAGGAACAGATTTACAAAATTAAAATCACTTTTTTACTTCCAATGAAATGTTTTGGTTTTTTTCTCAGAAAACTTGGGCGGCCAAATAAAATAGTTAGCTTACAATGATGGTGTATTTTGATTTGATTTTGAATAGCTTTTTAAATATTTTCAGAATGAATAGGCAACTACCTGGTTGCCACTAAAAAGAGGATGATCCCAGCTTTCTACTGCTACTATATTTATTTCTCAGCTATATTCAGCACATTGCTCTGCTGTGAAACCGGAGTAGATTACCAGCATGATTGAAAAAAGAACTGCAGGAAAGCGCAGCCTCCATTTGCTATTCAAGTGCATTCGGATGACATGTCTTTTTTCCCCTGGCCCTGTTTCTGCCCATTTGATTATGGCCCATTCTAAATTTAAACTAATTTCACTTATTTGTAAAGACGAGATTCAACTGAGAATAGTCTGATGGGCGAGAATATTATCACTTGATGAGAGAACAGCACAGCATGTGAAGCCTGAGGCAAGGAACCGAGGGATAGTTTTTTTTGCGACTTTTTCCAAATTATCAATATAGCAAAATCTTGCAGCCCATATATGTTTTTATTTCTAAGACATTCTAAGGTTTGTATCATTCACAACTAAACTTGCCAAATAACTCTAAATCTAGTGGATAGGTCGCTCAATTTAGCTCATATGCGCACTTGCTGAGGAAGGGGGGGGTATATGACCAATATACCACGTCTAAGGGCTGTTCTTTCTCACAACGCCTGGATCCAGCCCTTAGTCGTGGTATATTGGCCATATATATGCCATTTGATTATTCATACGTTTTTTAAATGTAGATGTTCCAAAGTCGCCCATCGGTGGCTTGTAGGCCTATGCATGGAGCCCTGGAGATGCTATAGTGTTTATGTTAATTGACGGTCAATTACATTGAGACCGGTCATCATTTGCATGACAGTTACCTTCTGACAACATTTCATGACAGCCACAGCCCTAGGACAGGTCCCCCCTTCTCACCGCCCAAATTTGATTTGATGACCTGCCCTGGGGACCCTGGGTCCTATTTGTCAACCATACCACACTCTTTCTTGTTATGTCTTGTGGGTATCTGTACTTTACTATTTATATTTTTGATAACTTTTAATTTTACTTTTCTACATTCCTAAAGAAAATAATGTACTTCTTATTCCATACATTTTCCCAGAAACCCAAAATACTCATTACATTTTGACAGGAAAATGGTCCAATTCACGCACTTATCAAGAGAACATCCCTGGTCATCCATACTACCTCTGATCTGGCAGACTCACTAAACATAAATGCTTTGTTTTTAAATGATGTCTGAGTGTTGGAGTGTGCCCCTGGCTATCCGTAAATAAATAAAAACTTGAAAATTGTGACGTCTGGTTTGCTTAATATAAGGATATAATGAAATGATGTATACTTTTACTTTTGATACTTAAGTATATTTAGAAATTACATTTACTTTCAATACTTAAGTATATTTCAAACCAAACACTTTTACTCAAGTAGTATTTTACTGGGTGACTTTCCCTTTTACTTGAGTAATTTTAAGTGTAGTCTGGTCCACGGGTGCGAAGATGAATGGCAAGGCACTGCCCTTGCCGTCTCTGCTTGGCCAGTTCCCCTCTCTCCACTGGGATTCTATGCCTCTGACCCTATTACGGGGGCTGAGTCACTGGCTTACTAGTGCTCTTCCATGCCTTCCCTAGGAGGGGTGCGTCACTTGAGTGGGTTGAGTCAATGACGTGATCTTCCTGTCCTCCTCCTGAGGTGGAGGACATCTTCATGGGCTATACTCAGCCCATGGTGGTCTGTTGATATCCCTCTTGTGGTGGGGGCTGTGCTTTGGCAAAATGGGTGGGGTTATATCCTGCCTGGTTGGCCCTGTCTGGGGTATCGTTGGACGGGGCCATAGTGTCCTGTGTGAATTTAAGTATGCTCCGTCTAATTCTCTCTCTCTCTCTGTCTCTCCCTCCCCTCCCAGAGCACCCTAAGACCATGCCTCAGGACTACCTGGCCCAATGACTCCTGGCTGTCCCTAGTCCAGCTGGTTGTGCTGCTGCTCCAGTTATTACTGTTCTGCCTGCAGCTATGGAACCCTGACCTGTTCACCGGACATGCTACCCTGTCCCAGACCTGTTGTTTTCTACTCATTTTCAATTCAATTTAAGGGCTTTATTGACATGGGAACATATGTTAACATTGCCAAAGCAAGTGAAGTATATAATAAACAAATGTGAAATAAACAATAAAAATTAACAGTAAACATTACACACGAAGAAGTTCCAAAAGAAAAAGACATTTCAAATGTCATATTATTTCTATATACAGTGTTGTAACGATGCACAAATAGTTAATGTGCAAAAGGGAAAATTAATAAACATAAATTTGGGTTGTATTTACAATGGTGTTTGTTCTTCACTGATTTCCCAAATCTTGCTGCTGTCATGGCACAATGTGGTATTTCACACAGTAGATATGGGAGTTTATCAAAATTGAGTTTGTTCTTTGTGGATCTGTGTAATCTGAGGGAAATATGTGTCTCTAATATGGTAAATACATTTGGCAGGAGGCTAGGAAGTGAAGCTCAGTTTCCACCTCGTTTTGTGGTCAGTGTGCACATAGGCTGTCTTCTCTTGAGAGCCGGGTCTGCCTATGGCAACCTTGCTCACTGAGTCTGTACATAGTCAAAGCTTTCCATAAGTTTGGGTCAGTCACAGTGGTCAGGTATTCTGCCACTGTGTACTCTCTGCTTAGGGCCAAATAGCTTTTTTGTTTGCACAGTGTGCAAGGGTGAATACGTGGTCTGTCTTACGGTAATTTGGTAAAAAGCCAATTTGACATTTGCACATTGTTTTCAATGAGGAAATGTACGAGTCTGCTGTTAATGATAATGCAGAGTATTTTCCCAAGGTTGCTTTTGATACCCTATTTCACGGTAATTATTGGGGTGAAATGTGTCTTCACTTTTGTGGATTGGGGTGATCAGTCCTTGGTTCCAAATATTGGGGAAGATGCCAGAGCTAAGGATGACGTTGAAGAGTTTAAGTATAGCCAATTGGAATTTGTTGTCTGTATATTTTATCATTTCACACAATACCACAGGCCTTTTTGGGCTGGAGGGTTTGTATTTTGTCCTGTAGTTCATTCAATGTAATTGGAGAATCCAGTGGGTTCTGGTAGTCTTTAATAGTTGATTCTAAGATTTGTGTTTTATCATGTATATGCTTTTGCTGTTTGTTCTATGTTATAGGGTCAAATATATTGGAGAAGTGGTTTACCCATACATATCGGTTTTGTATAGATAACTCTTCGTGTTGTTGTTTGTTTCGTGTTGTTTTGTTTTTCCAATTTTCCCAGAAGTGGTTAGAGTCTATGGATTCTTCAATTACATTGAGCTGGTTTCTGACGTGCTGTTATTTTTCCGTAGTGTTTTTGTGTATTGTTTTAGTGATTCTGTCAAGGTGGTGCGCTACTGGTGGAGAAGTCAGGTGCAGGAGAGCAGAGAGTTGTGAATAGGCACACACGCACACTTTATTTAGGCAGAGGCAATAATACAGACAGACGCCACTGCGTCAAAACCTCCAGCCAAAGCGCGAAACAGTCACAAAAATAAGCAAATGTTTAACAATTAAACATCCTTCGTGAAATACCACGGAATTCAGGGGGAAAACCAGCCTGGCGCGTAACATGAAACATGCAACAAAAACAATTCCACACAAAGACATGGGGGGGAACAGAGGAATAAATACATGCAGTGTGATTAAGGAATGTAAACCAGGTGTGCAGGGAACAAGGCAAAACAAATGGAACAAGGAGGCTTCCGACTTTGGCGGAAATCATGACAGATTCACCATAGTGATGACATAGACTCATGTTTTCTGGGTCTGTGTTTTTGACTGGATAGGTTTCTCAATTTATTTCTTAGGTTTTTGCATTCTTTATCAAACCATTTGTCATTGCTGTTAATTTTATTCGGTTTTCTGTTATGAATTTTTAGAATTGATCAAATCACATTTTATTTTAATTTATGATAGGGAAGCTGATGATAGGGAAGCTGTTTCGGTTTTCTACTGCCTATCCCTCTCTCTACCGCAACTACTGTACCGCTCTACCGCAACCTCTGAATGCTTGGCTATGAAAAGCCAACTGACATTTACTCCTCCTGACCTCTACAACCGCTGTGATTATTATTTGACCCTGCTGGTCATCTATGAACATTTGAACATCTTGAAGAAAGATCTGGCCTTAATGGCCACGTACTCTTATAATCTCCACCCGGCACAGCCAGAAGAGGAATGGCCATGCCTCAGAGCCTGGTTCCTCTCCATGTTTCTTCCTAGGTTCCTGCCTTTCTAAGGAGTTTTTCCTAGCTACCGTGCTTCTACATCTGCAGTGCTTGCTGTTTGGGGTTTTAGGCTTGCTTTGGGGTTTTTGGGTTGCTGTATAAGCACTTTGTCACATCTGCTTATGTAAAAAGTGCTGTATAAATACTGTACATTTGATTTGATTTTCTATTATGGTGTCATTACTTTTACTCAAGTATGGCAATTCAGTACTTTTTCCATCACTGCATGGAATAAGGGGTAGCGGTCCTGAGTGGGACCCCTCGAACACAAAAGCCCGGCACTGACATTATTTATGGATTTCTCATGACCAATGTCAGTGAGCGCCTTTGGGTTCTAAGAATGGACAGAATGGCTGCCTTCTGTCAGATAAGCACTGTGAAAAGGGAGTCTTGCACAATGTGACCAAAGTCAGAAAAAGGCAGAAACTTTAGCACAAAGAACGCCCCCTCCCACACACCCTGTCATGGGCCAGATAGAAACCATCAATGTTTCCACACAAACACAGCTCGTCATGCTCTCTCTTTCCAAGGCATTTTCGCATTCTGAGACCATTCCTACTCCGAGCTACACATCAACAACGCATGACTAACATTGCTGTCTCATTTGTTAGGGAAGACATTGCTACCACTGTAAGTTGACTCACACCAAAAAAACGGTTGTAAACTGATTTGATGAGTATTGTGTTTTTGGAGCTTCTGGGGCAAAGGTTTACCTGACCTACTGTATGCACTGTGATGTCACTATAAGCTTCTCTGAGCCACTCTGAGCCCCTCCGTTAAAAATACCACTGCCTAGGCATGAGGGGAGAGCCGGATGGAATAGACACACGCCAGATGCAGGAGAGAACATCCCCTCTAAACATTCGACCACTCGCAGGTAGCCTAGCGGATGGAGCTTTGGGCCAATAACCGAAAGGTTTCTAGTTCAAATCCCTGAGCCAACAAGGTAAAAAACAATATGCTGATCTGACCTTGAGCAAAGGCACTTAGCCTTTATTGCTCCAGGGTCACAGTCAAAAATGGCTGATCCCTCACCATAACCCCACTCTCCAAGGGTGATGGGATATGGATTCCCTAAATTAATTAGACACACAGAGAGATTAACTACAAGTCAAAGGTTTTAGAACACCAACTCATTCAAGGGTTTTTCTTTATTTGTATTATTTTCTACATTGTAGAATAATAGCGAAGAAATAAAAACTATGAAAAAACATAAAGTTGAAGTCGGAAGTTTACATAAACATTAGTCAAATACATTTAAACTCAGTTATTCGCAATTCCTGACATTTAATACAAGTAAAAATTCCGGTTTAGGTCAGTCAGGATCACAAATGTATTTTAAGAATGTGAAATGTCAGAATAACAGGAAGAGAAGAATTCAGCTTTTATTTATTTTGTCACATTCCCAGTGGGTCAGAAGTTTACATACACTCAATAAGTATATGGTAGCATTGCCTTTAAATTGTTTAATTTGGGTCAAATTTGGGTAGCCTTCCACAAGCTTCCCACAATAAGTTAGGTGAATTTCTCCCACTCCTCCTGACAGAGCTGGTGTAACTGAGTCCGGTTTATAGGCCTCCTTGCTTGCACACACTTTTTCTGTTCTGCCCACAAATGTTCTATAGGATTGAGGTCAGGGCTTTGTGATGGCCACTCCAATACCTTGACTTTGTTGTCCTTAAGCCATTTTGCCACAACTTTGGAAGTATGCTTGGGGTCAATGTCCATTTGGAAGACCCATTTGCGACCAAGCTTTAACTTCCTGACTGATGTCTTGAGATGTTGCTTCAATATATCCACATAATTGTCCGTCCTCATGAAGCTTGCAAGCATCAAAAGCCTCCCCCTTTTTCCTCCAAACATAACGATGGTCATTATGGCCAAACAGTTAATTTTTGTTTCAACAGACCACAACCCACATTCATAAGGAAGGACTCCTGAAGGACCTAGAATTACATTTCTCCAAAGGTATGATCTTTGTCCCCATGTGCTGTTGCAAACCGTAGTCTGGATTTTTTTATGGTCGTTTTGGAGCAGTGGATTCTTCCTTGATAACCGGCCTTTCAGGTTATGTTGATATAGGACTAGTTTTACTGTGGATATAGATACTTCTGTACCTGTTTCCTCCAGCATCTTCACAAGTTCCTTTGCTGTTGTTTGGGATTGATTTGCACTTTTCACACCAAAGTACGCTCATCTCTAGGAGACAGAACGCGTCTCCTTCTTGAGTGGTATGACGGCTGCGTGATCCCATGGTGTTTATACTTGCGTACTATTGTTTGTACAGATGAATGTGGTACCTTCAGGGGGTTGGAAATTGTTTCCAAAGATGAACCAGGTCTTGGCTGATTTCTTTTGATTTTCCCATGATGTCAAGCAAAGAGGCACTGAGTTTGAAGGTAGGCCTTGAGATACATCCACAGGTACACCTCCAATTGACTAAAATTATGTAAATTAGCCTATCAGAAACATCTAAAGAAATGTCATTTTTTAAAATTTTCCAAGCGGTTTAAAGGCACAGTCAACAAAAGTGTATGTAAACTTCTGACCCACTGGAATTGTGATACAGTGAATTATAAGTGAAATAATCTGTCTGTAAACAATTGTTGGAAAAATGACTTGTGTCATGCACAAAGTAGATGTCCTAACCGACTTGCAAAAGCTATAGTTTGTTCACAAGATATTTGTGGATTGGTTGAAAAACAAGTTTTAATGACTCCAACCTAAGTGTATGTAAACTTCTGACTTCAACTCTATGGAATCATGTAGTAACCAAAAAAGTGTTAAACAAATCAAAATATATTTTATGTTTTAGATTGTTCAAAGTGGCTAAATGGACAATGACCCAACAAACCTCCAGGCTGTGTAAGGGCTATTTGACCAAGAAGGACGGTGATGGAGTGCTGCATCAGATGACCTGGCCTCCACAATCACCCGACTACAACCCAATTGAGATGGTTTGGGATGAGTTGGATCGCAGAGTGAAGGAAAAGCAGCCAACAAGTGCTCAGAATATGTGGGAACTCCTTCAAGACTGTTGGAAAAGCATTCCAGGTGAAGCTGATTGAGAGAATGCCAAGCATGTGCAAAGCTGTCATCAAGGCAAAGGGTACTAATAATAATAAGAAGAATGCATCCCAAATTACACCTTTTCCCCAAAGGTATTGTCCTATATAGGGAATAGGATGCCATTTTGGACTCAGACTAAGTGTGTCACATTCATAAGGAAGGACTACTGAAGGACCTAGAATGTGTGGTGGTTGTTATCTCTCCAGGAGTCTGGAGAAAACATCTCTACCAAGCCAGGCGATGCAAAGCTCCTAAATGATGATGGACAGAGAAGCAGACAGAAGCAGGAACATTCTGACAAAGGAATATTGCGCTGCATTCCTGAGGTGGCAATAGAAATTACATTCAGACTATACTGTGATTATTATATCTAATCACAACCACAACTATTGTCTCTGAGCACGTCTAACTACTTCATTAGAACCATGAGACAACATGTCGAAGCAGCCTTTACCTTTATGGTGGGAAATACACGTGCGGAGATCATCCGTTCACCCACACCGTGTCTCACAAAGACATGGCGGGTTGGAACTAAAAATCTCCAATTTGGACTCCAGACCAAAGGACAAATTTCCACTGGTGTTTCTTGGTCCAAGCAAGTCTCTTCTTATTATTGGTGTCCTTTAGTAGTGGATTCTTTGCAGCAATTCGACCAGTCTCCTCTGAACAGTTGATTTTGAGATGTGTTTGTTAATCAAATGAACTTATCCTCTGCAGCAGAGGTAACTCTGGGTCTTCCATTCCTGTAGTGGTCCTCATGAGAGCCAGTTTCATCATAGCACTTCATGGTTTTTGTGACTGCACTTGAATAAACGTTTAAAGTTCTTGAAATGTTCCATATTGACTGACTTTCATGTCTTAAAGTAATGATGGACTGTCATTTCTATTTGCTTATTTGAGCTGTTCTTGCCATAATATGGACTTGGTCTTTTACCAAATAGGGCTATCTTCTGTATACCCCCTCTACCTTGTCACAACACAACTGATTGGCTCAAATGCAGTAAGAAGGTTAAGAAATTACACAAATGAACTTTTAAGAAGGCACACCTGTGAATCGAAATGCTTTCCAGGTGACTGAAATGCTTTTCATGAAGCTGGTTGAGAGAATGCCAAGAGTGTGCAAAGCTGTCACCAAGGCAAAGGGTGGCTATTTGAAGAATCTAAAATCTCAAATATATTTTTATTTGTTTAAACACTTCTTTGGTTACTACATGATTCCATGTGTTTTTTCATAGTTTTGACATCTTCACTATTATTCAACAATGTAGAGAACAGTAAAAATGAAGAAAAACCCTTGAATGAGTAGGTGTTCTAAAACTTTTGACTGGTACTGTATAAATAACCACATAACCAAAGCTTAAAGTTAATTAATTTCACACTTTCACCCCTGTCCTCTCCTCAGCATGTAAAAAAGTGAGTGATTGCCCATCTGTGAGTTTCCTCATTATTCACTATTCTGAGAACAGATGTGATGTGTTCTCCCATTCTCACTTATTGTGTTTTTAGACCATCTCATTGTTTTTAGACCATCTCATTGTTCATTGTGAAATGTAATTCCAACATACGTGGGCTGATGTAGCTCTTTGGCACAATTCACCACTATCTGTCCCAGTCACCAAGGCAGCCAAGCCTCACATTATTTTTATGTCTCTGTCATGCTGACGTTTTTCTCCAACGCTCGAGCACATTTCTCAAAACTTTACTCACTTCTTCAAAACTATTTAGACTGACCCAACCTCAATCATGTTCAGCAAAACAAAACATTTATTTAGCTAAAAATACACCAAGGCTCTGAAAAGGTAGAATACAAGGTCACAAAAACAAGTATATATTTGTCATCTGCTGAAAATGTTAAATCATGAATTTAATAAGCTGCCCGAGCACATGGTTATAAAAAATTGTTGAATTAGCAACCTCATTGTGATATTAATCTCTACTCATATTGAAATTGGAGATACACTACATAGATACACATAGATACACAAAAGTATGTGGACACCTGCTCGTCAAACACCTCATTCCAAAATCATGGGCTGGTCCCCCCTTAGCTGCTATAACAGCCTTCACTCTTCTGGGAAGGCTTTCCACTAGATGTTGAAACATTGCTGCGGGGACTTACTTCCATTCAGCGACAAGAGCATTAGTGAGGTCAGGCACTGATTTTGGGCGTTTAGGCCTGGCTCTCAGTCGGCATTCCAATTCATCTCCTGGCATGTGCCAAACCCACTGCCAGATGGTGAACTGTGATTCATCACTCCAGAGAACACGTTTCCACATCTCCAGACTCCAATGGAGGCGAGCTTTACAGCACTCCAGCCGATGCCTGGCATTGCTCATGGTGACCATAGGCTTGTGTGTGGCTGCTTGTCCATGGACACCCATTTCAAGAAGCTCCCGACTAACAGTTCTTGTCCTGACGTTGCTTCCAGAGGCAGTTTGGAAGTCGGTAGAGAGTGTTGCAACCAAGGACAGACAATTTTTACGTACCACGCGCTTCAGCACTCAGCGGTCCTGTTCTGTGAGCTTGTGTGGCCTGTTGCTCCTAGAATTATCCACTTCACATTAACAGCACTTACAGTTGACCGGGGCAGCTCTAGCATGGCAGAAATTTGACAAACTGACTTGTTGGAAAGGTGGCATACTATGACGGTGCCACGTTGAAAGTCACTGAGCTCTTCAGTAAGGCCATTATACTGCCAATGTTTGTCTATGGAGATTACATGGCTGTGTGCTCAATTTTATACACCTGTCAGCAACGGGTGTGGTTGACATAGCCAAATCCAGGCATTTGAAGGGGTGTCCACATACTTTTGCATATATAGTGTATATATAAGTTAAACACAGGTTTAAAGTTATGTTTCCACCCTATGAATGGTGACTGTGTTGAGGGAGTTAGCAAACATTAGAAAGTACGCAAACTAGCTTCTGTAGGAGTAGCTACTGGGGGAGTGCTGTTTGCAAAGCAGTGATTCTACAAAGCTCATCTGAGGCCAGATGGGATCTAGAGGGGGATCTAGTGGGTGAGGGTGTCCCAAGTTTTCTGATCCTTGAAGTGTAGGCTACTCCATTCCAATAGTAGCTGTCCTTGCTCTTCACAAACATGTTTGTGTTGTGTGAGGGTGATCTGAAGTAAAGACACAATAGGTTAAAGAAAAAACAAGTAACCGTTACTAAATCTATAAATAACATACAGTTCATTAGGGGGGCCTATATGTCAGAGCAGAGGGTAGGGCAACTAAAGCAGAGATCTAAGGCACTGCGTCTCAGTGTCAGAGGTGTCACTATAGAACCTGGTTCGATTCCAGGCTGTATCACAACCGGCCGTGATTGGGAGCCCCATAGGGCGTCGCACAATTGGCACAACGTCGTCCGGGTTAAGGTTTGGCCGAGGTAGGCCCTCATTGTAAATATGAATTTGTTCTTAACTGACTTGCCTAGTTAAATAAAGGTTCAATAACAAATACAAATTGCCAAGTGTCCATGTCGCCTGCAATCCTTTCATATTGGGGTCAGGACAAATCATTCTCAAGTCTCTTGTTCCAGTTCCAGTCTCTTTTTCCAGTCTCTTGTTCCAAGTCAGAGTGACATATGCACTGAAAAGCTGCCTGGGTCAATCAACAACATTATTGTCAATTAGGATTATCATGTATTATCAACAGCAAATTAGGATCCTCTTGTAATTTCAGTGAACTACTGTATGACTACCGTATGTTTTTGGCAGGCACACTTTAAAGAAATTCCAACTTAGAAGCTCAAGATTAGGGGGAAAAGAATAATCTTTAGCTGCCGCCACTTTAACCAACCTGATCCCCCTCACCTCCTACCATCTGTTCCGGGGTAGAGCCGTCTGTTTCCATGGCAACCCAGTACCCCTCTTTCCTATATGGGTTGTGGGTTATTTTGTGTGCCCCACCATGCACTATTCCGAGTGTAACCCTACAATGGTTGGTGTGTGTGTGTGTGCTTGCAAGCCTGTGTGCACACGGTGACGATGCAAAGGAGCCTGGACTGAAATAGGAGAAACATCACCCCCCCCCCCCCCCCCCCCCCCCCCCCGCTGACTACCACCAACACCCCCATCCCCCCTCACAAAGCCTGCCTAGGCACCCACCCATCCCCCTAAAGGTGTCTGCATACTTCCCAACCGAAACGGTTTGTGCATATATTATGACAACATTTTGTGATGTTTTTGTTCGTTTTGGACTTCGGTATCGGTTTTTTCGGCTGTTCGGGCACACAAAAAAATGTCTGAAGGCAAGCCGAAGTTCGAAGTCGAAGTCTACACCGCTTCGTCGGTGATTGGTCAACAGTAGGGACTTTCAATGAGAGGTGACACGTTTTCATGCACATTTTTTCTTTGAAAATTAACCTTTTCAAGCGAAGGTCTTTTAAAGGAATATGCGAGCACATGTGTTTGGTTCGGCTAGCCAAGTTTGGCTATGCGCCAGCTGAACTGAAGCATGCTGATGTCTTAAACCCTCAAAAGCCCACCAGGCCAACCTGTGTGTCCCGATCCCCCTGACCCAATACACTGAGCTGAGGTGCTACTAGTAATGGGAATCGGTTGCCTTGTCTCCCCAGTAGTGGGGTGTGCATGACTGCGGGGCAGTGTCCCCATTTGCATCCTATTGCGTTCTAAAGTTTGTTTCACCTTAAAAAGAGCCCACCAAACAAACTACACTATCCACCAAACAAACTACACTATCCACCAAACAAACTACACTATTTACTCTATAATTATAAAAAGAGAAAATGCCTCAGATGTCAACAAAAAGGAGATTACTGTACAGCATGCAAAAAGTTACAAAAACTTACCAAAATTACAATTTCAGTGCAAGATGTCCGTTTGTATTCCTACGACACTGCCTTCAGCTCAGCCACTGTTCCTCCCAACAGTCAACGCAATTATTGTTTTACATATGTAAATGTGCCACTTATAAGTGACCTTAGGGCTTGAGGCTTTACACAGCAGTGTGCGACTGTTTTATGAAATAATTTAGCCTTCAATCAGTTGTAAACTGAGCTCCAAGGTACTACATTAGGCTACAACGGCCCACAAACACAGATGGGAAGCATTAGGCTTGCTGGCACCTGGCTTCACTTCCCCAAACTGTGAATGAAGTAGTAAAAATGCAGAGAAAATTTACTGCTGAACTTAATTACTGTATGCTCAGTAATGGAATTGCCAAAAACTAACAGGTGCAACTAATAATCACACCGCCTTCGATATGCAGCAGAATTTCATGAATGGGATTTTCAAGTGGGATTGAGCATGTTTATGATACAAGTGTTTTGCATTTGGCTGAGGCATTGGGGTGGCTATGAATGTATGTCACAAACAAACAATCTGATTTATGTGAATGAAAAATATGTTTATTGAAAGCAATCCGTCTGACGGAACCACAGATAGACATTTTATTGTTTCATAGCCCATCCAGTTATAAGCATTATCAACCGAAATTACAACATCACAGACCCTATAAAACAACACAGCAAATAGACATGATCAAAAACACATGGACAGCAGAGTTGCAAGCATCAATCAGGGGTATATTCCGTGTAGTAATGGCGAACGGTACCATAAAGCTTTGAATCATAGATTGATCTTGCAACGTGAACAAGCAGTCTGTCTTGTGCCTCTGACATGTAACCCATACCTTCAGAATTAAGTTATACAAGGTAAACACAAAAAGAGTATTAATAAAAAGTGTTAAGATGATATTCTTGTAATTATTCAAACTGAACCCAAACCGCAAAATGTTTGTTTTGGACAGCAAACGTCAACCATGCATGCCACCTCCCAAACAGGACACAGTAGCATCAGGTGTATGTCCATTATCTATGGATCTGTAAGTGTAAAGAGTCTTGCAAACAATAGCACGACAATTGATCCAACGTCTTACAAATGTCATGGTCTATTGTGAGCCAATGTAATGGTATGGAGATCCCCTCGTGAATGTGAGGGCAACATTACAACCAGTGGGGGAGTGAGCCAGGCTCTAATAATTCAACTGCCTCAAAGCACATCAGCATGACTAAGGGCTTGGACAGAGAAAAGCTATAGAGTTCCTGAGGGCATTGTAGTGCAATTCCACATCCACAGATTTGTTGCTTAGTGACTAAAACAGGCACAACCACCTTTTCTTGGGGAAGAGGGTGGGGGTGGATTTTGAGTTAATGCTGTTGGCACATACTGTATGTAGGTGTGAGTTTTTCCTCTGTTGACCAGAATACTTAGTGTATAGCTAGTCAATTCTGTGACAATTCGTATTTGAAATTTTTAAGTACAACCAGGGGTGGAATTGGTGGGGAATATCAGTTTGCAATGTAGTTGAATATCCAATTATTTTAAAGTGGTGAGTTCCCAGGGTGATTTTCCACTTCTTCGTTGTCATATGCTTTTTTTTTTTTTTTTTGTTTTTTTACTGTGCTCCAAAGTATGGTGTAGAACCCTGGGTCTCATTTCTAATTTTCTCTGACACTCACTCCCCCATTCCTTCTTCCTATTACACTGACAAAAGAGCTGTCTATAACTCCTTAATGGGTAAACTCATGGCAGAACGAAAATATTCAGGCAAAAACCAGTTATGACCTTTCTCAAAAGCAGGGAGTATGTGGCATCGAGGAAGACAAACATCACGAGGGATGATTCAACCACTAGCCTACACAGGTTAATCACAGTGGCACAAATGGAATAAGCAACTGTTGGACAAAGCACTTATACCTAGAGTTTGGTCATATTACGCCACAGTTGTAGCACGATGAATGTTCCATTCTGGAGACATGTGATCAGAGTAAACATTGTTTTATTTAACCTTTATTTAACTAGGCAAGTCTGTTATGAAAACATTTTTATTTACAATGTCCGCTTTCCCCCGCCAAACCCGAACGACGCTGAGCCAATTGTGCGCCGCCCTATGGCTTTTGGGAAAAAGCAAGCTGCAATCCAGGGCACAAAGGAAATTTTAACATCACACTATATCAAGCAACTTGAACAACCACTACGTTTTGGGTTCCTGCTGTTTAGAGTTTCTGCCTCTGTGGTGAAAAGGAAGCTTGTATAAGTCTAGGTGACGAGGGGACCACACAATGAAATCCATGAATGAAAGCACGCTTGTGAAATCTCCCCAAGAAGAGGGAAGGGGAGCACATTCCATCTGACCTGTTTGCAGTGAAGAGCAGTATGATGTGCATTGAGTGGTAAACTGCCCTGGCCAGACAATAAAACTCGGTCATCCACAATCATGAAGTCTTTTCGCAAGCAATTTGTTGAACACAATACATCTGCTTATACTTGCCAATTGTTTAGCGATGTTGCTTGAATTTCTGTGAATACAGGAAGAACAATGACCACGATCATTGACTGACTGACTGGCTACCTTCTGAGATTGATGAAATAATTTAACAGTGAAACATACAGAATGTACCCAATCTAGTGGAATGATGTCTAGTTGATGGCATCGTTGTGTGGATGAAAATACTTTACAGAAGACTGGAGTGCTTTTGATGTATCTCCTGCGTGTGCCAACTGATGACAATGGAGGATAAAAATGTACTGTATATGGAAGCTAGTCTGGGAGGAAGGATTCTCATCCCCATCTTGCCAAAGAAAGTGTCGAGAAGGAGGAAAGGTTTAAAATAATAACTACTTCCGAACGCTCGCTCCAATCGGAAAGGGGGGGGGGGGGGGGCGCTATGTGCCACATAACAGCTGGGGGCACATCCCACAACAATGAAGATTGTAGCACCATTTTCAAATTCCCACCACACCAACATGCAGGTAAAACTCAGCAGACTGTAAATCATAAGAATTATCATTATGCGACAGTAATTAAGAATTATCACTGCGACAGTTGCCTAGTTGTGCTAACTGAAATCTTACAGTAATAAATAAATAGCAAGCTTCTTAAATCTCTATTATAGGGGTGCATACATACATTTCGTTATAACAGTTGTGCGTACAAATTCTACATTGTGGATGTTATAGTTGTTGATGTTCTTATTAATATCGTAAACAGTTTATTGTGAGAACAAATGAACATTGCATTACGCCCAGCCATAGTCTGTCTATGGAACTCAGGAGAGAGAGAGGGACATCATTTTTTGAGAAATTGTACTGCCGTCTTCATTTGCAATGTAAACGGCTAAATCTGTTTTGGTGGCTGACTGTTGGGAGCACACAGCTGTGTGTATCGCATTGTATGGAAAAACAAATACTCCGGTTCTGAGGATGAAGAGTGTCGACGTTGATCCTTGTCTCAGATTTCATGAGAAGGTCCTGGAGAGGGGGGTGGGGTGCATACGCGCGTAGGGGAGGAGAAAATCGGGATTTAGGGATGTTCTTTGTCTGTCTCTCCCCCGTATTTTTCGAATGCGGGTAATAAAGTGAAGCTTTTTTCTATAGTGGAGAGAAAAGTGACCAGACATTTGAGGAAATTTTTTTTTTAGGCATAGCCTACAGGCAAAATTCAAGGACTTTAGAAACGGAGTAAGTAGGATTCGAGGTAAGATTAATAACAGATATGTCAACCAACAAAACTGAGCGTTAGTTCGCGTTTAGGATATTTTTTGTGTGTTTCTGAGTGTTGTGCGCTAACGTTAGCTGGCTGCTTGAAGCAATTGTTTTTCTCCTAGCTAACTTAGCTACTGCGTTCAATATTTGATGTAAGTAGCTATCCTTTCTGTCTAGTTTAGATAGCCAATCAGTCAATTGTTTGGTAAGTGTTACTAGAGAGAAATATGTAGTTAGCTAATTGATATCTTGATTTATGCTAGCTTGTTCATTCGTGCGAGGGGATGAAGGTGATGGAAGCTATCGAACGCAGCACGAGGGCACCGTAGGAACATAGATTTCTAATGAACCCATTTTCTACGGCTATATGTAATAGTTTTTCTCTGGCTGGCAACTTTACGTGTACATGGGGTAGTCTGGTTAGCCGATTTAAAGGCAAAATAGCAGAAATGTACCTATAGAGCCACTGGAGGCCGGTTCTTCGCCGCGAGCAGCCTGCTGCTTGTCCTCCCCACCACCCTGTACATTCAGGTTAGACCGCTTTAACAGTTGAAACGTGCCTGGAATTTGTACGTTTTATGTGAGATATTAAAGAGGCAGATCTGCAGTTGAAACAACAAAGCCCCTAATTCGCCACCTTTTTTAATGTAAATAGCATCTGGATGGGACTGGAGAGATGGACTCACTCACAAATTCATAGACGGGGCCACCCATGATATCAAAATGATAGTTTGAACTAGGTTTTGAGGCTAGTAATGTTTGTTTTCAATTACATTGTCTGTAAACAAGCAATCAAATGTATTTATAAAGCCCTTCTTACATCAGCTGATGTCACAAAGTGCTGTACAGAAACCCGGCCTAAAACCCCAAACAGCAAGCAATGCAGGTGTAGAAGCACAGTGGAAAAACTCCCAAGAAAGGCCAGAACATAGGAAGAAACCTAGAGGGGAACCAGGCTATGAGGGGTGGCCAGTCCTCTTCTGGCTGTGCCGGGTGGCGATTATAACAGAACATGGCCAAGATCTTCAAATGTTCATAGATGACTAGCAGGGTCAAATAATAATAGTCAGTGGTTGTCGAGGGTGCAACAGGTCAGCACCTCCAGGAGTAAATGTCAGTTGGCAATTCATAGCCGATCGTTCAGAGTATCTCTACCGCTGCTGCTGTCTTGAGATTGTTGAAAACAGCAGGTCTGGGACAGGTAGCACGTCCGGTGAACAGGTCAGGGTTCCATAGCCGCAGGCAGGACAGTTTAAACTGGGGCAGCAGCACGGCCAGGTGGACTGGGGACAGCCAGGTTGTCCTGAGGCATGGTCCTTGGGCTCAGGTCATCCAGAGAGAGAGAGAGAGAGAGAGAAAGAAAGAAAGAGAATTAGAGAGAGCATATTTAAATTCACACAGGACACCGGATAAGACAGGAGAAATACTCCAGATATAACAGACTGACCCTAGCCCCCCGACACATAAACTACTGCAGCATCAATACTGGTGGCTGAGACAGGAGGGGTCAGGAGACACTGGCCCGTCTGACGATACCCCCGGACAGGGGCAAACAGACCCAGGATATAACCCCACCCACTTTACCAAAGCACAGCCCCCACACCACTAGAGGGATATCTTCAACCACCAACTTACCATCCTGAGACAAGGCTGAGTATAGCCCACGAAGATCTCTATCACGACACAACCTAAGGGGGGCGCCAACCCGGACAGGAAGATCACGTCAGTGACTCATCCCACTCAAGTGATGCACCCCTCCTAGGGACAGCATGGAAGAGCACCAGTAAGCCAGTGACTCAGCCCCTGTAATAGGGTTTGAGGCAGAGAATCCCAGTGGAGAGTGGGGAACTGGCCAGGCTGAGACGGCAAGGGCGGTTCATTGCTGCTGTGCCTTTCCGTTCACCTTCACACTCCTGGACCAGACTACACTCAATCATAGGACCTACTGAAGAGATGAGTTTTCAATAAAGACTTAAAAGTTGAGACCTAGTCTGCGTCTCTCACATGGATAGGCAGACCATTCCATAAAAATGGAGCTCTGTAAGAGAAAGCCCTAAGAGAAAGCCCTGCCTCCAGCTGTTTGCTTAGAAATTCTAGGGACAGTAAGGAGGCCTGTGTCTTGTGACCGTAGCGTATGTGTAGGTATGTACAGCAAGACCAAATCGGAAAGATGGGTAGGAGCAAGCCAATTTAATGCTTTGTATGTTAGCAGTAAAACCTTAATCAGCCCTTGCCTTAACAGGAAGCCAGTGTAGAGAGGCAAGCACTGGAGTAATATGATCACATTTTTGGTTCAAGTCTAGCAGCAGTGTTTAGCACTAACTTAAGTTTTTAGTGCTTTATCCAGGTAGCTGGAAAGTAGAGCATTGCAGTAGTCTAACCTAGAAGTGACAAAAGCATGGATACATTTCTCTCAATTTTTGGACAGAAAGTTTCTGATTTTTGCAATGTTACGTAGATGGAAAAAAGCTGTCCTTGAAACAGTCTCTTGATATGTTCGTCAAAAGAGAGATCAGGGTCCAGAGTAACGCCGAGGTCCTTCACAGTTTTGTTTGCGACGACTGTACAACCATCAAGATTAATTGTCAGATTCAACAGAAGATTTCTTTGTTTCTTGGGCCCTAGAACAAGCATCTCTGTTTCGTCCGAGTTTAAAAATCTAAAATTTGCCGCCATCCACGTCCTTATGTCTGAAACACAGGCTTCCAGGGAGGGCAATTTTGGGGCTTCACCATGTTTCATCGAAATGTACAGCTGTGTGTCATCCGCATAGCAGTGAAAGTTTACATTATATTTCTGAATGACATCACCAAGAGGTAAAATATATAGTGAAAACAATAGTGGTCCTAAAATGGAGGCTCTTGAGGCATTTAAGTTTCATATTTGTCATTCATTTAAAAGTACAAACATGGGTTTAGCAATCATATTGCCCCTTTTAAGGTTAGTTACCTTTCATCCAGGCTTTTGGGTGTGTTTGAAAATCAAACCCCAAAACCAATGGACTCCAATGTACCCGTAGGCAGTAGCTTGTTTTATTTCATACACAAATTATATATGTGCTTGGGCATCCACTTACTTACCTGTGATGAAACTCAATCCCCTATCTAAGGCAATTTATGGTCAAGAATTTACAATGCCCAAATTATCAATTTCTGAAATGTACTGTGCATCGCTCATTGATGTAGTTTGGAGTAAATATGTATTTGGTGCCCATTTCATGAGATCATTGCCCAAGCTTGTGACATCTCAAGAAGGAAAAGCTGACAGAACTGGTATTATACATACTGAGCAACAAAAAAAAAAGCTCATGAGGGCTGCCTTTGTGAGATGCTTACGTTGATGTTAATGCCATCTGCTGGCTATTAGTGATATCTTGCTGATGGATCACATCTGTCTCCCGATGGTAGTACATTGCAGCTAAGGCAAGATATAGGTGCATTTGCTCATCTATCGTGTTATGGGCCTTTTAATTCCTTGAGCCATCTGATTTTGCTAGGGTTTTTCGTTTTTAATATTACTAATCAAATCGAGCTTATGAGTATCCATTAATTGAATGACACTGTTTCATAGAGGCCTGTACTGACAAACGGAAAAGGAGGCATACATCACACAGACCCATTTTATCATTTTATTAGTAGCCTATGCGTATATCACATCTACACACTTCAGTTGGTTGGTGTAGTAAATGTACTGGTCTTCTCTTCATATTATGTGGGCAGTTTCAATATTGTTGTATTTGTGGGCACCGAAACTGATTTATGCTAAACTTATAGGCTATATTATTTGCCTAAAGAGTTGAGATATTTGATGACAAGCAAGCCTCCTAAATCCACTAGAACAGTCCATGAGGGAAATTTGTCAAACAGTCTGGTCTTTGTTCTACATAACTGTTCTACATAACTATTCTTACCCAATAGTTGGTCTGAATTTCCCAGAAATAATTGGCAATGAAGTTGGAATCGTTTAGGGGTGTGTGCCTTTGGTGCTCACACGTGTTGCAAACTCTCGGACTGAGGAGGAATCCTTCTCATCATTTGTTCAGCAATGAGCTGCACACTTCTGGCAGTTGAGAGGTTGTCGTTATAGAGTCTGTTTAGACACCATTCTTGAGAAATCCAAATAGTAAAATATGATTCAATACAAATTTAAGTTGAATATTGCATAGTTTATTCTAGGTACTGCCGTACTTCCAGGAGCTACACAAAATGGTGTTGGCCTATATAGTCTGTTTTGCTCACTTTTTCTCTCTCCCCCCATATAGAGTTGAGTGTCCCTCTCCCCCCACTCCGGAGTCACCATGAGCTGGAGTTTCCTGACGCGTCTCTTGGATGAGATCTCCAACCATTCCACTTTTGTGGGAAAGATCTGGCTCACGCTGCTCATCGTCTTCCGCATTGTGTTGACGGCTGTAGGAGGCGAATCCATCTACTACGATGAACAGAGCAAGTTTGTGTGCAATACGCACCAACCCGGTTGCGAAAATGTGTGCTACGACGCTTTTGCGCCGCTCTCGCACATCCGTTTCTGGGTCTTCCAGGTGATCATGATCACCACCCCCACCGTCATGTACCTGGGCTTTGCCATGCACAAGATTGCCCGCATGGATGACGAGGAATACAGGCCCCGTGGTAGGAGAATGCCCATGGTGAGCCTAGGGACCAACCGGAACTACGAGGAGGCGGAGGATAATGGTGAGGAGGATCCCATGATCTCGGAGGAGATTGAGGTGGAGAAGGAGAAGAAGAAAGAGGAGAAGCCCAACAAGAAGCATGACGGGCGCCGGCGCATCAAGCGCAATGGCCTCATGAAGGTGTACATCTTCCAGCTGTTGTCGCGTGCTGCTTTCGAGGTCTCCTTCCTGTTCGGCCAGTATATCCTCTACGGCCTGAAGGTGTCTCCCTCGTACGTGTGCAAACGCTCCCCCTGCCCGCACACGGTGGACTGCTTTGTGTCGCGCCCCACAGAGAAGACCATCTTTTTGCTCATCATGTACGGGGTGAGTGCCCTCTGTCTGCTCTTCACCTTGCTGGAGATCCTCCACCTGGGCTATAGCGGCATCCGGGACTGTCTCTGCCGCCCTCGTCCCCCAATTCCCCACCAACTGGCTAGCCAGCGTCCCACACTATGTGGCCACCGGGTCCCCACAGCTCCTCCGGGCTACAACACAGCTCTGAAGAAGGACCCCAAGGGCATGCGGTTGGACTACAACCTGGGCGACTCGGGCCGCGAGTCGTTTGGGGACGAGACTTCACAGCGGGAGCTGGAGAGGCTGAGGAGGCACCTGAAGCTGGCCCAGCAGCACCTGGACCTGGCCCACCTGAACGAGGACAACCGCAGTCCGTCGCGGAGCAGCAGCCCCGAGTCCAATGGGACGGCCGTGGAGCAGAACCGCCTCAACTTTGCCCAGGAGAAGCAGAGCAGCACCTGCGAGAAAGGTGTGTTCATCTGGGCTCTGGCATGCGTCACAAAAAGTATAATATGTTGGTTTTAAGCTAATACTTCTGTAGTATTTTGCATGTAATTGTCATTCTATAGTGGTTCGAATCAATTAATGGATGTTGTGGATGAGGTACAATTATTGTCTACTTGAAATTGACATTACATTTTTCTCCTTTTGCCTTCAGGTTTGCGAGCCTAACTTCTTAATTTGCCCACCTGGCCCTCTAATGATATATTCTCGCATCTGGGACAGTGGGGGTATGAGGGAGCATTGTGTGGGAACAGGTGTTGTGTATATGTGACTTGAGAAGGATTAATTGGTCTGCCTTTCAGTATTGAGGCCAGTGAACGCTCAACTGAAACATGCCAAACTCAACGAGCAGGCTCTTCCTACCCAGCTACACTTGACCATGTCTGAAGATCCAAAGTGACCCAACTGTTTTCAGAACATGCCTATTAGTATCTCAGGGCAGCTGTGCTGTTTTGTTGAACTTCCTTTAGTAGTTTGTAATTATTCCTCTTTGCTGGAGTTTAGAGGGGTCCATCTCAAGTTGGCCTTGAACCTAAAACTGTAGTTTAAATTTCAGCCATTCCAAGAGGGAATGGAAAGTGTGTCACAAAACCATGTCAAATTTTTTTGGGTGTGTTTTGTGAGGAATAAGGAACCACAGTGAGTCAGTGTTTGAACTGGTATGGTAATATACAGGGCTCTTTGCTGTTGAGCATAAGAAAAGGTACTAAGTGGCCAATTCAGAGGGTGTTGGTGATATTATGCTGTGAATAACTGTCTTCCATGTGCAACAGCTTACAATTAGTAAATGGTTAAAACTATATGTTATAACTGTTATATTCGAGTTGTAGCACACCAACAGCAATACGTAGTTTGCAGAAATAACTTATTTTGAACATGAACCCCCCCCCAAATCTGATGCCAAGTCTGGGAACTGGAAGCCTTTTTTGGCACCTTTGTCCAAAGGATCAAAAACCTGGGTAATGCTTGAATTCATGTACATTATCTTGTATGTTTTATGTAACACATGCTTTTTGATACTGTTCTTTCATTTAGTTTTATATGGTAAATGTTTGGATGATATTGACACTTGGAAGTACAAAATGAAGCCTTTAAGGCAGTGGTATTCAAAGTTGTGGTCAAGCCCAAATAGTTTTGAACACATTTTTGTATGGGACAATAAACATTTTGAGAAAGATAATTAGAAAAAAAATTGTGTTCAGTAAATGTATCTATTGGTTTCTTCATTTTGATAAGAGATTAAAACGTAATGAATTGAAGGTTATTTGTTGATGTAAAGATAGGAATTCACACAAAAAAAATCATTTTAAGGTTGTCATTAGATTCGGGTTGGGGTTGCAATACATTTTTGTGAGGGTGGGGAAATGGGGTACCGCTAAAAAATGTTTGAATACCACTGCTTTAAGGCCACTGTGACCAACTAGTAACAAGTATGAAGTTCCCTGCTTGGGGGGGGGGGGGGGGGGGGGGGGTCCAGGTCCGGTTAACTAAGCATTTCTTCTGTCGAATAGCATTTTCAGAAAGCAAGCCAATTGTCCCCCAACTCGGGGTTATATTTTTTTATACATTGTGTTTCCCCTGAAATTTGGACCTGTATATTTGTGGCTTTGTTACTTCTCTACACATTTCAAAATCTTACGATCGGTTCATTGAGGCAGCGAGTATGTTTACATGCACACTAATAATTCGATGTTCAACTTATGGCAATGGTCATGTAAACACTACTCTCTTCATCTTGAATCGGCATAATGTTAAAATCGAAATAAGCATACGTTGATTAAAACACCCGGTTTTCTGAAATCTGTAGAATTAAGATGGCTGATTCGGGGTTCCAGCTGTGTATTTGATCTGCCATGTGCCAGTAGTGCAAGCCTGCCTCTTATCTGCAAGTGAGTTCGGAAAAACTGAAGGTATGCATCTTAGAAATAGTTCACATGCAAACGTTATATGTCCGAACTCAGAATCAAATAGGTGTCACAAACAACATGGTCAAATGTTTATTTTGATGGCTTTCTGCATTTATTTAAGTCCCATTAGGTAGCCCGGTTACATACGTGAAAAGGATTATTAGGGAAATTGTTCTTGCAGAGCTTTTAAACAAACGATTCGATATTAATCTGGTTATGCACAAACCGTGTGCATGTTACTGTACTCTGATGCAAATCAAATTCAAGCGCCTTAAACTGTTAAGAATGACCTCCATGGTCCTGTCTGTTTTATCTTTTAACAGTTAAAACAACTCAATGCCTTGAACATGATCATCTATAATGCAAACGTTCATGTTATCTTTTGAAGGTTAAAATGACCCAATGCCTTGAATGTGATCTGATGCTGTCAGTGCACTCTAACAGCAGTGCCATGAAGTGTAAACTCATCTCAAAACTATTTTTTTATACTTGCTTTAGTACTTTTTTTATTTCTTACACTTTTTCAAATAAATTCATGTCTACCTTGAGTATCTGCAAATTGTATGTAATGCAATGTGTAGGCTGGTGTATATTAGGTATGTACATTTTCGGTCTACAATATAACACTGAATTGTGCTATCAAAATATCTTGGCACTCACAGGATTTGCAGCTGGATTCGTGTGAGGGGCCGTACTTATTTGATCCCATCGATGCAATTCCTGGCTGCAGTGTTCCAAACGTGTTTTGCGCCATCATAATTTGGTGATATTGGCAAATGTCACCCTATGAGGGTTTGCGTTTGCTTGGTTTGAATGAAATATTTAATTACATTTACCAATGATCCCTCCTAGTGTCTGAGCTCCCACCGTATTGTATTCACCTGTCAAGTACTGTCCTTTAAGGGCAAATGGAGGAAACAATTACAGATTTAGCAATTGAACCAAAACCCCAGCAATAAATCACTGTTTCAGCAAGTCCAAAGTATACCAGTTATAGACCATTATCAATGGTAACTTTGAAGAGTTGAAGTGCGTTTTCTGGCACGATTACATAAATAATGCAAGAGTTCAAGCAGGTGAATAACATTGCTATGAAAGGCTTACTGTCTGGACTGTGCAGTTCCACCTCCCAAGCTGAAGAACTCGATGCAGGTTCTCTCGCTGTACCTGATGTGCCTCTATGACTGCTGGTGTCAGGCGGATGAACCAGATGACTTTAAGCTACTTGCTACTCTGACCAACTACTTAAGGATGGACTTGACCTCCAAACCCATTTATACCTTTGACTGCAGTCGTCCAAGGAGTAACTCACTTCAAAGTGGGAACACCTTTTGCCCATAGGTGAACCCAGCCAGTCCAGTCAGCCTGCATTGTCCTGCTATCAGACACTCCGGGAGCAGCTAATGGAAGTAGGCCTCAAACCCCTTATCTTGCACCGCTCAGCATTTCCTCTTTCAGATGTATAGATTTCTGTACTCCACTATTGCCTTAAACACATTTTGGAATACTTTTAAAATGTGGATCTTATGCTTGACAGTCCACAAGGCCATGCGGTCAGTTTTCATAACACATCAGCCCCCTCCTTTCTATGCTCTCCTCTAGGGGGTAATATGTCGATTGGAGTAAGGGCCAGTGATATTCGCATCCTTTATCAAAGTGAGGCTACCATTAAGGTATGGGTACAGTACCTTTGACATTTGGACAATTGAATGTGCCCAAATGCCAGGCAACAAAATGTGAAACTTCGACAAAATTAGACGCTGCAAAGGGGATGCTTTTTCAAGGCATTGTATTGCTGTGATGGTGATAATGTATTTCCCATTCAGGATGGGGCTCGACGGGGTTGTGGTGGAGCAGGTCGAGAGCTTCAAGTTCCTCAAGTGTCCACATCATTAAGGAATTAACATGGTCCACATACCAACACAGTCGTGAAGAAGGCACAACAATGCCTCTTCCCCTCGGGAGGATGAAAAGATTTGGCGTGGGCCCTCAGAGCCTCAAAAGGTTCTATAGCTACGCCATTGAAAGCATCTTGAATAGCTGCATCACCGCCTGGTATGGCAACTGCTTGGCATCCGACTGCAAGGTGCTTCAGAGGGTACGTACAGCCCAGTACATCACTGGGGCCGAGCTCCCTGCCATTCAGGACCTCTATACCAAGTGGTCTCTGCTACCACACGGCAAGCGGTACCAATACACCAAGTCTGGAACCAACAGGACCCTGAACAGCTTCTACCCCCAAGCCATGAGACTAAATAGTTAACCAGATACCTACCCAGACTATCTGCCTAGACACTTTACCCCTACATATCTACCTGTTAAGGCAGGTTGCCTATTTAAGAATGCACTGGTTGAGGTAGGAGCTCAAACAGTTAAAGGACAAGGATAGGGCAGAAAGACGATGTTCAGGTTTAGCGAGTATGAGCCCACATTTGTTTTCTTCTTTCCAGCATTGATTTGTATGTGCTAAGAAAAACATTTCCATGAGCATATTTCATATAAAGAATTCACAGGATCATATTGTATATCATAAATATTACTTGTCGTACACAATCTCATAGCCAAACCATAACTATATCAAACCGATTATTTCCATACCGCAAACAATGATTCCCTCTAAAGCAATTCCAAAGTAAATTCATTTCCAGGCATATCCAACATAACCATCAAAACATTCTACCAATATTCAAAACAGTGCATCTTCAGATGCACATTGATTGACACAAACCAGAAAGGGAAATGGAAATATATGGTGGGTTAGTCAAGTTGCATATTGGACACATGCACATAGAGGAAATAAAAGAGATAAATACTAGAGTTCTTCCAAAGCATGGATTTTTCTTCTTCGGTGAGGTTTAACGGTGGTTGGCATCCTATATGTTGAATTACTGCCCCCAACTGAACTGTACTATATATCCATTACACTTTGTGATACAAAATTGAAAGGTGGGATAATTTTTTATTTTTTTTTAATTACCCTACACTCATTAAAACCCATCTCCTTATTCCACTACTAAATCTACCACAGGCCCTATCTGATTCTACCACAGGCCAACAACCCGAGAGGACGGGACACTACCACTCAACACACCCTGTAACTCTTCTGAAGTCAAATCTCCTACCCCCAAGTACTTCTCTGCAGCTGCCACCGCAACATTTATTTTCGGTGATTGCTACGAACGCTAAGAAGCCAACCCTACTGAAGCGTATCAGTTATTGGCCTGTCCCTCTGTGCTGGCACATTTTTACTATTCACAGGGATCCTCTCATAATACTTCACCCATCTTCCTCTACATTATTCACTGCCTCAGCATATGACACCTTCTGCACTACTCTGACTCTATAGTCACCTCAACCTGCCTCTCTTACACCAGATACTTCCGATACCCAGGAACATGTGCACCTCTACAGTTGACTCATACAACTGTATCCACTGAAACTACACAATCCTCTATCCCATGCTCTCCTGCACACTTCCCACATATTGGAATCTCCTGCCTACACACTGCTGCGACGTGACCATAATTGTTGCGTTTGTGGGGAATTCACTGTGCTAACAGGATAACGGCAGGCGTCACAAACTCCAGGAATCTTCAATTTCAATTGCTCCACCACCACACTCAATGCTACCCCAGAAATCACTCCTTTCAATGGTGCCCTGTCCCTAAGAGCAAAGCAAAAAATAGATCTTGACGCAAGTTGCATCTGATATGAAGAAACACAAACATCACAAGTCGGATTACCTTCACGACTCAACAGCACACACTATCTTTTCCGCCCAACCTGAAATCAGCCAAAAGGCCTGGTTCCACCCTCCTCAACAATCTCACTTCCACTGGACCAAACTTATCTTTATCATAACCATGTCCATCAATGCAAGGCTCAGTCTCCTCACAACACTTTCTACCCCATTCATTTTACCTCCAGAACTCGAACTGGTATCCGGCTCACTCTGAACGAGACACCAATCTTCCTCAACATACCTTCCCCCTTGTTAATGCTAGCTTCAACAGATTCAAACCCATCCTCTACCTCCCTACATATTTTCAACCTCCTCTTCCTTTTCTGTCAATCCTCTCTTAACGCATTACCTGACGCCTTCTGACAATATTTAACATTCCAAGCCAAAATCAATTTTTCAAGAGAGAGATGCTTAAGCCCTGTACTCCCTCCACTTCAAACACACTATCGGGGTGGATTGTTTGGCACTGAAATAAAATAGTTATTTTTCTGTGGGTTTTATGGCAGACTACAACCCCAAAAGGTGTATTACTGCCACCAACTGGATGGGGTTGAAAAAACAAAAAAGTAAAAATAAAACCCATGTGAGAGTTTTCCCTAACTTGATCCACCAAAAAAAGGCACATTGACAAAACCACAAAATACCCACTTATTCCTTCAAATCTCTATATCTCCCTTATCAGGCTCTATGCCCTGAGAGGGTGGTACGGCTTGTGACAATAGTCCACGCAACTCCTCCGCCGAGAAGTCTTTCAGTCCCAGGAACCGTTCCGCCGCATTCACAATGATATTGATTTTCCTGGACTTGCTCTGCCCTTAATCACCATAGCTATAAAAGGCCACAAAGTCCACCTTCTTAGCCTTTAGCATATCTGGGACCTGCTGTTGAACGGCACACACCGCAGCCTTCATTGAAGGCCTATCCACCACCGTGGACTCTTCAGGAGCACCATTCGAACCCTCAACCCTTTGAACAGCCGCTGCATATGAAATGCTCTGGATAGCCCTGACTTTGGCCACCTCATTAACTTTCACCCTTGTTGGGCATTCCAAAGATGTGGCTTCATGATTCCCACCACAATTGCAACACAATCACATTTTCATCACTTTTAAAAACACATATGATATTTTCCACATCTCAGCTTCTCCCTTCTGCAAACACTTGAAGCATGTCTAAAAGCTTTACAGTGATCACACTGCATTGGCCTTGGAACAAATGCTCTGACTCTAGTTTATATATCCCAAATGCACTTGAGTAGGGAGAGACTCCGTCTAAAAAACTCCAGGATGCTGGCCTTCTAGGCAGAGTTGCAAAGAAAAAGCCATATCTCAGACTGGCCAATAAAAATAAAAGATTAAGATGGGCAAAAGAACACAGACACTGGACAGGAGAACTCTGCCTAAAAGGCCAGCATCCTGGAGTTGCCTCTTCACCGTTGACGTTGAGACTGGTGTCTTGCAGGTACTATTTAATGAAGCTGCCAGTTGAGAACTTGTGAGGCGTCTGTTTCTCAAACTAGACACTAATGTACTTGTCCTCTTGCTCAGTTGTGCACCAGGGCCTCCCACACTTTATATTCTGGTTAGAGCTAGTTTGCGCTGTTCCGTGAAGGGAGTAGTACACAGCGTTGTATGAGATCTTCAGTTTCTTGGCAATTTCTCAAATGGAATAGCCTTCATTTCTCAGAACAAGAATAGACTGACAAGTTTCAGAGGAAAGTATTTTGTTTCTGGACATTTTAAGGGTGTAATCGAACCCACAAATGCTGATTTTCCAGATACTCAACTAGTCAAAGTGAAGGCCTGTTTAATTGCTTCTTTAATCAGCACAACAGTTTTCAGCTGGGCTAACATATTTGCAAAAGGGTTTTCTAATGATCAACTTTTAAAATGATCAACTTAGATTAGCTAACACAACATGCCATTGGAACACACGAGTGATGGTTGCTGATAATGGGCCTATGTATATATTCCATAAGAAAATCAGACGTTTCCAGCTATAATAGTCATTTACAACATTAACAATGTCTACACTGTATTTCTGATCAGTTTGATGTTATTTTAATGGACTGATAATGTGCTTTTCTTTAAAAAACAAGGACATTTCGAAGTGACCCCAAACATTTGAATGGTAGTATGCATGGAACACTGGCGACTAATGTTTACATACTGTTTTGCCCACTTCATATGTGTATACTGTATTTTAGTCAAGGCCATCCTATTCAACTATTGCTGTACATATACTATTCTATCCTATGTATTCTTCAGGTATACTACAAATTCCACCCATATAATGTCCAAAATGTCTATACATCCCATCACACACACATATATATATATATATATATATATATATATATATATATATATATATATATATATACAGTACCAGTCAAAAGTTTGGACACACCTCCTCAATCAAGGGTGTTTCTTTATTTGGAATATTTTCTACATTGTAGAATACTAGTGAAGACATCAAAACTATGAAATAACACATATTGAATCATGTAGTAACCAAAAAAGTGTTAAACAAATCAAAATATATATTTATATTTGAGATTCTTCAAAGTAGCCCCCCTTTGCCTTGATGAGAGCATTGCACACTCTTGACATTCTCTCAACCAGCTTCACCTGGAATGCTTTTCCAACAGTCTTGAAGAATGTTATATCTACCGTAGCTTTGATTGGAGTGATCATGTCAACATCACTTTCAAAATCTTAGCTACCAGTCATCATCGTGAATCAAGTCGACAATCTACTGGCAAGTCCTTTTCAATCCTTATCACATGAAGAGAAATTATAGATAAAATATATCGGTGCTCATCTGCCATTGGACATAAAAATGACAAAACATGTTGGAAATCGCAAATTCAACAATGAGCGTTTGCAAAGCAATCAGTGGCCTGCTATTCAGTGGAGTGGATTTGTTGTCCAAGTCTGGGTTTAAGGGTCTCTTAAAATGATAAACATTCAACATTGGCCAAGCTGTCAATCCAGAATGACTTCTGTCACTTTCAAAAGAACTGGAAACTCGGAACTGGGAAATCTAAGACTTCAGTGAGTTCAAGACCACTTGGAACTCTGGAAAAAAACGAGCTCCGACTGGGAAAATACATTTTGAATGGTCATCCAACTCTGAATTCCAAGTCGGGAACTCTGGCATCTTTCTAGAGATCTGACCTGAGGATCACTGATGTCATGATTCAATCCTGTTTTTTCCCCAAAATGTCCAGTTGTCTTGAAAGCACCATAAATCCAGAGAATGCCAGACTTTGATGACAAAATTTGCTCAAGAAGAACCGCCATTCAACCTTCCTGTTCAAGTGACACCAGCACAACAAAGTGAGTCCAAAAATGTATTTTATGTTGCTGCATAAATTCTGTAATATGCCAGGGAGATATGTAATCTGTGGCTAAGATTGTAATACTAAGTCTATGCTGTTAGTAGCCCATGTGCCTCACCCTAATAATTTGGTCCCTTTCACCTTTTCAAAAGTAGCCTACTGTTCTGACTTGGTGGTGCACATGTAGTCTATAGCCTGTTTTGGAGAAATGTCATCATTGAATATTGTAAGAGCTTTCATTGTCTGCTTATGTGCCCCTTTTATTTATCCTACGGTTCTGACTTGGTGAACAGGGAAAATACTGTAGAAATGGCCCATGTTGATTTATGTCTCTGTACTTTTCAAAAGTGCTGATCCAATAGTTATATTGACTACGTCTTTCCTAGCTCGCTCATTAATGTCTTAATCGAAATTATGGCTTGCCTCTTGTCCGCTTGTCGTCCCCTTATGCCATAGTCTGTACATCTCAATTGTCAGTAGAAACCACAAGCAAGTCAGTCATATCAGCTATGTTTTTTAAAAAGGCAGTAAATGAGGCTGAATGAACTGTTTTGCTACCAGACAAGGCTCCGCTGATAGCCAGGTGTAGCAGTGGTAAGGATTCACTCCAAGGTGCTGAAAAGAAACCTCAGCTGTTGGTACAGCTTTATGTAGGCCCTATGCCACTGGCAAGGATGAATAGATTGTTATCGTTTATATGGCTTTGCCGGTTAAAATAAACATAGAGAAAGGGCCATTTAGAATGAAACAGTAACAAGACCAGGACAAGAAATTGGATTTATTACAATATGGCTGGGAGTTAATCACACAATCACATGCATGTAGGCTATACAGTGCTTGACGTGGGCAGGAGCGAGTACCAACACCTAACATGTTCAACTGTTTGAGTGCCTGCACCTCCTATATAATATTACAGATTTTGTGGAGCTCCTGCACCTAAATATAAACAGTACAGACACACAAAAGAGCACCGACACTGATGACTGTGCAAGAATTCCCCCTCCTGGACATTGTGGGCATACTGTATGCATCTTGTTTTTTTATTTGTTTTGTGGCACCGCAACTTCTAGCCCTCACCCATCCTCACCTCTCTCCCTCCACATGTGAGAGATGGATAGATTGTGGCCTTAGCCAATCATGTAGTAGCCATAAACCTCACCCTTGTGCATCCCCTGACCAATAACTGTTTCTAGGTTCCTATTGGTCAGTTAGCCCATGATCTTACAAGGGTACTCCCATGCTCTCATATGCCTCAGGTAGGCCTCAGCTCGACATTTCCCTTCCCAGTGTTATCCTTGTGAGAGTGTGGTTGGATTTATGCCTTTGGGGTGTATGCATAAAAGTCAGTTCGCTATTTGTTATAGACAAATCAGAAAATCGTTAACATAGCTGTTCTGGTAGTTCCGGGTTGCGAGTGTCGTAAAGCTGTACTTGAGAAAGTACAGGAATGCATACGAAACTATGTGCAGACCACCACCGGACTAGCTAGATTATCTACTGAATAATTCATATGTTTTCTAAGATTTTGATAAAATCATCAACACTCCTTACTCTATTGTAATTGAGCCTTAATTTGTTTAAGGTTGGTAGCTAGATAGCTAGATAGCTAGTTTGCTTTGTTCATGGAGGAAACAATAGCTAGCTACAAAGCTACAGTGGTTGCAGCTGACCTGTATGCTAGCCAAAGCCACATATGTTTTTCTAAATACATAGCCAGCTAGCTCTCTCATAAAAATATCAACAATTATCTCACAGTATTTTAACTTATCCAATTTTTCCCAACCGGCACTGTGCAGCATGCATCAGGGTTCGTGCAGACAGTGGCAAGTCAAATTCAAGGACTTTTCAAGGATTTAGTCATTTGAGTAGTGATGAGCAGAGTTTTGGGACATGCCTACACATTTCCTATTCACATTACTCCAGCTTAATGACTGTTTTTATTGGGCATTTGGGAATCTACTATTTAATAGCTACGAAAAAGTGTCGCCGGTCGGGAGAAGGGCGGGTGGGCTGTGTGGAAAACGGCATGTGAACAGCCACCAGAACAGCAGGAACACTGCTGCCGCTTGATAAAGTGGAATACCGCAGGCGCAAAAAGTATCGTGATTGCCAAAAAAGCTCTGGGGGTTCTTGCAGAGAAAAAGTCACATAATGTAGAACTGGCGCCAGCCCAGGATGCAACGTTGTGTCTTTCCCCCTTCATGTGGCTCTTCGGGGCCGATTCACCCATTCTCGCAATGTCAAAGTCTGACACATTTTTTGGCACCTTAACACAGTGTGGGTTGGTTGGGTAGAGTGATGTAGTTATAAAAAAGATGGGTAAACTATACTGAACATAAATATAAGGCTCAATGTAAAGTGTTGGTCCCATCTTTCATGAGCTGAAATAAAAGATCCCAAAAATTTTCCAGGGTTGAATCTACATTTGCCCGGCATTTTAGCTATCGATTTGACGTTTGGCGGCACCTAACAAGTCCACTTCGCTAGCAACCTAACCGATAGAACCAGGTTTAGTGGAAGGATGAAATAGGATGAATTTACTTATCAAAATGTAAATCTCAATGAAAACATGGAATTTTTACTAGTAAATGTTTGCTTGTTTTCTTTGTCAACAATGGTATAAGTGGAATAAACGCCTCCGATCTATACATTATCTGGAACTAATAAACAAGGGGCAGTACCAAGTTGTCCATTATTTCCAGACAATGTGCAAAGAATCAGTGTTTATCCCGTACATGTATGTACAGTGCCTTGCGAAAGTATTCGGCCCCCTTGAACTTTGCGACCTTTTGACACATTTCAGGCTTCAAACATAAAGATATAAAACTGTATTTTTTTGTGAAGAATTAACAACAAGTGGGACACAATCATGAAGTGGAACAACATTTATTGGATATTTCAAACTTTTTTAACAAATCAAAAACTGAAAAATTGGGCATGCAAAATTATTCAGCCCCCTTAAGTTAATACTTTGTAGCGCCACCTTTTGCTGCGATTACAGCTGTAAGTCGCTTGGGGTATGTCTCTATCAATTTTGCACATCGAGAGACTGACATTTTTTCCCATTCCTCCTTGCAAAACAGCTCGAGCTCAGTGAGGTTGGATGGAGAGCATTTGTGAACAGCAGTTTTCAGTTATTTCCACAGATTCTCGATTGGATTCAGGTCTGGACTTTGACTTGGCCATTCTAACACCTGTTTATTTTTGAACCATTCCATTGTAGATTTTGCTTTATGTTTTGGATCATTGTCTTGTTGGAAGACAAATCTCCGTCCCAGTCTCAGGTCTTTTACAGACTCCATCAGGTTTTCTTCCAGAATGGTCCTGTATTTGGCTCCATCCATCTTCCCATCAATTTTAACCATCTTCCCTGTCCCTGCTGAAGAAAAGCAGGCCCAAACCATGATGCTGCCACCACCATGTTTGACAGTGGGGATGGTGTGTTCAGCTGTGTTGCTTTTACGCCAAACATAACGTTTTGCATTGTTGCCAAAAAGTTCAATTTTGGTTTCATCTGACCAGAGCACCTTCTTCCACATGTTTGGTGTGTCTCCCAGGTGGCTTGTGGCAAACTTTAAATGACACTTTTTATGGATATCTTTAAGAAATGGCTTTCTTCTTGCCACTCTTCCATAAAGGCCAGATTTGTGCAATATACGACTGATTGTTGTCCTATGGACAGAGTCTCCCACCTCAGCTGTAGATCTCTGCAGTTCATCCAGAGTGATCATGGGCCTCTTGGCTGCATCTCTGATCAGTCTTCTCCTTGTATGAGCTGAAAGTTTAGAGGGACGGCCAGGTCTTGGTAGATTTGCAGTGGTCTGATACTCCTTCCATTTCAATATTATCGCTTGCACAGTGCTCCTTGGGATGTTTAAAGCTTGGGAAATCTTTTTGTATCCAAATCCGGCTTTAAACTTCTTCACAACAGTATCTCGGACCTGCCTGGTGTGTTCCTTGTTCTTCATGATGCTCTCTGCGCTTTTAACGGACCTCTGAGACTATCACAGTGCAGGTGCATTTATACGGAGACTTGATTACACACAGGTGGATTGTATTTATCATCATTAGTCATTTAGGTCAACATTGGATCATTCAGAGATCCTCACTGAACTTCTGGAGAGAGTTTGCTGCACTGAAAGTAAAGGGGCTGAATAATTTTGCACGCCCAATTTTTCAGTTTTTGATTTGTTAAAAAAGTTTGAAATATCCAATAAATGTTGTTCCACTTCATGATTGTGTCCCACTTGTTGTTGATTCTTCACAAAAAAATACAGTTTTATATCTTTATGTTTGAAGCCTGAAATGTGGCAAAAGGTCGCAAAGTTCAAGGGGGCCGAATACTCTGGTCAGATGAAACCAAAATTGAACTTTTTGGCAACAATGCAAAACGTTATGTTTGGCGTAAAAGCAACACAGCTGAACACACCATCCCCACTGTCAAACATGATGGTGGCAGCATCATGGTTTGGGCCTGCTTTTCTTCAGCAGGGACAGGGAAGATGGTTAAAATTGATGGGAAGATGGATGGAGCCAAATACAGGACCATTCTGGAAGAAAACCTGATGGAGTCTGCAAAAGACCTGAGACTGGGATGGAGATTTGTCTTCCAACAAGACAATGATCCAAAACATAAAGCAAAATCTACAATGGAATGGTTCAAAAATAAACATATCCAGGTGTTAGAATGGCCAAGTCAAAGTCCAGACCTGAATCCAATCGAGAATCTGTGGAAAGAACTGAAAACTGCTGTTCACAAATGCTCTCCATCCAACCTCACTGAGCTCGAGCTGTTTTGCAAGGAGGAATGGGAAAAAATTTCAGTCTCTCGATGTGCAAAACTGATAGAGACATACCCCAAGCGACTTACAGCTGTAATCGCAGCAAAAGGTGGCGCTACAAAGTATTAACTTAAGGGGGCTGAATCATTTTGCACGCCCAATTTTTCAGTTTTTGATTTGTTAAAAAAGTTTGAAATATCCAATAAATGTTGTTCCACTTCATGATTGTGTCCCACTTGTTGTTGACTCTTCACAAAAAATACAGTTTTATATCTTTATGTTTGAAGCCTGAAATGTGGCAAAAGGTCGCAAAGTTCAAGGGGGCCGAATACTTTCGCAAGGCACTGTATACAGTAACTTTTGTTTTTTTTGGTTGATTAAGAAAGCTTAGTTTTATACTGGTTGATGTAGTCGAGTCAATATATGTGATGCTGTGATGCTGTACTGACCAACAGAACAGAAAAGTAAAGTAGAAAAAATGCTTTACAAACAGACAATAATAGTAATAAAAGTAATAGATTTCAGAGGGAAAGTTAAACCCTTTCTCCTTTTCTATGCACACATACATTTTTACAACACTTTAAATAATATATTAATTGCTAACATAAAACATAGTCCATCAAATTAAGGTCAATGGAAGTAGAAAACAGGCCTCTGAGATGCTGCTGTGTCCTAGGCTAAAAACAAACAGGGATTTATTTGACAGAGGGAGAGGACTGGTGTTACAGGAATGAAATTCCTTTATGTTTTATTTAACTAATTCAATTCAACACTCTGTCCAATCCTAAGAATTTGTAAGACCCTTATTTGCATAAAATGGACAGAGACCAGTCTCAAAATCAATCAGTAGCGTTTATTCTCGGGAGTACTGAACACGATACAGTTTACCACAGGTTATAAACTGAAAATGACGTCATTAGTTTTCAAACTGTCCCGTCTCTTCTCCACCCTGGTACAATGGCAGTATAGTTCGCCCACCAATTTAGATCATTTATGACCAAACCAAGGTCTCCCTGTGTAGATAAGCATTCGAGCCAGTCTGACAATAAGTTCATTCATTTCTACCAAGGAACAGACAGTCATTGTTCTAATTCTTGATTATATTTACACACATTATATTCAGTATTAGGATTACAAGAAAATTCATACATCTATACAGTAACATAAGAGTATTCTGATTATTCAGTCCTGATTGAAATGTATACATAATTAGTCATTATTGATAAAAAAAAATCCCTTAACAACTGGACAGAAGGAAATGGCTGGGTTGAGGGGCTGTCCCTACTTGTTTTTCTTAGCCTGGACAAGTATTTCAAGTGCCCGCTTGCTCTGTTTTGCAGCATGCTTGAGCCTTGCCCTATTTTTCTCTTCAGCTGTCGCCCTCTTGCTCTCCTGAGCACATCCAGATGGCTGACAGCCATACTCGAGACGTTTCCTTCGGTCTTCCAGCAGACTCTGCTGCCTATAGGTCTTGTCTACTGTTCCTGCTGACCTGACGTTTCTGAAGAGCCTTTCGTCACTTTGAAATCTCCTTGTTTTTGAAAGAAAGGCAGTATCTGGAGCATCAGCATTTGTGGGCTCAGTACTGACTACTGAACGGCTCCCTGACTCACCTATTGCTGTTCTTTGGACTGTATGATCACTCGGCTACACAGCTGATGCCCCCTGGACTGTTTCAATAACACGGTACATCATTTTATTTATCTGTCGGGCTCAGGTCCGGTATGTACCTAACTGACCTTCTCTGCCCATTCATTGCCATTTACCCGTTGTTGTCTTAGCTCTCCCGATCAACACTTGTGACTGCTTTATGCCTCTCTCTAATGTCAATATGCCTTGTCTACTGCGGTCTCGGCAAGTCTTTGTTTTATTTCACTGTAGAGCCTTCAGTCCCGCTCACCTTGCCTTAGATAGCTCTTCTGTCCCACCCCCCACACATGTGGAGACCTCACCTGTCTTAACTGGTCCCACCAGAGACAAAACCTCTCTCATCGTCACTCAACGCCTAGGTTTATCTCCACTGTACTCACATTCTACCGAACCCTTGTCGGTACATTATGCCCTGAATCTATTCTACCACACCCAGAAATCTGCTCCTTTTATTCTATGTTGCCAACGCACAAGACGACCAGTTCTTATAGCATTTAGCCTTTAGCCGTACCCTTATCCTACTCCTCCTCTGTCCTCTGGTGATGTAGAGGTTAACCCAGGCCCTGTAGACCCCAGTACCACACCCATTCCCCAGGCGCTATCATTTGTTGACTTCTGTAACCGTAAAAGCCTTGGTTTCATGCATGTTAACATCAGAAGCCTCCTCCCTAAGTTTGTTTTATAAACTACTTTAGCACACTCTGCCAACCCTGATGTCCTAGCCATGTCTGAATCCTGGCTTAGGAAGGCCACTAAAAATTCTGAAATTTCCATCCCCAACTACAAAATTTTCCATCACGATAGAACTGCCAAAGGGGGCAGGTTCGCAATCTACTGCAGAGATAGTCTGCAGAGTTCTGTCATACTATCCAGTTCTGTGCCCAAACAGTTTGAGCTCCTACTTCTAAAAATCCACCTTTCCAGAAATAAGACTCTCACTGTTGCCGCTTGCTATCGACCCCCCTCAGCATATCCTAAACTGGGATATGCTTAACACCGTAGCCATCCTACAATCTAAGCTAGATGCCCTCAATCTCACATGAATTCTCAAGGAATCTACTAGGTACAACCCCAAATCTGTAAACACCCTCATAGATATCATCCTGACCAACTTGCCCTCTAAATACACCTCTGCTGTCTTCAACCAGGATCTCAGCGATCACTGCCTCATTGCCTGCGTCCGTAATGGGTCCGCGGTCAAACGACCACCCCTCATCACTGTCAAATGCTCCCTAAAACACTTTAGCGAACAGGCCTTTCTAATCGACCTGCCCCGGGTATCCTGGAAGGATATTGACCTCATCCCGTCAGTACAGGATGCCTGTTTATTCTTTAAAAGTTCTTTCCTCACCATCATAAATAAGCATGCCCCGTTCAAAAAATGTAGAACTAAGAACAGATATAGCCCTTGGTTCACTCTAGACTTGGCTGCCCTTGACCAGCACAAAAACATCCTGTGGCGTACTGCATTTGCATCGAATAGCCCCTGCAATATGCAACTGCTCAGGGAAGTTAGGAACACAGTCAGTTAGGAAAGCAAAGGCTAGCTTTTTCAAACTGAAATTTGCATCCTGTAGCACAAATTCCAAAAGGTTTGGGGACACTGTAAAGTCCATGGAGAATAAGAGCACCTCCTCCCAGCTGCCCACTGCTCTGAGGCTAGGAAACACTGTCACCACTGATAAATCCACAATAATCGAGAATTTCAATAAGCATTTATCTACGGCTGGCCTTGCTTTCCACCTGGCTACTCCTACCCCGGCCAACAGCTCTGCACCCCCCGCAGCAACTTGCCCCCCCCCCCCCCCCCCGCTTCTCCTTCACCCAAATCCAGGGCTGCAATATCTGGACCCCTACAAATCAGCTGGGCTAGACAATCTGGACACTCTCTTTCAAAAATTATCCTCCGCAATTGTTGCAACCCCTATTTGTAACGATTTTCATTGGTGGAAGAAGGTGAAGAGGCAGCGTGGTACGTATCCATAATACTTTTAATCAAAAATGAATACACAAACAAAAACAACAAAATGATAAATTAACCGTTCTGACAGGTGCAACAAACACTAACCAGAAAATAATCACCCCCAACTCAAAATGGGAAAACAGGCTACCTAAGAATGGCTCTCAGTCAGAGACAACGATAGACAGCTGCCTCTGATTGAGAACCATACCAAGCCGAACACATAGAAAAAGAAAACCTAGACCTACAACTTAGAATACCCACCCACATCACACCCTGACCAAACTAAAAATAGAAACATACAAAGCAATCTACGGTCTGGGTGGGCATCTGTCCACGGTGGCGGCTCTGGCGCGGGACGTGGACCCCACTCCACCATAGTCTTGGCCCACTTAAGTGGCGCCTTTGGAGTGGCGACCCTTGCCTCTGACCTCGGACTGGGGACCCTTGCAGCGGGCCCCGAATAGACGGTAGACTCCGGCAGCGCCTGACAGGCAGGAGACTCCGGCTGCGCCGGAGTGAAGGGCGGCTCTGGCAGTTCCTGACTGACGGGCGGCTCTGGCAGCTCCTGACTGACGGGCGGCTCTTGCAGTTCCTGACTGACGGGCGGCTCTTGCAGTTCCTGACTGACGGGCGGCTCTGGCAGCTCCTGACTGACGGGCGGCTCTGGCAGTTCCTGACTGACGGGCGGCTCTGGCAGTTCCTGACTGACGGGCGGCTCTGGCAACTCCTGACTGACGGGCGGCTCTGGCAGCTCCGGACAGACGGGCGGCTCTGGCAGCTCCTGACAGACGGGCGGCTCTGGCAGCTCCTGACAGACGGGCGTCTCTGGCAGCTCCTGAGAGACAGGCGGCTCTGGCAGCTCCTGACAGACGGGCGGCTCTGGCAGCTCCTGACAGACGGGCGGCTCTGGCAGCTCCTGACAGATGGGCGGCTCTGGCAGCTCCTGACAGACGGGCGGCTCTGGCAGCTCCGGACAGACGGCGGCTCTGGCAGCTCCGGACAGACGGGAGAACCTGGAGGGAGGAGACGGAGAGACAGCCTGGTGCGTGGGTCTGCCATAGGACCCACCAGGCTGGGGAGACCTACAGGAGGCCTGGTGCGTGTAGGACGCACCGGATGGACAGGGCTGTGGGGGAGCTCTGGTGCGCAGCCTTGGCACCACTCCTTCATGCTGGATGACCCCTTTAGCCCGGACCCTCCAAAGTGCAGGCACAGGTTGAACCAGGCTGTAGGTGAGCACTGGAGATCTGGTGCATACCACTCGCACCTCTCCCTTAGGCTCAATACCCACATTTGCCCGGCACGGGCAGAGCGCAGGCATAGGACGCACTGCACCCTCCCAGCGCCTCGGCGACACAGCACGCAGAGCCGGCGCAGGATACCCTGGGCCGAAACGGCGTACCAGAGACCAAACACCCTGGCTGGATGTCCACTCTCGCATGGCACTTGCGGGGGGCTGCGATGTAGCACGCGGGCTATGCATGCGCACTGGGGACACCGTGCGCTTGACTGCATAACACAGTGCCTGCCCGGTCGCTCTCTCGCCACGGTAAGCACGGGGTGTTGGCTCAGGTCTCCTACCTGACTTTGCCAATCTTCCCGTGTGCCTCTCGCGCCTGTTGTGCTGCCGTGTTCGTGTCACACACTCCTCGCACTGTTCCAGAGAATCCCAGGCGGGCTCCGGCACTCTCCCTGGGTCGACCGACCACCTTTCTATCTCCTCCCAAGTTGCCTAATAGTCCAGATCTCGTTGCCTCTCGTTACCACGCTGCTTGGTCCTTTCTTGGTGGATGATTCTGTTACGATGTTCTTCTTCCTCTGACGAGGAGTATGAAATATCGGACCAATGCACAGGATGGTAAGTGTCCATAATGTATTTATTTAAACTGAACACAAAAACAAAAATAATAAGAGAACGAACGAAAACCGAAACAGTTCTGTATGGAAAACACAGACACAGAAAACAACTACCCACCACCCCTAGTGGGAAAACATGCTGTCTAAGTATGGTTCTCAATCAGAGACAACGAATGACAGCTGCCTCTGATTGAGGACCATACCAGGCCAAAACCAGAAAAATAAAACCTAGACCTACAACATAGAATACCCACCCACATCACACCCTGACCAAACAAAAAATAGAAAGATACAAAGCAATCTACGGTCAGGGCGTGACACTATTACTAGCCTGTTCAACCTGTCTTTTGTATCGTCTGAGATCCCTTAAGATTAGAAAGCTGCTGCGGTCATCCCCCTCTTCAAAGGGAGGACACTCTAGACCCAAACTGTTATAGATCTATATCCATCCTTCCCTGCCTTTCTAAAGTCTTCAAAAGCCAAGTTTATAAATAGATCACCGACCATTTTGAATCCCACCGTACCTTCTCCGCAATGCAATCTGGTTTCCGAGCTGGTCATGAGTGCACCTCAGCCACGCTCAAGGTCCTAAACGATATCATAACCGCCATCGATAAAAGGCAGTACTGTGCAGCCGTCTTCATCAACCTGGCCAAGGCTTTCGACACTGTCAATCACCTCATTCTTACCGGCAGACTCAACAGCCTTGGTTTCTCAAATGACTGCCTCGCCTGGTTCACCAACTACTTCTCAGATAGATTTCAGTGTGTCAAATCGGAGGGCCTGTTGTATGAACCTCTGGCATTCTCTATGGAGGTGCCACAGGGTTAAATTCTCGGGCCAACTCTTTTCTCTGTGTATATCAATGATGTCGCTCTTGCTGCTGGTGATTCTCTGATCCACCTCTACGCAGACGACACCATTCTGTATACATCTGGCCATTCTTTGGACACTGTGTTAACAAACCTCCAGACGAGCTTCAATGCCATACAACACTTCTTCCGTGGCCTCCAATGCTCTTAAATGCTAGTACAATTAAATGCACGCTTTTCAACCGATCGCTGCCCGCACCCGGTTCTGACTTGGAATATCTGGACAGCTACAAATAGTCTGGTTAGACTGTAAACTCTCCTTCCAGACTCACATATCTCCAATCAAAAATGTAATCTAGAATCGGCTTCCTATTTCGCAACAAAGCCTCCTTCACTCATGCTGCTAAACATACCCTCGTAAAACTGACTATCTTTACCGATCCCTGACTTTGGCGATGTCATTTAAAAACAGGCTCCAACACTCTACTCAGCAAATTGGATGTAGTCTATCACAGTGCCATCCGTTTTGTTACCAAAGCCCCATAGACTACCCACCACTGCGACCTGTATGCTCTCGTTGGCTGGACCTCGCTTCATATTCGTCTCCAACCCCACTGGCGCCAGGTCATCTATAATTCTTTGCTAGGTAAAGCCCTGCCTTATCTCAGCTCACTAGTCACTCTAGCAACACCTACCCGTAGCACGCGCTCCAGCAGGGATTGTTGAAGTCAGAAGTTTACATACACTTTAGCCAAATACATTTAAACAATTCCTGACATTTAATCCTCGTAAAAAATCCCTGTCTTAGGTCAGTTAGGATCACCACTTTATTTTAAAAATGTGAAATGTCAGAATAATAAACATTCCCAGTGGGTCAGAAGTTAGTATTTGGTAACATTGCCTTTAAATTATTTAACTTGGGTCAAATGTTACGGGTAGCCTTCCACAAGCTTCCCACAATAAGTTGGGTGAATTTTGGCCCATTCCTCCTGACAGTGCTGGTGTAACTGAATCAGGTTTGTAGGCCTCCTTGCTCGCACACGCTTTTTCACTTCTGCCCAGAAATTCTCTATAGGATTGAGGTCAGGGCTTTGTGATGGCCACTCCAATACCTTGACTTTGTTGTCCTTAAGCCATTTTGCCACAACTTTGGAAGTATGCTTGGGGTCATTGTCCAGACCCATTTGCGACCAAGCTTTACTTTCCTGACTGAAGTCTTGAGATGTTGCTTAAATATATCCACACAATCGTCCGTCCTCATGATGCTATCTATTTTGTGAAGTGCACCAGTCCCTCCTGCAGCAAAGCACCAACACAACATGATGCTGCAACCCCGTGCTTCACGGTTGGGATGGTGTTCTTCGACTTGCAAGCCCCCCCCTTTTTCCTCCAAACATAACGATGGTCATTATGGCTAGGCAGTTCTATTTTTCTTTCATCAGACCAGAGGACATTCCTCCAAAAAGTACGATATTTGTCCACATGTGCAGTTGCAAACCGTTTTCTGGCTTTTTTAATGGCGGTATAGTACTTGTTTTACTGTGGATATAGATACTTTTGTACCTGTTTCCTCCAGCATCTTCACAAGGTTCCTTTGCTGTTGTTCTGGGATTGATTTGCACTGTTCGCACCAAATTAAATTCATCTCTAGGAAACAGAATGTGCGTACTATTGTTTGTACAGATGAACGTGGTACCTTCAGGCATTTGGAAATTGCTTCCAAGGATGAACCAGACTTGTGGAGGTCTACAATTTTTTTCTGAGTTCTTGGCTGATTTCTTTTCATTTTCCCATGATGTCAAGCAAAGAGGCACTGAATTTGAAGGTAGGCCTTGAAATACAGTGCCTTGCGAAAGTATTCGGCCCCCTTGAACTTTGCGACCTTTTGCCACATTTCAGGCTTCAAATATAAAGATATAAAACTGTATTTTTTTGTGATGAATCAACAACAAGTGGGACACAATCATGAAGTGGAACGACATTTATTGGATATTTCAAACTTTTTTAACAAATCAAAAACTGAAAAATTGGGCGTGCAAAATTATTCAGCCCCTTTACTTTCAGTGCAGCAAACTCTCTCCAGAAGTTCAGTGAGGATCTCTGAATGATCCAATGTTGACCTAAATGACTAATGATGATAAATACAATCCACCTGTGTGTAATCAAGTCTCTGTATAAATGCACCTGCACTGTGATAGTCTCAGAGGTCCGTTAAAAGCGCAGAGAGCATCATGAAGAACAAGGAACACACCAGGCAGGTCCGAGATACTGTTGTGAAGAAGTTTAAAGCCGGATTTGGATACAAAAAGATTTCCCAAGCTTTAAACATCCCAAGGAGCACTGTGCAAGCGATAATATTGAAATGGAAGGAGTATCAGACCACTGCAAATCTACCAAGACCTGGCCGTCCCTCTGAACTTTCAGCTCATAAAAGGAGAAGACTGATCAGAGATGCAGCCAAGAGGCCCATGATCACTCTGGATGAACTGCAGAGATCTACAGCTGAGGTGGGAGACTCTGTCCATAGGACAACAATCAGTCGTATATTGCACAAATCTGGCCTTTATGGAAGAGTGGCAAGAAGAAAGCCATTTCTTAAAGATATCCATAAAAAGTGTCATTTAAAGTTTGCCACAAGCCACCTGGGAGACACACCAAACATGTGGAAGAAGGTGCTCTGGTCAGATGACAACAATGGCAACAATGCAAAACGTTATGTTTGGCGTAAAAGCAACACAGCTCATCACCCTGAACACACCATCCCCACTGTCAAACATGGTGGTGGCAGCATCATGGTTTGGGCCTGCTTTTCTTCAGCAGGGACAGGGAAGATGGTTAAAATTGATGGGAAGATGGATGGAGCCAAATACAGGACCATTCTGGAAGAAAACCTGATGGAGTCTGCAAAAGACCTGAGACTGGGACGGAGATTTGTCTTCCAACAAGACAATGATCCAAAACATAAAGCAAAATCTACAATGGAATGGTTCAAAAATAAACATATCCAGGTGTTAGAATGGCCAAGTCAAAGTCCAGACCTGAATCCAATCGAGAATCTGTGGAAAGAACTGAAAACTGCTGTTCACAAATGCTCTCCATCCAACCTCACTGAGCTCGAGCTGTTTTGCAAGGAGGAATGGGAAAAAATGTCAGTCTCTCGATGTGCAAAACTGATAGAGACATACCCCAAGCGACTTACAGCTGTAATCGCAGCAAAAGGTGGCGCTACAAAGTATTAACTTAAGGGGGCTGAATAATTTTGCACGCCCAATTTTTCAGTTTTTGATTTGTTAAACCATTTTGAAATATCCAATAAATGTCGTTCCACTTCATGATTGTGTCCCACTTGTTATTGATTCTTCACAAAAAAATACAGTTTTATATCTTTATGTTTGAAGCCTGAAATGTGGCAAAAGGTCGCAAAGTTCAAGGGGGCCGAATACTTTCGCAAGGCACTGTACATCCACAGGTACACCTCCAATTGACTCAAATGTTGTCAATTAGCCTATCAGAAGCTTCTAAAGCAATGACATATTTTTCTGGAATTTTCCAAGCTGTTTAAAGGCACAGTCAACTTAGTGTATGTAAACTTCTGACCCACTGGAATTGTGATACAGTGAGTTATAAGTGAAATAATCTGTCTGTAAACAATTGTTGGAAAAATGATTTGTGTAATGCACAAAGTAACAGACTTGCCAAAACAAAAGTTTGTTAAGAAGAAATTTGGAGTGGTTGAAAAACGATTTTTAATGACTAAGTGTATGTATGTAAAACTTCCGACTTCAACTGTATATAGCCATTAAAAAAAATCGATCTATATATATATATATATATCATTTTTTTAATCCTGTTAATTTTTCCCCCCATAATTAGCTATTCATATCTGAAGTAATGTAGGCAATTTATGCAAAGGATTTTTACCTCAGCAATCTCGCCATTTCCAAAATTACATTATGGCAAGCAATTGTTATTTTAGCAAACAATTATCGTGAATCATCCTATATTGTCCCTAACATATTTTACTCCCTCGCAACAGTTGTGGGATACACACACACCCACACACTCATACACACTCAACCCCATTCCCCCACAACAACCATAGTCTCACATTCTCAACAGCTGCACCATCCCAGAGCCCAACTCAAGAAAGGTCTTGATTTACGAATCAAATCAAATTTATTTATATAGCCCTTCTTACATCAGCTGATATCTCAAAGTGCTGTACAGAAACCCGGCCTAAAACTCCAACAGCAAGCAATGCAGGTGGAGAAGCACGGTCTCTAGGAAAAACTCCCTAGAAAGGCCAAAACCTAGGAAGAAACCTAAAGAGGAACCAGGCTATGAGGGGTGGCCAGTCCTCTTCTGGCTGTGCCGGGTGGAGATTATAACAGAACATGGCCAAGATGTTCAAATGTTCATAAATGACCAGCATGGTCAAATAATAATAATCACAGTAGTTGTCGAGGGTGCAGCAAGTCAGCACCTCAGGAGTAAATGTCAGTTGGCTTTTCATAGCTGATCATTAGGATTATCTCTACCACTCCTGCAGTCTCTAGAGAATTGAAAACAGCAGGTCCGTGACAGGTAGCACGTCCGGTGAACAGGTCAGGGTTCCATAGCCGCAGGCAGAATAGTTGAAACTGGAGCAGCAGCACGGCCAGGTAGACTGGGGAAAGCAAGGAGTAATCATGCCAGGTAGTCCTGAGGCATGGTCCTAGGGCTCAGGTCCTCTGCGGAAGAGAAAGAAAGAGAGAAAGAGAGAATTAGAGAGAGCATGCTTAAATTCACACAGGACACCGGATAAGACAGGAGAAGTACTCCAGATATAACAAACTGACCCTAGCCCCCCGACACATAAACTACTGCAGCATAAATACTGGAGGCTGAAACAGGAGAATGCATATACAGTTGCAGCTGCATGAGAAGGCCTGCAAAACTGCAAATAATGGGCAGAAATGGGGAGATTTGATTAACCATTGTCACGTCCTAGATGATGGAGGTCAGATATACCCCCTTCCCCTGAATCACCCATAACATGGTCCCCCGTAGTGACCATATTCCCAAGCATCTCCATGCAGTCAGACCTTTGATTGTGTGCCACCAGGGCCACAATAATATGCCCCCTCTCTGAATGTCCCAGTGTGACCCCCTCCCCATGGGTTAAGTCCGATTCTGGCCATTTTGAGCCTGTAATCGAACACTCAAATGCTGATGCTCCAGATACTCAACTAGTCTAAAGAAGGCCAGTTTTATTGCTTCTTTAATCAGCACAATAGTTTTCAGCTGTGCTAACATAATTGCAAAAGGGTTTTCTAAACAATTACCCTTTTAAAATTATAAGCGTGGATTAGCTAACACAACGTGCCATTGGAACACACGAGTGATGGTTGCTGATAATGGGTTGCTGATAATGTGATATTCCATAAAAAATCTGCAGTTTCCAGCTACAATGGTAATTTACAACATTTACAATGTCTGATCAATATGATGTTATTTTAATGGACAAAAAATGTGCTTTTATTTCAAAAAGACCATCATTGAAAATAAGAATTTGTTCTTAACTGACTTGCCTAGTTAAATAAAGGTAAAATACATTTTAAAAAATTCCCAAACTTCTTATTTTTTTACCCCTTTACCTCCCCAATTTTGTGGTATCCAATTGGTAGTAGTTACAGTCTTGTCTCATCGCTGCAACTGCCGTACGGACTCGGGAGAGGCGAAGGTCAAGAGCCATGCGTCCTCCGAAACACAATCCAACCAAGCCGCACTGCTTCTTGACACAAAGCACATCCAACCCAAAAGCAGACATGCAATATCCCTTTAAACATGGTTTAAATGTTATTAATAACATGTTATTAATTACACTTTGGATGGTGTAATCAATACACCCAGTCACTACAAAGGTACAGGTGACCTTCCTAACTCAGTTGCCGGAGTGGAAACCGCTCAGGGATTTCACAATGAGGCCAATGTTGACTTTAACATAGGAGAAAACTGAGGATGGATCAACAACATTGTAGTTACTCCTCAATATTAACCTAATTGACAGAGTGAAAAGAAGGGAGCCTGTACAGAATATGGATCAACAACATACATCCTGTTTGCAATAAGGCACTAAAGTAAAACTGCAAAGAAACTAACTTCATGTCCTGAATCCAAAGCGTTATGTTGGGGGCCTAAGCCAAATGTCACACCCTGGCCATAGAGGCTTTTATTCTCTATTTTGGGTAGGCCAGGGTGTGACTAGGGTGGGCATTCTAGTTTCTTTATTTCTATATTTTCTGTTTCTATGTTTTGGCTGGGTATGGTTCTCAATCAGGGACAGCTGTCTATCATTGTCTCTGATTGGGAATCATACTTAGGGAGCCTGTTTTGCCACCTTAGTTCTGGGTAGTTGACTTTGTTAGTGGCCTGTATAGCCCTAGTAAGCTTCATGTTCGGTTTGTTGGTGACATTTTAAATAAAGAGAAAATGTACGCTCACCACTCTGCACCTTGGTCCGGTCATTTCCAAGACGACATCCGTGACACCAAAATACAGTTGAGTTTCTTACCAAGACGACATTGAATGTTTCTGAGTGGCCTAGTTATAGTTTTTATACTTAAATGGTCTTGAAAATCTATGGCAGACTTGGAAATGCCTGTCTAGCAATGATCAACAACCATTTTGACAGAGCTTGAAGAATTTCAAAATGTATAATGTTCAAATATTGTACAATCCAGGTGTGAAAATCTCTTAGACTTAACCAGAATGACTCACAGCTGTAATTGTTGCAGAAGGTGCTTCTACAATGTATTGACTCAGGGGTGTGAATACTTATGTAAATGAGATATTTCTGCATTTCATTTTTCATACATTTGCTAAAATTTGACCTTACATAATCACGGCCACCTGGTGAGATTAGCATAGAGCTAAACAGATCATGTGTAACTACGTCAATGTAAATTTAATTGTCTGGTGCTTAAACTTAAACTAAAAGGTAAACTTTTTCTGATGTTCGCAAGTATGGCTCCATAGTTTCTAAACTATCTGCAAATACTGTACTTGAAAAGTGGCTGTTTATTTGTGGAATATGACAATGCATTGTTGATTATATACATGACTTGTCTCTAGTGTCTGCTTCACAGACCACAGAGAGACTTTTCCATCTGCATCAAAGAGGGCCACAATGGAAACCTGTTGTTTTTTAAAAACTTTGTTGGATTATCCTCTTTTATTTTTAAATGTATTATCCGTGTGTGGTTGAATTGTTTTTAAATTGTAAAATAAATGTCACGTCCTGACCACAGAGAGCTCTCGGTTCTCTATGGTGTTCAGGTCAGAGCGTGACCAGGGGGGTGTTCTAGTCATTGATTTTCTATGTGGCTGGGATGTATGGTTCCCAATTAGAGGCGGCTGGTAATCGTTGCCTCTAATTGGGGATCATATTTAGGAAGCCCTTTCTCCCACCTGCTTTGTGGGATAGCGTTTTGAGTGAGTGCATGTAGCACTATGGTACGTCACGGCCGTTGTTTGTTTCTTGTTTTGTTTAAAGTTTCACTAAAATAAAGTTGTGGAACTCCAATCATGCTGCGCCTTAGTCCAACTCTCTTCACGACCGTGACAATAAATCATCATCCCCAAACAGTGCCATCACTTGTTCTTTTGAGAAATACAGGCAACACTGTGATTATTGTCATCAGTTGTCCAATAGAGGAAACTGTTGCATCAGATCCTCTGGTCTTTGGGTTAGAACAAAGGTTTACAATGCAGTGTTTACTCCTTTTAGGTCACAGTGTATACTCATTTTCCTCAATGCAATCAGAATGCATTATAGTTAGTGACATCATGCAAAGTCCCAGGGCCCTCCTCCCACCAAGCGAGATATGCATAATGAAAATACTGTAGTCCTTGATGTGGCGCAGCGGTCTAAGGCACTAGATCTCAGTGCTAGACGTGTCACTACAGACCCTGTAGTCTGTATCACACTACAGACCCTTCAATTCCAGGCTGTATCACAACCGGACGTGTTTGGGAGTCCCATAGGGCGGCGCACAATTGTCCCAGTGTCCTACGGGTTAGGGTTTGGCCGGGGTAGGCCATCATTGTAAATAGGAATTTGTTTTTAACTGACTTGCCTAGTTAAAGGTTCAATAAAAAATGTATATGAAATGCTGTTATTATCAGACAATTCATTTCTGAGAGAAACATTAGTTATACCATTATTCAAAGCTATATTTAACGGGTGACATTTCTGTCTGCAAAACAGTCCTGTATAGTGATATTAAACATTTAGTTACTTGACAATGGTATACAAGTTATACATGATGTCAATTTAAAATTATGATTGTAAAACAGAGGGCATTGTCTTGAAATTAGTCCTAATTTAAAAATGCATTTAATGTGTAACACTTAATAATAACTTTAATGAATAAGCCATTATAAATGCTTATAAATGTTTTAATGCTTTCGACATGATTATGAATTCTAGAAGTTCTAATTAATTAGTGTGTTTACAATGTAGTAGTGCTGAAAGTCTATTTTTTTTAACCTCTGCTCAGATATGTCCTTGTGAGGCCCTTCTGTCTTCTGTGTGAACCCTCTGTCTTCATCAGAGGCACTCAAGGTTGTGACGATCATTACAAGCATCATAAACCATCGCATCAATGTCATGATTTTGAAACGCACAGGGTCTGTGTGTGTGAGAGAGTTCAAGTCAGTAAATAACACCATTATAAGAGGCTTATACTGTGTGGACTTCCACTATAACCAAGATGGGATCCATAGGGAGGATTCTCTCTCTGTGCTGTGTCTCTATGGCTGCTAATGTCAGCAGGAGGATGACCCACAAGACTTCATGCTTCTTGCTACCCACAAGACTTGATGCAATCACTTAGTAAGGGACCTAAGCACCAAGCCCTTAGCCATTCCATCAGGGATTGATGCCTTTGACTGCAGTCAATCCTTTCCCATGGGCTCCAGGGACTACTTCCAGTACCTTCAGAGTCGAGTAGTAACTCATTTTAAAGTGCCCCTGTCCTGGGCTCACCTTTTGCCTACAGGTGAACTCAGCCAGTACAGTCAGCCTGTATTGTCCTGCTATCAGACCCTCCTGGACCAGCGAATGGAATTGGCCTCAAACCCCTTGTGGTCTTGCATCACTGTTTCTTTAACAGAGGTCCTTAGATCCAGATATGGAGCTAGGAAAGCCCAGAGGTCTTTGAACAATATGCTGAATTAGTTGTTTTGGCATATGGAGAACTGGCATACTTTTGGGTGACGCTGAGTCATCTTGAAGAGCTGAGGGATGCGGGGCAGCTGCAGCTAAAACATACCCTCCATGCCCACGCCAATGTGTAAAATCTCTTCCATCACTTGTTTCCTGGCAAAGGCACAGTAAGAGCTGGTTATTGAAAGAGTATGAAGGACACATGGACCACAAAAAAATATAAAAGAGTTATATAGTGGTATTTTTTTATCAATGCAGTAAATGTATCACATATTTTCTTTGATCACATTTTAGAATTCAAAAGAGATGACTGATACATGTTTCATACTTAGGACGTTAACAGGATATAATATGAAAATGTATAGTGCAATGCTATTTATTTGCAAGGTGCAATCTTAAATACATGGATATTCTTGTGAGCATTTCTCTTGAACAAAAAAATAGGTCATACATTTCAGAACATTTAATGAATTATACACACAGGGCCCTATTTTCAGTTATTTTCACCTATTTTCACCTATTTTCAACGCAATTTTGACTTGTAAAAGCCAGCACTCTGCTATTTTCCAACACTGGCGCCAGGGTTGGTAATTTACCTGTCTTATATCAGCTTGCTATTTTAAGTGTGTTGTGGGAGGGGTAGAAATATTTGAGGTGTGTCCTAAAAAACATGCACCAATGTGCCAATTTCAAGCAGTGCTACTAATGATGGTTAAGACTCACCAAAAGCAGGTCTTAGCGGTACGCAATTGGTTATGGCATCAATTTTGCCAGCAGAGACACACAGTACCCTAATCTGTAGCCTGTAAGCAATGCTTTTTCCTGTTTTGTCTTTATATTGAACATTATATTGGTCCATTAATTTTGTCCGGGTACCTAGACTATTTGCATTGGCCCTTTTTTGCGCTGACTCTCTTGCACTGACTTTATGCACACTCACTGCACTCTACCCACGCACTCACATACTTAATCTGACATTCCAACACACACATACACACACACACTACACTCCTACTCACAAAACATGCAGATAAGAATATTCCCATTATCTTATATATCTTCAACTAATTCCAGCCACTCGCCAGTGTCCTGAAAGGTAACCCCTGTCCACACATCAGGCATAAACATGTGGTACTTTGAATTACAGTAGGTGTGTCATTTTAACAGGGTTCCAAAGATAAGCAATATTCTTATCTGCCTGTTTATTATCCCCGTTTACTGCCATAAGACACTGACCTGCTGGGTACACATGGGAAGCAGTAAAAACAATGATCTTGTATGTTGTATAACCTGTAAAATAAAACACTTTATACACGCACACCATCCCAGAGATCTAATTGAGTCCAGTTTTGCGTAGTCACTTTACCCCTACCTACATGTACAAATTACCTCGACTGACCTGTACCCCTGCACATTGACTCGGTACCGGTACCCCCTGTATATAGCCTCGTTATTGTTATTTTTTACTGTAGTTCATTTAGTAAATCTATTTATTGAACTGCATGTTTGGATAAGGGCTCGAAAGTAAGAATTTCATGATAAGGCATACCTGCCGCTGTATTCGGCTCATGTGACAAATAACATTTGATTTGATTTGATGGGCAGATACAGATATGTTGTTCTCTGTCACTGCTTGAGGGAGACTCAGAGGGGAGGCAGGAGTTGGGGATCTGGGACCCAAGTTACCTGCCTGTGATTGGCTGACACCACAGTGTGAATAGGTCTGTGGCAACAATGACCCCTAACTAATTACCCCTAACAACCAATCGGTGGCTAGGGCCCTAGGTGTGAAAGGCAAGTTTACGACCCCCCTGGCCTACTTGGCTCCAGTGGGGGAGGGGAGCCTACTTCAGTAGTAGAAAGTTATAGAGTATGTATTTTATTTAAAAAAAAATGTTTATTTCACCTTTATTTAACCAGATACGCCAGTTGAGAATAAGTTCTAATTTACAACTGCGACCTGGCCAAGATAAAGCAAAGCAGTGTGACAAAAACAACAACACAGAGTTACACATAAACAAACATGCAGTCAATAACACAATTGAAAAATCTATCTGTACAGTGTGAGCAAATGTAGAAGAGAGGGAGGTAAAGGCAATACTTAGGCCATGGAGGTGAAATAATTACAATTTAGCATTAACACTGGAGTGATAGATGTGCAGATGATGATGTACAAGTAGAAATACTGGGGTGCAAAAGAGTAAGAGGATAAGTTACAATATGGGGATGAGGTAGTTGGGTGTGCTATTTACAGATTGGCTGTGTACAGGTACAGTGATCGGTAAGCTGCTCTGACAGCTGATGCTTAAAGTTAGAGAGGGAGATATACGTCTCCAGCTTCAGTGATTGTTTTGCAATTTGTTCCAGTCATTGGCAGCAGAGAACTGGAAGGAAAGGCGGCCAAAGTAAGTGTTGGCTTTGGGGAGGACCAGTGAAATATACCCGCTGGAAATGCTTAATGTGAGTCTGAAAGACTGTCTCTGAAAGAGTGCTGTGAGATAGTGTGCTGAAATTCACCGGCAAATCGTAACAGCAAGTTAATCTAATTGATTTAGCCTCTTTTACTATCACAGCTCAGGAGAAGACACAGATGCAGACAGTTCAGAGTAATAACAGTTTATTACAAAAACAGGGGTAGGCAAAAAACAGGTCAAGGGCAGGCAGAGGTCAGTAATCCAGAGCAGAGCCCGAAAGATACAGAATGGCAGGCAGGCTCAGGGAAGGCAGAGGTCAGTAATGCAGGGCAGTGTCACAAGGTACAGAACGGCAGGCAGGCTCAGGGTCAGGGCGGACAGAATGGTCAAAAACCAGGAAAACTAGAAAACAGGGACTAGAGAAAATACAGGAGAATGGGAAAAATGCTAGTAGGCTTGACGAGAGAAGACAAACTGGCAACAGACAAACAGAAAACACAGGTATAAATACACTGGGGAAACTGGGGAAGATGAGCGACAACTGGAATGTGGTGGAGACAAGCACAAAGACTGGTGAAACAGATCAGGGTGTGACACTTACCATATCTTTAGCTAGCTAGTTAAAAATATACTGTAAATCCCTTGGTTGAGAGTCTACGAAGCTATCTAGCTAGTAGCAAGCATAGTAAAGACACTTAGCAATTAATATTAGCCAAGTATCATTATCTATATGTTGCTATACACTGCAGACTTGCTAGTTTTCAAACATTGAAAGCTGTGGTTTACATTTCGCAGTCGTCCTTTAGCTGATTCACCAGTTCTAGGCATAATTAGTTGCTAATAAAGTAACTTACTTAGCTGACATTCAATTTAATTAAGTTAGGTCATTACTAAATGCCTTCACAAGTTAGCTAGCTAACATTTCCTGGCTAATATTAACTTAAAGGCCCAATACAGCTGTTTTTATATCAATATCAAATCATTTCTGGGTAACAATTAAGTACCTTACCGTATTAGATTTTCATTAAAATAGGCAAAAATAGCTTTTTAGCAAAAACATTTTTTTTTGGCAAGCCAAAACACCCAGCATGCAAACCTGCTGATTAGAAGGTCTTGTGTATATTGTATTTTCAACCAACAACTATCAGCAAGGATATTTTAAAACCAAATACTTTGTTCCTAGGTTACTTTCACTTTTACTTCATTTTCTATTAAGGTATCTTTACTTTTCCTCAGGTCTGACAATTGGCTACTTTTTTCCACCAGCTGTTGTACAATATGAAACAAAACATAATTTTGACTGCACTGGGCCTCTGTTCTATAGATATTTACCAAGCAGCTAGCTTAGAAAGCTCTCAAGCATAACTAGCTAACGAGTGATAAGTTGTGACAAGCCCTATCTGGCAGCTTTACCTCAAAGATCCTGTGCAGTTACTCCTATCTAACTATTTGTTTGAAGCGTGATGCTATTTCACAGTAAACAAATTGACAACAGAATTTCAGCACGCTTATAGGGAAGGACACTCAACAAGCACAGCACTTAAACAAATTACTGAGGACTGGTTGAGAGAAATTGATGATAAAAATGATTGTGGGGGCTGTCTTGTTAAACTTCACTGCAGCATTTGAAATTATCAATCATAGTCTGCTGCTGGAAAAACACGTGTTATGGCTTTACACCCCCTGCTATAATGTGGATAAACAGTTACTTGTCTAACAGAACACAGAGGGTGTTCTTTAATGGAAGCCTCTCAAATATAATCCAGGTAGAATCAGGAAATCCCCAAGGTACAGCACCTGTTTAGGCCCCTTGCTTTTTTCAATTTTTACTAATGACATGGCACTGACTTTGAGTAAAGCCAGAGTTTCCATGTATGCGGATGACTCAACACTATACACGTCAGCTACTACAACGACTGAAATGACTGCAACACTTAACAAAGAGTTGCAGTTAGTTTCAGAGTGGGTGGCAAGGAATAAATTAGTCCTAAATATTTCTAAAAACTAAAAGCATTATATTTGGGTCAAATCATTCACTAACTAAATATTGTAGTAAATAATTTGGAAATTGAGCAAGTTGAGATGACTAAACTGCTTGGAGTAACCCTGGACTGTAAACTGTCATGGTCAAAACATATTGATACAACAGTAGATAAGATGGGGAGAAGTCTGTCCGTAATAAAGCGCTCCTCTGCCTTCTTAACAGCACTATCAACAGGGCAGGTCCTACAGGCCCTAGTTTTGTCGCACCTTGACAACTGTTCAGTAGTCGTGTGGTCGTGTGGTCAGGTGCCACATAAAAGGAATTAGGAAAATTGCAATTGGCTCAGAACAGGGCAGCACGGCTGGCCCTTGGATGTATATGTAGCAGTGTGATGTCGTTCCCCTAGATTATGCACCAAGTTGCACACAAGGACCAATTCAAATAGGCCAGGTCAAGAGGGGATGTTAATAAATTTGATAATAATAATAATAATTCAGTGTGTTTTTTTTATTTAATTATTGCTGCATAGCTAATGTTATTCTTTGGTGTACAAACACTTTTTCATATCAATATTGTACATACATGTGATTGTAAAAGTTTTGTATATTTTGGTTTGGCCCATCGCGGGTTATCTGTATTTCCGTACTCTAATATTAATAATATGTCAATCTCTCCTGGCTCAAAGTGGGTTGACTTCATCACTACTTGTATTTATGAAAGGTGTCATGTTGAATGTACTGAGCTGTCTGTCTGAACTACTGGCAAACAGCTCTGACACCCATGCATACCCCACAAGACATGTCACAAGAGGTCTCTTCACAGTCCCCAAATGCAGAACATGGGAGGACTATGGGAGGAACTCTATTCCACATCAAGTAACTGATGCAAGCAGTAAAATTAGAGACATAAAAACTGATAAAAAACACCTTATGGAACAGCAGGGACTGTGAAGCAACACAAACATAGGCACAGACACATGCATACACACACAATACCATACGCACTATAGGGGGCCTCCCGGGTGGCGCAGTGGTCTAGGGCACTGCATCGCAGCGCTAGCTGTGCCACCAGAGACTCTGGGTTCCAGAGACTCTGGGTTGGGTGCACGCTGTGTTAAGAAGCAGTGCGGCTTGGTTGGGTTGTGTTTCGGAGGACGCATGGATTTCGACCTTCATCTCTCCCGAGCCCGTACGGGAGTTGTAGCGATGAGAAAAGACAGTAACTACTAACAATTGGGGAGAAAAAGGGGGTAAAAAATATATATATATGTATATATATTTACAGTTGAAGTCGGAAGTTTACATACACCTTAGCCAAATACATTTAAACCCTGACATTTAATCCTAGTAAAAATTCCCTGTCTTAGGTCAGTTAGGATCACCACTTTATTTTAAGAATGTGAAATGTCAGAATAATAGTAGAGAGAATTATTTATTTCAGGTTTAATTTCATAACATTCCCAGTGGGTCAGAAGTTTACATACACTCAATTAGTATTTGGTAGCATTGCCTTTAAATTGTTTAACTTGCGTCAAATGTTTTGGGTAGCCTTCCACAAGCTTCCCACAATAAGTTTGGTGAATTTTGACCCATTCCTCCTGACAGAGCTGGTGTAACTGAGTCAGGTTTGTAGGCCTCCTTGCTCGCACACACTTTTTCAGTTCTGCACACAAATTGTCTATAGGATTGAGGTCAGGGCTTTGTGATGGCCACTCCAATACCTTGACCTTGTTTTCCTTAAGCCATTTTTCCACAACTTTGGAAGTATGCTTGGGGTCATTGTCCATTTGGAAGACCCATTTGCGACCAAGCTTTAACTTCCTGACTGATGTTTTGAGATGTTGCTTCAATATATCCACATAATGTTCCATCCTCATGATGCCATCTATTTTGTGAATTGCACCAGTCCCTCCTGCAGCAAAGATCCCCCACAACATGATGCTGCCACCCCCGTGCTTCACGGTTGGGATGGTTTTCTTTGGCTTGCAAGCCTCCCCCTTTTTCCTCCAAACATAACGACGGCCATTATGGCCAAACAGTTCTATTTTTGTTTAATTTGACCAGAGGACATTTCTCCGTGTGCAGTTGCAAACGGTAGTCTGGCTTTTTTATGTCGGTTTTGGAGCAGTGGCTTCTTCCTTGCTGAGCAGCCTTTCAGGTTATGTCGATATAGGACTCGTTTTACTGTGGATATAGATAATTTTGTACCTCCAGCATCTTCACAAGGTCCTTTGCTGTTGTTCTGGGATTGATTTGCACCAAAGTACGTTCATCTCTAGGAGACAGAACGCTTCTCCTTCCTGAGCGGTATGACGGCTGCGTGGTCACATGGTGTTTATACTTGTGTACTATTGTTTGTACAGATGAACGTGGTACCTTCAGGCATTTGGAAATTGCTCCCAAGTATGAACCAGACTTGTGGAGGTCTACAATTATTTTTCTGAGGTCTTGGCTGATTTCTTTTGATATTCCCATGATGTCAAGCAAAGAGGCACTGAATTTTAAGGTAGGCCTTGAAATACATCCACAGGTACACCTCCAATTGACTCAAATTATGTCAATTAGCCTTTCAGAAGCTTCTAAAGCCATGACATAATTTTCTGGAATTTTTCAAGCTGTTTAAAGGCACAGTCAACTTAGTGTATGTAAACTTCTGACCCACTGGAATTGTGATACACTGAATTATAAGTGAAATAATCTGTCTAAACAATTGTTGGAAAAATTACTTGCGTCATGCACAAAGAATATGTCCTAACCAACTTGCCAAAACTATAGTTTGTTATCAAGAAATTTGTGGAGTGGTTGAAAAACGAGTTTTAATGACTCCAACCTAAGTGTATGTAAACTTCTGACTGCAACTATAGGTGAGCAAGGAATAGCTGCTCAAATTGGAGAGTAGGCAGAGCGCTCCTTAAACCTTCCTAAATAACTGAGCCTGCTGGGAGCATATGTTGCCACACTATTATAGGATGACTTGGGAGAATGATGATCTGCAACAGACAGCGCATCCAGACTGGCCTGCTACTGTCCCTATCTAGACCTACTGTGGAGAGTATACCCACAACTGATCCAAATGGAATGAAACATTCAAATCACAGTGCTTTTGCGCCATTACACAAATTACATTTTCACTGCAGCCTAAAGTAGAATTTTGTATTCACTTGAAAACAATTATTCATTGCATTGTGGTGTTGTAGGGTAGTCGAGGTAGGATACACCTTGATATAGAGATGGTGCATGCAAGTAGATGAGGAAATGAGGCTAGAATGGAAGAAATGATATAGTAAAACCTGCAAAAGAAGGAATGAAATAGGGAAAAATGCACTACCCTCCCGTGCCCAATAGAAAACCACGCAACCCTCCACTATTTTGGGCATGGTGGCTAACTACTCCACCAATTTGTAGTGCAGCACCGTCACTTTGTATCATTCATGGGATGTAAAGCAGAGGAGGCTGATGGGAGGAGCTATCGGAGGATGGGCTCATTGTAGTGGCTGGAATGGTATCAATGGAATGGTACCAAACACATGGAAACAGCGCTATTGACTCCGTTCCATTGATTCCATTCCAGCCATTACAATGAGCCCGTCCTCCTATAGCTCCTTCCACCGGCCTCCTCTGATGTAAATGCTAAGCTTTGTAGCATTTTTCACGTCTATGGTCATTGTCATCAGTCGTCCAGTAAGTGGCAGTGTTACATCAGTTATTATGTGCTGTGGATGGGAAAGGCTCAGATACTGCACACACACCATAGCTCCAGGGAGATGCAATTCACCTCTTATCAGATTGGCTTTGGAAAACGTAGGGGAAACGTGCTCTTACCTGATATGACATGGAAGTCCATGGTAAGGAAGTGTTTTGTATAGGGAAGAATCTTGGGTGCTATTCTTCCTGTCATATTTTGTGACATTTAAGATTTACCCAATTGTTTTCATAACTCTAGGGATCTTTTCAAACTCCCCTCGCTAAGATAATAGATTCATGCCACTGACCATCTTTGTTTGCATTTCTACTGGTCAGTATTTTGGTTGAAAATACCTGAATGCTCTTCAGTGACACAATGTTAAATCATTAGGGCAGCCACACAGGGCAACTGTACACACAAAAAAACTGCCACCATTCTACCCCAAGTGTGACACTTGCATCAATTAGGAAGATGAGAATAGCTCTTGTTTTGTGGTTTTAATAAAATGCTCAATGTAAGTGCCCGCTCTCTGCCACAGAGAGAGTGATGGGGATTGCAAACTGCCACATGCCAGCATTGCTCCCTAGTTGGCACTCCTCTTTGCCTAACAGCTAACTGCTTCACAAGCACGCAAAGCACACTGTTTCTCATGGACATGCCACTGTTTCTCCAGCCCATTACCAGCCTCAAAACACCCTGTCATGTTTTTGCTAAAAGTTAGGCATAAACCTATTGATGCTTATGTCAACTGGCCATGCTCCCAGTAAGCTTTGTGGTGGCAATGGAAAAAGATGAGCGTCAACCAATTGATGCTTATGTCAATATGTTGCAGTCAATAGAAAATATGAGTGTCACTGGGTTGACGCTTATGCCAATACATTGCATTCAATGGGAAAAGATGAGTGTCAACCTATTGACGGTTATGGTAATACATTGCACCCAGTGGGAAAAGATTAGTGTCACAGGGTTGATGCTCATGTCAATACATTGCAGTCAATGGAAAATATGAGTGTCAAAAGTGTTGAAGCGTATGTCAATACATGGCAGTCAAAGGTTAAAAAAAAGTTATCTTTCTCCCTCCCTCCCATATTCTCTCTACTCTTTTCTCTCCCTCTCCTTTCCTTGACCCCCTCCACACTCTCCTCTCTCTCTCTCTCTCTCTCTACCCCTATCTCTCTCTCTCTCTCTCTCTCCCTACCCCTATCTCTCTCCCCTCCCATCTCTCAGTTCAATTTCAATTTAAGGGCTTTATTCACACCATTCTGTATACCTCTGGCCCTTCTTTGGACACTGTGTTAACTAACCCCCAGATGAGCATCAATGCCAAACAACTCTCCTTCCGTGGCCTCCAACAGCTCTTAAATGCAAGTAAAACTAAATGCATGCTCTTCAATCGTTCGCTGCCCTCACCTGCCCGCCCATCCAGCATCACTACTCTGGACGGTTCTGACAAATACCGAGGTGTCTGGTTAGACTGTAAACTCTCCTTCCAGACTCACATTAAACATCTCCAATCCAGAATTTAATCTAGAATTGGCTTCCTATTTCGCAACAAAGCCTCCTTCACTCATGCTGCCAAACATACCCTCGTAAAACTTGACTATCCTACCGATCTATGACTTTGGCGATGTCATCTACAAAATAGCCTCCAACACTCTACTCAGCAAATTGGATGTAGTCTATCACAGTGCCATCCGTTTTGTCACCAAAGCCCCATATACTACCCACCACTGCACCCTGTATGCTCTCGTTGACTGGCCTTCGCTACATATTCGTCGCCAAACCCACTGGCTCCAGGTAATCTATAAGTCTTTGCTAGGTAAAGCCCTGCCTTATCTCAGCTCACTGGTCACCATAGCAACACCCACCCGTAGCACGCGCTCCAGCAGGTATATTTCACTGGTCATCCCCAAAGCCAACACCTACTTTGGCCGCCTTTCCTTCCAGTTCTCTGCTGCCAATGACTGGAATTAATTGCAAAAATCACTGAAACTGGCGACATATCTCCCTCACTAACTTTAAAAGCATCAGCTGTCAGAGCAGCTTACAGTAACTGTACACAGCCCATCTGTAAATAGCACACCCAACTACCTCATCCCCATATTGTTATTTATTTTTTTGCTCTTTTCCACCCCAGTATTTCTACTTGCACATCATCATCTTCACATATATCACTCCAGTGTTAATGCTAAATTGTAATTATTTCTCCACTATGGCCTATTTATTGCCTTACCTCCTTAACCTTACTACATTTGCACACACTGTACATATATTTTTCTATTGTGTTATTGACTGTACATTTGTTTATCCCATGTGTAACTCTGTGTTGTTGTTTTTGTCGCACTGCTTTGCTTTATCTTGGCCAGGTTGCAGTTGTAAATGAGAACTGGTTCTCAACTGGCCTACCTGGTTAAATAAAGGTGAAATAAAAAAACTAAATAAAGAAATAGGGCCAAACAGTTTGGAGAACTGGTTTAGCCATACATCTCCGTTTTGGATAGATAACTCTTCGTGTTGTTGTTTGTTTAGTGTTTTACAATTTTCCCAGAAGTGGTTAATTTTCTTATGTTTTCTGCTTGACATTTTTTTTATAGGAAAGCTGAGAGGTTTAGGTTTTCTACTACCAAGTTTACAACTTCACTATTACAGTGAAACATTTTGTTCAGGAAATTGTCTCCTCTCATTTCTCCCTCCCTCCTCTCCTCCCACCTCTTTGTCTGTTGACTCTCTCTCCTCCGATCTTTCTCTTTCCCCCCTCCCTCCTTCAACTTTCCCTTTCTCTCTCTCTCCCATCACTATTCTTTCTCACTCCTTTTATCCCTCCCTCCCCCCTTCTCCTCTCTCTCCCTCCGCCACAGACTGTGCCTGCCTGCCTGCCTGCCTGCCTGCCCATTGCAGCTGTATCACCAACTTCCTTGCCTTGAATGCAATGTATTGACTTTTCCATCAATGTCCTTGACACATCTTTGTGCGTCAATATCCTTTCTGTGGAGGTGGAAGAGAGGAGGGAAAGAGAGATGAGAAGAGGGGGAGGGAGGAAAATAAGAAGGGAGAGAGAATGGGGGATGGAGAGAAAAGTGGGAGAGTGAGGGAGGGGAGAGAGAAATGGAGAAGGTGAAGGAGGGAGGGAGGGAGGGAGTCGAGAGACAGAGTCGAGAGAGAGAGTCGAGAGAGAGAGAGGGTGGAGGGGTGAAAGAAGGGGGAGGGAAAGAGAAGAGGAAGGGGGATAAAGAGGAGATAGAGACAAAGGGAGGCAAAAATAAGTAGAGAGAGAGGGGGATCAATTGGTTGATGCCTAATTTTTGCAAAAACATGACAGGATGATTTTTTTCCAATATCACATTGGTTTCTCTTTTTTTTTACATTGAATATGTTGCTATTATTGAATTGTAGGTTTCAAGTTGGTAAACCATGCAAAATAGTAGTAGTTGTAGTAGATATCTTATACAATCTCTTTAAGATAAGTGTGCAGAGCAGTGTGCAGAGTTTGTTTCTATTAGCTCCCTGTGCAGAGCTGGATGTCTCACAAACTCCCTTTCCAGGAAAGAGGCAGAGGTCTTGCCACTTAAAATGCTAGAGCAGGAAAACATTATTGTAAAGGAATGGTGTGGGGTGGGACACGGAATGATAGCCTCAAACCGAGCAGGAATATTTTCACTTCATTAATGGCAACATGATACTGGAAGAATGATTCCAGCTGGGACAGGGCGATCAAAATGTAGAGCCTTTCACGCCACACCCGCAAAAAAATCACCAAAAGCTTACCCATGAAGTTGCACAACGATTTAAGTCAGTAAGTCATAATTTTAGTCAAAGTATGATATATTTGGGCTTGAAGTGAGAAATCCAAAGTGGGAACTCTGTGGAAATCAGTGTCAATGACGTGTAGCTAAGTTATTTCTGATTTACGTGTCAGTTATAGGCCTGGCTTTAGTTCATTTGTAACCACCTACCTACATACGTTAGACCTAACACGTGTGGGCTGCTTGCTGTTTACAACCTGTTGCTACTGTGGCTTAATGTGTTTGCCATGCACTTCGACTGTTGGGAGATGTGGGATGGGCTGACGCCGGGGAAACGGTGGGTAAGAAAATAGCTATAATATTCTGATGAAGTGGATAGGTGAAATGGCAACACAGCTGGGACAACACTTTGATGCTAGAGACGTGCACTGCTGCGCTACAAAAATAATGTTGCTAGCGAGCAAGTAGCAGTTGCTAACTGTGTGGTGAGGTCAATCCAATTGAAGTAATTGAACATATAGCTCAGTGAGTAAATCACTGTTTTACCCATACTAACACTGCCGCGTTGCCTAACACGCAAACCACATCGGCAACGTTGCGTGGGCGAGCGTTGCAAAAGACATGTACATACATGTTACCCATGTGAATGAGCATCTACATAGCCAAGCCTAAAATAAAACTGGTTTCTATTTGAGAGGCTCCATGCGCTGCAAGTCCCCCCCCCCCCCCCCTAAAGGGTATCAGGAAGATACAAACCGACGTGGATGCTTGAAAGACAAACGAGAAGAGATTAATTACGGATAATTAACTAAAAACAAACTAGGTTTTCCTTTTTATCTGTGGATGACTTGTCATTGTAGAGAAACACATGATTTTATATGACTTCAGGCCAAAATTCTACAAAGATCTAGCAAAAAAATAGGACCATGTGTATTTCAGGTAAAATAATAATCCATTGTTAATCTCACAGGACCAATTACCTAGCAATAGCAAGCTAGCTAAATGTCCATGAATGTTTCATGTGTGTTTCGACATGCCCCCAAATTAATATAGTTGATTCACAGTTGGTTTTGATACTTTAACCTGTGTGGATGGAAAAAAATCAACAGGCGTGGCCAATGTAGTCAATATGTTACACCCAAACCAGGTCGGCCACCTTGTATGCACCAGCGTTGCAAAATAAATGTACATGCACTACCGTGCGTCAACGGGTGTTTACCTAGCGCTGCAAGTCCCGCCTCTCCCATCTAATCCTTAGCTTTCAGGAGCATACAAACCCACGCGGGTATTTAAAAGATGAATGAAGAGAAATTAATGATAACTTAACATAATCACAACTAACTTAAACTAACTAGGATCATTTTGAGGTCATATGAATTTAACTACTCTGCCATTTTCACCCCCATGGGCACAGACATAAGTTCAAACGTGTAGTTTTGATTAACATTTGGTTGAGTTGTCAACTAACCTGAATTCAACTTGAAAAAAATGACACCATGTCATTGGATTTAGGTTAAAGGTTATCGTTTTTTTTTATACAATTCCCTTTTTCAAATCCAATCAGTTTTCCACGTTGATTCAACATCATCACATGACATTTGTTTTGTTGAAATGACGTGGAGACAACGCTGATTCAATCAGTTTTTGCACAGTGGGATGTCGCTCCATCCTTGACTTTTACTAAATAAGTCTATTCAACACACTGTTGTTAGAATTTTGATATCACAAACAGATTTTGTCCCATCCAACAGGCACCAAATGTGAGAACTATTATTGTATTTGCCTATATGCCATTTTCTCTTAGGCTACCCATCCCAGCCCCCCTCTGCTCTGCATGGCCACAGAAGTGAAACCATGGCCAGACAGACACCTTCCTCTTGAGTAGGTAATTGTATGTCATTATCAAGTTTATAGAATTTAGGCTATTCACTAACTCCACCTCTGTGTCTGTGTTTCAGGAGTCAACAGACAACAACAATTCAGCCTCACGGAAGTTTGATCAGAAAAATGTACACATTCATTCGAGTAGCTTATTGTGAAGGTAGGCCTGTGTCACTGTAAATAACATCAAAAAAAGAGAGGATTCTTTCTCACACAAAAAAATGGTAATCAGGTCATGCACCGTCCATGATTATCCAACCCTGCTAAAATCCCGACACCACCTAGGTGAAGAATAGTAGAGTCGGGACTACAACTATGCTGGACAATCGTGGATGGCTTGACCCGGGTGCTGATGTACACAGTGGGTAGGAACCGCACAGACTGTCTTGACTGTACAGTTGAAGTCGGAAGTTTACAAAAAACCTTAGCCAAATACATTTAAACTCAGTTTTTCATAATTCCTGACATTTAATCCTAATAAATATTCCCTGTCTTGGGTCAGTTAGGATCACCACTTTATTTTAAGAATGTGAAAAGTCAGAATAATATTAGAGAGAATTATTTATTTCCGCTTTTATTTCTTTCATCACATTCCCAGTGGGTCAGAAGTTAACATACACTCAATTCGTATTTGGTAGCATTGCTGTTAAATTGTTTAACTTGGATCAAACGTTTCGGGTAGCCTTCCACAAGCTTCCCACAATAAATTGGGTGAATTTTGGCCCATTCCTCCTGACAGAGCTTGTGTAACTGAGTCAAAGTTTCTCTAGGATTGAGGTCAGGGCTTTGTGATGGCCACTCCACTTTGTGGTCCCATGGTGTTTATACTTGTGTACTATTGTTTGTACAGATGAACGTGGTATGAAGCTAGACCTTGAAATACATCCACAGGTACACTTCCAATTGACTCAAATGATGTCAATTAGCCTATCAGACGCTTCTAAAGCCATGACATAATTTTCTGGAATTTTCCAAGCTGTTTAAAGGCACAGTTAACTTACTGTATGTACACTTCTGACCCACTGGAATTGTGATAGTGAAATAATCTGTAAACAATTGTTAAAAATTACTTGTGTTATGCACAAAGTAGATGTTCCAAAATTATAGTTTGTTAACAAGACATTTGTGGAGTGGTTGAAAAACAAGTGTTGATGACTCCAACCTAAGTGTATGTAAACTTCCGACTTCAACTGTATATAAAGAGAGAATCCCTGCCCGATTCTCAGTCTCTGGGCTAAACTGAGAACAGCAAAATGGTCTTGTCTGGACCGGATCCATGATAAACATAATGACAACAACCTACTGATATGTTTCATGTGGCTTACAGGACTGAAGACTCCCAAGATGAGTGATGCAGACCAAGGCTGAGCACGCAGCAAAATTGCAATATTGACATAAAGTGAGGATGTGGATGAAATTGTAAAATATATTTATATATATATATATATATATATATATATATATATATATATATATATATATATATATATATATATATATATCACAGAATGGGTCCATATGTTGTTTGATTGATCATTCAATACCTGTTCTGATAATGTACACACATAACAATCTGAGCAAACAATATAATGGAAAATAAATGATTACAATGTACAGAAAGCACACGTCATTATAGTCTACTCCTGCTCTCAGGGTCCTATCACACATTGACTACTGAAGGTTCCCAGTGTTACTATATGTTCTAGGGAGGATACATTTAAATGTCAATAAATGTTAAATGTCTTCTCTGCAGATCCTCTCAAGCTCTGTCAGGTTGGATGGGGAGCGTCGCTGCACAGCTATTTTCAGGTCCCTCCAGAGATGTTCGGTCAGGTTTAAGTCCAGGCTCTGGCTGGGCCACTCAAGGACATTTTGTCCCGAAGCTACTCCTGCGTTGTCTTGGCTGTGTGCTTAGGGTCATTGTCTGTTGGAAGGTGAACCTAAGCCCCAGTCTCAGGTCCTGAGTGCTGTGGAGCAGGTTTCTATCAAAGATCTCTCTGCACTTTGCTCCGTTCATCTTTCCCTCGATCTTGACTAGTCTCCCAGTCCCTGCCGCTGAAAAACATTCCCACTACATGATGCAGCCACCACCATGCTTCACTGTAGGGATTGTGCCGGGTTTTCTCCAGATATGACGTTTGACATTTAGGCCAAATAGTTTAGGTTTCATCAGACCAGAGAATCTTGTTTCTCATGGTCTGAGAGTCTTTAGGTGCCTTTTTTGCAAACTCCAAGCGAGTTGTCATGTGCGTTGTACTGAGGAGTGGCTTCCGTCTGGCCACTCTACCATAAAGGCCTGATTGGTGGAGTGCTGCAGAGATGGTTGTCCTTTTGGAAGATTCTCCCATCTCCACAGAGGAACTATGGAGCTCTGTCAGAGTGACCATCGGGTTCTTGGGCACCTCCCAGTCGAAGGCCCTTCTCCCCCATTGCTCAGTTTGGCCGGGCCGCCAGCTCTAGGAAGAGTCTTGGTGGTTCCAAACTTCTTCCATTTAAGAATGATGGAGGAACTTGGGGAACTTCAATGCTGCAGACATTTTTTGGTACCCTTCTTCCTCAGATCTGTGCCTCAACACAATCCTGTCTCGGAGCTCAACGGACAATTCCTTCTGCCTCATGGCTTGGTTTTTGCTCTGACATGCACTGACAACTGTGGGACCTTATAGAAACAGGTGTGTTCCTTTCCAATTGAATTTACCACAGGTGGGGTCTGAATACCTATGTAAATACAGTATTTCTGTTTTTCATTTGAAATGAATTTGCAAAAATAAAACTATTTTTGATTTGTCTTTATGGGATATTATGTGTAGATTGATGAGGGGAAAAAAACATTTAATACATTTTAGAATAAGGCTGTAGCGTAACAAAATGTGGAAAAAGTAAAAGGGGTCTGAATGCTTTCCGAATGCACTGTAAATAGTGGCGGCAACTTCTTCTGGGGGGTCCTTTTAGGCTACAGAACGACAGCAAACTGCTCTTCCAGAATAGAATGTCAATCTTGCACGACACCACTTTGGGTGAGTGTTGACAAAACTATTTGTGGAATCCTTTGTTGTTCTCCTGACCTTTTTATGAGAGGAAATCATTCCATCAGGCCATGAGAGACAAACATATGTATCCAATGGAAGTTCTTAGAGGGTACAATACTGAGTGTTATCATAGTAGAAATCCTTGTGATTTTATTGGATGTTTTAAAATATTTATTCATTTGCACATAGAAGACAAGTGGAAAGTAAAGCTAAGGTAGGCTAATGTGATTAGCATGAGGTTGTAAGTAACAAGAACATTTCCCAGAATATAGACATTTCTGATATGGGCAGAAAGCTTAAATTCTAACTAATCCAACTCACTGTCCAATTTACAGTAGCTATTACAGTGAAATAATACCACTCTATTGTTTGAGGAGCGTGCACAATTAACTTGAACATGTATTAATAAACCAATTAGGCACATCTGGGTAGTCTTAATAAAACATTTTGAACAGAAATACAATGGTTCATTGAATCAGTCTAAAACTTTACACATACACTGCTGCCATCTAGTGGCCAAAATCTTAACACATGTTTTTTTCTTTGTATTATTTTTTACCAGATCTAATGTGTTATATTCTCCTACATTAATTTCACGTTTCCACAAACTTCAAAGTGTTTCCTTTCAAATGGCATCAAGACTATGCATATCCTTCAGGTCCTGAGTTAGATTTGGGTATGTCATTTTAGGGGAAAATTGGAGAAAAAGGGTCAGATCCTTATTAACCAAGGGAGGTCAAAAGCTTATCAAATCAAATGTATTTATATAGCCCTTCGTACATCAGCTGATATCTCAAAGTGCTGTACAGAAACCCAGCCTAAAACCCCAAACAGCAAGCAATGCAGGTGTAGAAGCACAGTGGCTAGGAAAAACTCCCTAGAAAGCCAAAACCTAGGAAGAAACCTAGAGAGGAACCAGGCTATGTGGGGTGGCCAGTCCTCTTCTGGCTGTGCAGGGTGGAGATTATAACAGAACATGGCCAAGATGTTCAAATGTTCATAAATGACCAGCATGGTCAAATAATAACAATCACAGGCAGAACAGTTGAAACTGGAGCAGCAGCACGGCCAGGTGGACTGGGGACAGCAAGTCATCATGCCCGGTAGTCCTGAGGCATGGTCCTAGGGCTCAGGTCCTCCGAGAGAGAGAAAGAAAGAGAGAATTAGAGAGAGCATACTTAAATTCACACAGGACACCGGATAGGACAGGAGAAGTACTCCAGATATAACAAACTGACCCTATCCCCCCGACACATAAACTACCGCAGCATAAATACTGGAGGCTGAGACAGGAGGGGTGAGGCCCTATCCGATGACATGCCCGGACAGGGCCAATCAGGAAGGATATAACCCCACCCACTTTGCCAAAGCACAGCCCCCACACCACTAGAGGGATATCTTCAACCACCAACTTACCATCCTGAGACAAGGCCGAGTATAGCCACCAAAGATCTCCGCCACGGCACAACCCAAGGGGGGGCGCCAACCCAGACAGGAAGATCACATCAGTGACTCAACCCACTCAAGTGACGCACCCCTCCTAGGGACGGTATGAAAGAGCCCTAGTAAGCCAGTGACTCAGCCCCTGTAATAGGGTTAGAGGCAGAGAATCCCAGTGGAAAGAGGGGAACCGGCCAGGCAGAGACAGCAAGGGCGGTTCGTTGCTCCAGAGCCTTTCTGTTCACCTTCACACTCCTGGGCCAGACTACACTCAATCATATGACCCACTGAAGAGATGAGTCTTCAGTAAAGACTTAAGGTTGAGACCGAGTTTGCGTCTCTCACATTGTTAGGCAGACCATTCCATAAAAATTGAGCTCTGTAGGAGAAAGCCCTGCCTCCAGCTGTTTGCTTAGAAATTCTAGGGAGGAGGCCTGCATTTTGTGACCGTAGCGTACGTGTAGGTATGTAATGAAAGCCCATGTAATGCTTTGTAGGTTAGCAGTAAAACCTTGAAATCAGCCCTTGCCTTGACAGGAAGCCAGTGTAGGGAGGCTAGCACTGGAGTAATATGATCAAATTTTTTGGTTCTAGTCAGGATTCTAGCAGCCGTATTTAGCACTAACTGAAGTTTATTTAGTGCTTTATCCGGGTAGCCGGAAAGTAGAGCATTGCAGTAGTCTAACCTAGAAGTGACAAAAGCATGGATTAATTTTTCTGCATCATTTTTGGACAGAAAGTTTGTGATTTTTGCAATGTTACGTAGATGGAAAAAAGCTGTCCTTGAAACAGTCTTGATATGTTCTTCAAAAGAGAGATCAGGGTCCAGAGTAACGCCGAGGTCCTTCACAGTTTTATTTGAGACGACTGTACAACCATTAAGATTAATTGTCAGATTCAACAGAAGATCTCTTTGTTTCTTGGGACCTAGAACAAGCATTTATGTTTTGTTTAAAAGTAGAAAGTTTGCAGCCATCCACGTCCTTATGTCTGAAACACATGCTTCTAGCGAGGGCAATTTTGGGGCTTCACCATGTTTCATTGAAATGTACAGCTGTGTGTCACCCGCATAGCAGTGAAAGTTAACATTATGTTTTCGAATGACATCCCCAAGAGGTAAAATATATAGTGAAAACAATAGTGGTCCTAAAACGGAACCTTGAGGAACACCGAAATGTACAGTTGATTTGTCAGAGGACAAACCATTCACAGAGACAAACTGATATCTTTCTGACAGATAAGATCTAAACCAGGCCAGAGCTTGTCCATGTAGATCAATTTGGGTTTCCAATCTCTCCAAAATAATCTGGTGAAGCAGCACTAAGGTCTAGGAGCACGAGGACAGATGCAGAGCCTCGGTCTGATGCCATTAAAAGGTAATGTACCACCTTCACAAGTGCAGTCTCAGTGCTATGATGGGGTCTAAAACCACACAACAGATAGGGAGGTGTATACTGAAGTCGAACACGTTAGAGGGGTTCTTTGTTTAGATGGGAGTACAGAAGTCCCTGAGCGGTGTCTTATGGAGTGAAAACCAATTCACCCAATTTCTCTTGATAGCTTTTAGGATCGTGCCCCTGGGAACGTGGTTTACACAAGCAACAGCTTCGATTTCACAAGGAGAAAAGGTTTCGGTGAGGAGGCAGCAAAGCAGGATAACATCTCCAGTTACCTGGTTTCACACAGTTGTACAACATGAAAGAAATAGCAAAAAAATAATATTTAGCTTTAGCTTTTCTAAACAGTCCAAAAGTGTGAAACAGAAATGTAGCATGAATAGTGAGTTTAAATGTAGTCTTCTAAGCATCTGGGAGGAATTAAGCTTGTAAATGTTAGAGTATTGTTGTGTCTGGTATCCCTAGCAACGTTGGATGTGGGAATCCAGGTTGGATAGAGTGGTGCTGTGTGTAAAGTTTTACAAGACTCATTAGTGGGGCACTGATTGAGCAGGGGAAGGGGGGGACCCTCACACACAGCTTGAGTAAATGGATCAGATAGCTGGGGGGGATCTGTGGACAGGGCTGATGCCTTATCTAAGACCTTGTTTAGAACTACATGTAATATTAAAGTACGACGTGATTGGATCATTGCCACATTAGACACAATTGGATGGTGGAGGTAGACACCCCAAAGACGAATTGTGGTCTGGTTGTAATCATATCTTGCTGACCACCTCCGGAGGTAGACAAGGATACATTGAGTCTGTGTTTTTGGAAAGTGTAAATGCGTCAGGCTACCGAAAACAGTTTCCTTACACTTCAACCTCAAATTCTCAAACTTTCAACACTGTTCGAAGCACAACTTTTAAAGCCCTTATCCGTCCACAGGCTCTGTTACCCTCTGCTGAATTTGATTTCCAACTCACTTTGAGCAGAGAGATATTTTCAAAAAGGCGTGTGTCATTCAATTTGTTCTGATGACTGCAGCCCTGTTTAGCTCTCTCGCTACTTGATTGCTACACTAATGAACAGGCATCTCCTCTCCCTTGTGCTCTTCCTCCCCTTTATCTTCCAGTCCCTTTCACCATCACTTGTCAGATTATTGCTGAAAAGATTAATTTGCCTATTTAACTGATTGTCCCTACACTCTCCAACCTGGCTTTGATTGACCTCTTGTAAAAAAGAAAAAAGAAAGATCTAATCCTTAGAGGCCCAGCAGACATTTGGAGTCCTACAACGCTTTACACGCTGCAAGAAATAATACAAATCTAGTAAAAAGACAAAACCATAACTACCGTAACTACCGTAACTTACCATAACTACCGTTGTTTACACTCACTAGCTATCAGCGTTGCGGTTGGCTCTTTGCTTGTCTGATATACAGTATTTATGACACTCATTATGAACAAGATTATCGCTGAGTCATCCATCAAACCCCATTCCCATGGTGCTATATTGTACACAACCTGTGATCCTTATCTGACAGATGCATTGTTTTCAGCTTGCAATTAGCACAAAGTGCTGTCTGGTTCTTTCTGGTGTGCCACTGCTCTTCCGGAAACTATTAATTAGTCCTCCGGCATGACAGGTGTCCCATCATTCCCCTTGCTAGGACCTTCCCCTCTTTTAATGAAAGCTGCATTATACTGGGGCAGGGTTTCACAAACTCTGTCTTGGGGCCCCCCCTGGGTGCACATTTAGGTTTTTGATCAGTTGGTTATTTGAATTAGCTGTGTAGTGCTAGGGGCAAAAACCAAAAGGTGCACCAAGGGGGGCCCCAAGACCGACTGTGCTAGGGTGTCTTCTTCTGTTAGAGAGAGGGTGCCAGGTCCAACCCTGTTTAAGGTGCCATCCACACACAAGAGAACAAGAGACTGATAGCACCATTAGGTGTTACTTCAGATCTAAGGATATGCTGGCGAATGTGTACATTTTGTCTAGTTTCGCTGAAATCCTGAAATTGATCTTTGGGTAAGGGCCACAGGGTTGAAAACACAGCATTATTACTAAATGTGCTGGTGAAACATTGTTCTTTCAGTAAAAATACCAGCCACCACCAACTAATGTCCACTAGGGGCAACATGAGCACCTATTACCATCTAGTAGGCTTGCGGCGTGCCAAGGTTGTGTGGATGGGGATGGTGGATGGGCGTTTAAGCCTCAGGCTCCGAGGGTCGCAAGTTCAGGTTTCCCAGTGGTGTTATTGTTGTTTTAAACCTTTCCCGAACCTTAACCCTTAACTTAACGACTCAGAATTAATGACTAAACTTAAGTTAAACCCTTTCCCTAACCTTAACCATTCAGAATGAATGTGTAAAATGAAGTTCTAGTTTAACTTTTGTGGAGTTTGACTGGCAGCTTAGATACGGCACAACATGGTGTAATTAAAACATCAAGCCATGGTGTAATTCTGTGATAGCTAAGATACGGCACCACATCGCATAATTAAAACATCAAGCCATGGTGTAATTCTGTTGCTGCAGTTACGCCACAAATTTGTGTTTTATTTGGAGATTGGGTGGAACCATACGTGTACACACTTTGGGCTGTCTCTGAGCTCATAATATGACTTGATCAGGGTGAAAAATAGATATTTATCTATCCACTGCTACTGAAGTGGTAAACAAAAGGCTTTTTATGGGGAGAAGTTCAAGAGATTAGATTTTAAGGCAATTGATCTCACAAAGATGGATAATTGGTGGAGAATCAAATTATTCCAGCTAAGCTAATGCCCAATTTCTTTGCTTAATTTCACTTAGCAATGTACGCGAGCCTGAAAGGGTTATTTATACCCTCTCCTTGTTAGGTTACAGCGTGAGCATATCTAATAACACTCTAATAACATGGTGAAAGACAACACCAACCTTTAAGAGTCTGTATTTCACAGCACAAAGCATCACTCTCACTCTGTTTTTCATGATGACTCCTTACAAGTTGTAATGCAAAACGGACATCGTCATTCCCCTATTTCAGTTTTATTAATGAATCCTATTTTAGTTCAATTCAAACAACAGGGTGGAGGTGAAGAAGATAGCCATCTTGGCATTAGGGGCCTGATGACCTGGGGGAGTGATGGGAGAGAGGCAAGCCAGGGTGGAGTTCAGGGTGGGGTGGAAGAGGCAATGATAACTTAGATATCTGGTCTTCTTCTTAAAGCGAAGAAAGTTAGAAGACATCTTTATTCAAGCATGGCGATCATTCCTACAAGATGTCTAGGTATTTGAACCTTTGAAAAACAGTGATTTCCGGAAACCTCATTAAATGGAAACTTGCTATGATTTAATCACATGCCGGATTTGAGGACGGGACGATTTTGCGCTCCACAGCTGAATATGTAAATTAGATAATTCTAATTGGAAGTGAGCGACTGGTAGATTAACTCTTGCTCCCAGATCATTATTGATGGGGAGCACTGCTGTCTTCCTAAACTCTGCCTGAATGTTTAATATCTCAGGACTTCTGGTCATCAAAAAATTGGAAATATGCATATTAAAGTCTTTGTTCAGAAAAATGTGATTTTAAAAGCTGTTTTTAGCTACGCAACTGTAAAATGAAGGTTGAGAACCCTTGGCATTTCTTACCACTGTGGTAGGTGTTAAACTTACTTTTTCTGAAGTAGTGCTAAATTAATGTTGCGGTTTAACAGTTTAATAAATACAATGCACACATTCAGAATGCTGCATTTTGAGTGCAAAAGTACATCAAATTTGAAATGGAGTATGGTTGTATTACATGCATCTGCACTATTTCATCGTACAATAAAAGGTTTTAAAATAGATGCTGTCATATATACTGGGAGTAACACACATTTTGTTTTATGTTGTTGAATAGAAGCACAGAGGATTGTTGTTTTGGTGAAATATCCCTTTATATGCCCTCAGTTTCCACAGAGTTGTGTAAAAGCCATTGTGGCCTTCCAAAGTGTTCATATCAGGATTTGTAGTCGGTAGTCGGTCTGGCGCTCAACAGAATTTGATTCAGATGATAGGTGATTACATATGATCTAGGACCCATTTGGTGTTGTCAATCTAGATGTACATGATTGAAAAATCACGTCACTCAAAAACCTAAGTGCCAGCACGTCTGTGCTATTGACAAAGCCTATGCATTTGTTACTTATAGACTTTTACAGCGGATGCCTTGAACACACACACATCTTGGTAACAAAACTAGTGCACTGACTGTTGTGGTTAATTTAGGGGGTTTAAATGCCCAGCCGTCGTTATGTAAGAGATGATAATCCTACGTTACCATGGAGACGGCGCTCCCAACTGACTTGGCGTTCGCTGCGAGGAAGGTACAATTCTAAGCCCTCACTCACTCTACAAAAGCCCTCTTCCTGGTCCTGCCAGGAAGCGTTGGTGTCATCGACAGTGGATTAGAAGGGTATTGTGGCTATTGCCTGTGTGTGTGGCATAGCAAGGCTTTCGTGGTACTTTGGCTCGGTTGGCTGTGCGCTCACATGTTTCTGTCTCTTTCAATGTTCCCGAAGGACGCGTTCTGGGCTTCTGAGTGAGCTCACCTCGTCAATGCACACAGAATGTTTTTTTCACCACATAACAGGCATAGAATGGACCGTATCGCTCCATTAAGCTTTCTTGTAGGTGTGCAGAACCAGAGAGCATAAGATTTACCCTGACGTAAAAAGGGTTTATATGCTGTTGTCCGAAGCAAAAACAACCTCGCACCTTTTGAAAAGCGTACTCCTCTTTCAGTACAATCTTATTAGTTAAGCCAAACGTTATGAAAACACTTGACAACCATGTGAAACTACATGTCCACAGCTGTAAATCGAGTACGCCTGGATAAGCTCCACTACGTCCCAGGAATTGAGAGGCTGTGCAGTTGAGCACAGTAACAATATGGGGTATGTGGTGTTTCATTAACACCCTGGGATAGTGACAGACACGTGTGCATGTGTATGTGGGCAGAAAATAGAATAGAATAGATACTTTATTGGCCATTTTGTGAGGAACAGAATACTAACACATGGTAAGCCGGAGCAGCACCCGAGAAGGGAGCAGTTTAGGGGTTAACTCACGAAGCAATGTCTTTTTTTGGTCCTGTCTGACCAAATCGGAACCAGTCATAGACGTCAATGTTTCACAACTTTGGACAGAACAGTACAGCACAGGACAGTCAGGGATAAAAGTAGATAAAAAAAAAATCCCGGTACCAGACCTCCTACTGTATGTGGTTGGGGCGAATCATAGAATTCCATATAGAATCCCTATTAATTCAATAGGATCTCTGTGGGCCTAGTCGTAAAGATTCCTCATTGGATTTTTCAAAGGGCTCCTTTACTAGGCTACCTGTCACGTCCGTCGTAAGGAGGAGACCAAGGTGCAGCGTGGTATGCGTACATTCTACTTTATTAAACGAATGAACACTGAACAAAATAACAAAACGAACCGTGACACTAATATGATAGGGCAGACAGGCAACTAAACATAGAACAAGAACCCACAAATACCCTAGGCAAAATGGATACCTAAATATGGTCCCCAATCAGAGACAACGATAAACAGCTGCCTCTGATTGGGAACCAATTCAGGCCACCATAGACATACAATAAACCATAGATTTACAAAACCCCTAGATATACAAAACCCCTAGATATACAAAACCCCTAGACAAGTCTAAACTAACATACTCACCCTAGTCACACCCCGACTTACCCAAAATAATAAAGAAAACAGAGATAACTAAGGTCAGGGCGTGACACTACCTGAGCACATTCATCCACTCACAACATATTTCCAGGCCGTTTTCAATTACAAGGGTCCAAAAAAGATCAATAGCAAAATCATAAAATACAGTGTTACAAGTACACAGCACATGAAGATGATAGGAACATTTTAATAACTTGAAAATTGTGTTTTGTCCTGATTGACCAAAAATAACCCGCAAGGCCACATCTATCCCCTGGTGGTGCAGAGGGTTAATGATCTGGCTGCAGATCCGAAGAGTGCAGGTTAAATCCCTCATGTTTCTTAAAAAAAAAAAACTGAAATTGTAACTCAGTGCCTTCAGAAAGTATTCATACCCCTTGACTTATTACACATTTTGTTGTGTTTCAGCCTGATTTCAAAATGGATGAAATATATTTTTTTGTCACCCATTAACACACAATACTCTATAATGACAAAGTGAAAATGTTTTTAGAAATGTTTGCAAAACGATTGAAAATGAAATACAGATATATCTCATTTACATAAGTATTCACACCCCGGGGTCAAAACATGTTAGAATAACCTCTGGCAGCGATTGTAGCTGTGATTCTTTCTGGCTAAGTCTCTAAGAGCTTTGGACACCTGGATTGTACAATAGTTGCACATTATACTTTTACAATTTTTTCAAGCTCTGTCAAGTTGGCTGTTGACCATTGCCAGACAGCCATGCTAGACAGCCAAGTCTTGCCATAGATTTTCAAGACGATTTAAGCCCAAACAGTAACTAGTTCAATCAGGAATAGTCAATGTTGTCTTGGTAAGCAACTCCAGTGTGTATTTGGACTTGTGTTTTAGGTTATTGTCCTGCTGAAAGGTGAATTTGTCTTCCAGTGTCTGTTGGAAAGCAGACTGATCTAGGTTTTCCTCTAGGGTTTTGCCTGTGCTTTTCTCTAATCCGTTTCTTTTTATTCTAAAAAACTCCCTAGTTCTTGCCGATGACAAGCATACCCATAACATGATGCAGCCACCACCATGCTTGAAATATGAAGAGTTATACTCTGTGATGTGTTGTGTTGGATTTGCCCCAAACATAACACTTTGTATTCCAGACATAAGGTAAAGATAATTTCTTTGATAATGTTTTGCAGTTATACTTTAGTGCCTTTTTGCAAACAGGATGCATGTTTTGGAATATTTGTATTCTCTATAGGCTTCCTTCTTTTTTCTTGTAATTTAGGTTAGTATTGTGGAGTAACTACAATGTTGTTGATCCATCCTCAATTTTCTTCAATCACAGCCATTAAACTCTGTAACTGTTTTAAAGTCATTGGCCTCATGGTGAAATCCCCAAGCGGTTTCCTTCCTCTCTGGCAACTGAGTTAGGAAGGACACCTGTATCTTTGTGTTGACTGCAGCCAACTTGAATCTACACCATCCAAAGTGTAATTAATAACTTCACCATTCTCACAGGGATATTCAATGCCTGCTTTTTTTTATACCAATCTACCAATAGCTTCCCTGCGAGGCATTGGAAAACCTCCCTGGTCTTTGTGGTTGAATCTGTGTTTGAAATGCCCTGCTCGACTGAGGGACCTTACAGATAATTGTATGTGTGGAATACAGAGATGAGGTAGTCATTTAAAAATCATCTTATTGATGTTAAACACTATTATTGCACACAGAGGGAGTCCATGCAACATACTATGTGACTTGTTAAGCTACGTTTTACTCCTGAACTTATTTAGGCGTGCCATAACAAAGGGGTTGAATACTTATTGACTCAAGACATTTCAGCTTACATTTTTTATTAATGTGTAACATTTCTAAAAACATAACTAGACTATGACATTACGGAGTATTCTGTTTGGGCCATTGAGAAAAATTATTGTTATAATCCATTTTAAATTCAGGCTGTAACACAACAAAATGTGGAAAGGTCAAGGGGTGGGAATACTTTCTGAAGGCAGTGTATCACTGTTATCAAAAGTTAAGTATTTAGTCCCATATTTCTTGCAAGCAATGACCACATCAAGTTTGTGACTCGTACAAACCCGTTAGACGCATTTGCAATTTGTTTTGGTTTTGTTTCCGGCTATGTTTTGCCCAATAGTAACTAAACGGTGAATTTTCTTTCAAAGTGAAAAGATGTTTCTGAACTCTTCTAAAGGAATCTGGATAATACCATGATTAAGAAAAATCATGAATGAATCATGAATAATTATGAGTGAGATACCGTTCAGAGGCAAACAAAAATATTCCTCTCAACATTACCATTAACAGGGGAGGTTTGCATTTTTTATTTTTATTTGTGATTTTTGAAGGGTGATGATCATCATTCATGAGTCATTCATGAATAGCCATACTCATGGTAGCATCAACATTAATGTAAAAGTGTTCAGAAACATCTTCTATTCTTATTTACAATCAAATGTACTCCAAAATGATACAATTCATTCTTCACAATTCAGTTCCTATTGGGCGAAACACAGCCAAAACACAGCCAAAACACAGCCAAAACACAGCCAAAACAAAGTGCAAATGCATAGAGTTCCGAGCTTGATGCAATTATTGCGTGGTAGGAAACTTTTGACTACTTCAATACACTGAATTTGTCCAAATACTTATGACTTCTTCAGAAAGGGGAACTAGATGCATAAAGTACTTTAATTTCTAACCGGTAAAACAGATATGTATGTGTCACGTTCTGACCTTTATTTCCTTTGTTTTGTCGTTATTTAGTATGGTCAGGGCGTGAGTTGGGGTGGGCAGTCTATGTTTGTTTTTCTATGATTTTGGGATTTCTATGTTTCGGCCTAGTATGGTTCTCAATCAGAGGCAGGTGTCGTTGTCTCTGATTGAGAATCATACTTAGGTAGCCTGGGTTTCACTGTTTGTTTGTGGGTGATTGTCTATGTTAGTTGCTTGTGTCAGCACAGTTCTTATGATAGCTTCACGGTCGTTATTTGTTTATTGTTTTTGTACAGTTTACTTCGTGTTTTTTGTCATCTATTAAATGATGCATTCACACCACGCTGCGCTTTGGTCCGCTTCTTACAACGATCGTGACAGTATGATGTTGAGGGAGAGGTTGTTCTCTTAGAACCACACTACCAGATCACTGACCAAGTCTTCCCTGTAGGCTGTCTCATTGTCACTGGTGATCAGGCCTACCACGTTGTGTCTTCAGCAAACTTGATGATGGTGTTGGAGTCGTGAATGGCCATGCAGTAGTGGATGGACAGGGAGTACAGGAGGGGACTTAGCACACACTCCTGTGGTGCTGCAGTTTTGAGGGTCAGCATGTCAGAGGTAATGTTGCCTACCCTCAAATAAAAAGTGACACTGTAGACGCCTCATATGAAACATTTAATCTCAAATCGAAAATGCTGGAGTAGAGCCAATTAAATAAATAAAAAATGCTTTACTGTCCAAATACAGTGCCTTGCGAAAGTATTCGGCCCCCTTGAACTTTGCGACCTTTTGCCACATTTCAGGCTTCAAACATAAAGATATAAAACTTTATTTTTTTGTGAAGAATCAACAACAAGTGGGACACAATCATGAAGTGGAACGACATTTATTGGATATTTCAAACTTTTTTAACAAATCAAAAACAGAAAAATTGGGCGTGCAAAATTATTCAGCCCCTTTACTTTCAGTGCAGCAAACTCTCTCCAGAAGTTCAGTGAGGATCTCTAAATGATCCAATGTTGACCTAAATGACTAATGATGATAAATACAATCCACCTGTGTGTAATCAAGTCTCCATATCAATGCACCTGCACTGTGATAGTCTCAGAGGTCCGTTAAAAGCGCAGAGAGCATCATGAAGAACAAGGAACACACCAGGCAGGTCCGAGATACTGTTGTGAAGAAGTTTAAAGCCTGATTTGGATACAAAAAGATTTCCCAAGCTTTAAACATCCCAAGGAGCACTGTGCAAGCGATAATATTGAAATGGAAGGAGTATCAGACCACTGCAAATCTACCAAGACCTGGCCGTCCCTCTAAACTTTCAGCTCATACAAGGAGAAGACTGATCAGAGATGCAGCCAAGAGGCCCATGATCACTCATCAATCAGTCGTATATTGCACAAATCTGGCCTTTATGGAAGAGTGGCAAGAAGAAAGCCATTTCTTAAAGATATCCATAAAAAGTGTTGTTTAAAGTTTGCCACAAGCCACCTGGGAGACACACCAAACATGTGGAAGAAGGTGCTCTGGTCAGATGAAACCAAAATTGAACTTTTTGGCAACAATGCAAAACGTTATGTTTGGCGTAAAAGCAACACAGCTGAACACACCATCCCCACTGTCAAACATGGTGGTGGCAGCATCTTGGTTTGGGCCTGCTTTTCTTCAGCAGGAACAGGGAAGATGGTTAAAATTGATGGGAAGATGGATGGAGCCAAATACAGGACCATTCTGGAAGAAAACCTGATGGAGTCTGCAAAAGACCCGAGACTGGGACGGAGATTTGTCTTCCAACAAGACAATGATCCAAAACATAAAGCAAAATCTACAATGGAATGGTTCAAAAATAAACATATCCAGGTGTTAGAATGGTCAAGTCAAAGTCCAGACCTGAATCCAATCGAGAATCTGTGGAAAGAACTGAAAACTGCTGTTCACAAATGCTCTCCATCCAACCTCACTGAGCTCGAGCTGTTTTGCAAGGAGGAATGGGAAAAAATTTCAGTCTCTCGATGTGCAAAACTGATAGAGACATACCCCAAGCGACTTACAGCTGTAATCGCAGCAAAAGGTGGCGCTACAAAGTATTAACTTAAGGGGGCTGAATAATTTTGCACGCCCAATTTTTCTGTTTTTGATTTGTTAAAAAAGTTTGAAATATCCAATAAATGTCGTTCCACTTCATGATTGTGTCCCACTTGTTGTTGATTCTTCACAAAAAAATACAGTTTTATATCTTTATGTTTGAAGTCTGAAATGTGGCAAAAGGTCGCAAAGTTCAAGGGGGCCGAATACTTTCGCAAGGCACTGTACATATGGAGGGGAGTATATTTGTAGGCCTTGGGATGATCAAAACTATTACAGGGTTTATTTGAAGTAAAATCAAGGCTATAATAGGTGGACTATGTTAGATTTAGTAGCATAGGGGAAGCTAAGTGGCAATGGCGGCAACATCAGCGACCGGCTATTCCTCCTCCACAATGTAAGGTGCTGTAAGTGGATAAGCGGGATTAATGACATGTATACCACAACTTGGCAGCCAAGCCTGTTAAGCACAGCCAAGCAGGCAGAGTAGCAGTAGTGGGTTCAGCAGTGTGAAAGCTCCCACTATGCCACTATGGCACCCTTTTCAAAAATCTCGAAGCCACAGGCTTCCTGGCACTCTCTCTGTCTCTATGCCTGCCTCCCTGCTGCATCTTCTTATTTTAATCAAATGCTATCAATCTGATTTACTGCCGGCATTCCTTTAGATGTGTCAGTTAGCATGAGCCAAGCTCGTAATTAGCCAACATGTTCAAAGCAGAGAGGTACAAACAGACAACAAACGAAAGAACAGGGACAAAAAGTGGCTTACAAGTCAATACTAAAACACTGGAACACCATTCAAAGGAGGGACTCGCGGCAAATCCAGGGGTTGCGAATCTGTATATGAATGAATAGAATACAAGAAGATACAGCTTTTGTGCTTCTTTTGAACAGAGTGGTTGTACCATATTAGTGCTCTGTATATTCACCCCTCTAGCCTTGAGGCAAGCAGACAGAAAGGTGCTGTTCAAGCCTCGTGCAAGTGTAAAAAATGGGAACGCAACTGGCAACTAGAGGGCTGCTGGTCTCTGATCCCATGTACCATCTCTTGCTGTTGTGCCCTTAAGAAAGGCACTTCCCAGTAAACAAAATCACGTTTAAAAATACATATTTTCCAGACTTTGAAGTTAGGTTCGTTTTAGGTTCAGAATGAAAGTTCTGAAGACGTCTTTTCCAGACGTTTAAAATGCATATTTTCCGGACGTTGAAAATACATCCTTTCCGGATGCTGAAATCAGGTGCATTTTCGGTTCCGAATTAAAGTTGTAAATATGTATTTTTCGGACATTGAATTCAGGTACATTTTCAGTTCTGAATGAAAGTTGAAAAGACATAATTCACAGACATTTACAAACATTCGTAGATTAGGGTCTAATGAATTTATTTCAATTGACTGATTTCCTTATATGAATTCAGTAAAATCGTAGAAATGTTTGCATGTTGGGTTTATATTTTTGTTCAGTATACATTACCATGACAGTCCAGCATCAGTTGATAGAACATTTCAAAATACCATGGAAATGATTGCATCACAATACCAGGCAGCCATTGCGAGTGAACCCATGAGTTTACCAGTCAAATTGCCAGGGTTAGAGCTTAGAAGTCCGTTCTATTTATCCCATTTCTATCATTTCTAATCCCAAGTGAGGTTGACACTGAAAGTAATCAGAATTGTTCTGGTCTGCAACACCACGCAGCCAGTGGCATACTGCAGTTTCGCGGGGCACCCCACAAGGTCTGAGCAAGGGCCCCCCACCCCCAGTTTTTTTGGGTAAATAGCTAACTTTCTTCAATTCTACACATTTTGTCATGGAGCAAAGAGATAAATGTGCAGTTTTATAGATAATCTCATGCTATTTTACACATTTTGCCATGAGGCTAAGAGAAAATGTGGCTGTTTTAAAGCTAATTTCCTGTAATTCTACACATATTGTTATGGGGCATCGAGAAAAATGTGCAGTTTTATAGCTAATCTCATGTTATTCTATACATTTTTCCATGGTGCAGTGTTCCCAGCATGATCTATTCCAGTTAGATTTTCAGCATTGTTTGTTTCAATATCTGTGTTTTTGTACATTGATTGATGAACTAATCAATTAATTTATGTTATGTTACATAAAGATAAATAACATATATTTTCTAAACTAATCCAATTTGTTTGTTGGAATCATTGCACCCATTACTGAAATGGTTGTTTCAGTTTAGGTGGTTTATTAGTGGAGAGAGAGGCAAAGGCGAGAGCCCTATCTCTGCCGAAAATCTGTCCATGATAAGAAGATCCTTAATTTTAATTATGTGGGAAGTTATTTTATGGGGGGGCAATGAGAAAGTGTTGAATTTAGTCAAGATAAACATGAACTGCTATTTTGATACATGACACTTATTTGATCGAATAGTTCCGTAATGCTTAGGTTGTTACGAGTGTAATGATATACATGAAAGTGTGAAATTTGAGTCTATGCATAATCATGAGGCTAGCATAGCATCTAACTTTCCATTGAACTTTCCCTCATCGAATATTTAAACAAATATTTCAATAACGAGATGTATACACCAATCCAAAGAGATGAATAGGGGGAGCTTGACAGCCTGCTGTTCCGCTCTGTGGACAATGAATCCCATTGTTAGTGCGGAGAAATAAGTACTGTATCTCATCTTATACCCATATCTCTGTTGGTGTTCAATTGCAGTGAGGTAGCCAAAATTTAAATAAAATCAAAGCATTAAACCATTCTTGGAACAAGAATTGTATGGGACAATGTCCAAATATTTGGTGAAAAGAAAATGGAGTCCCCGCTGAAAAAGTTTGATTTCCACTGGTTAGGGAAGTCTTACTTATTCATCTTTCTGACCTTGGTAGTTATTCTGAATGCAGATTGTGGGAATCCACTCTGTCTGGATTCCAATAGGAATTAAACATTGCTTTGCAAGCCAACATAATGTGATATGATGCTAGTTTTGCTTTAGCTTATGCTGGTCACCAGTGTCCAAAACACAGTGAAGTCTGGTCACTAACGAAAACACAAACGAAGGCAGGTCCCCAGCGAAACACGAGGGCTGGTCGGCCAGCAGAACCAGCTAGACCATGCTGGTCAGACCAGTTTGACAAGAATCTGACCAGCATGGACCAGCTTGCAATGTACCGTATGCTAGTCTACATCCGCAGGGTTTGGATAGTGTTAGTGGATGGGAGGCCTTTGTGGCATAGTATCCCTGGTATAGAAAGCAGAAGCCTTGCAGGGAAATAATAAATAATAATAATATTTTCCTCCGACTGAGAACAAAATAGGGCTCACTTCCAGATCTCAACACACCTCCATTCCCTTCAGTGACATCCATCTCCGTATCCATCCAACCATCCATCCATTGCCAGAAGCAGAGAAGCTTGATGTTTAATGCTGTGCTCGGTTCTCCTTTGCTTCACTGAGAGTGTAATATCATCACGGTGATGTGCATTCACTGAGCAATCCACTGAAGAATTAGCTGGTTTCTTCATGAACAAAACTGAGTCCTTTCCATTATTTTGGGAGGGAAATGAATGTGTTATCTCTTGACTTACAATGCAGGAAATTGTCTTGCCAAACAGTTTAGTGGACATTATCCTGTGAGTGGATGAGACTGCTATAGTGTGGTGTACATAGTGCTTTTTTTGTAAATGTTTTGTTTATTTGTAGCTCGAGAGGAAGAGCTAGTGATATAAGATAATTTTATTTTTGAAGAGGAAATGTTCGGGAAGTATGGCTCAAATACTCAAACAATGCCATGTGATTGGTAAACAGCCTGCTGTACCAGTGACATGATTTGTTTATGCAACTGTTTTCTAATTGATCATTTGAATTAATAACTAAACAGAGCTATGAAAACTTTGGTCAATGCCGTAATGTTTGTGAAATTGCTCATAAAAATGATATCTGCACAAATGTGTGCTGCTCACACTTGAGGCCCAGTGTGAATGGAAAAGGCTGGTGGAGCCATCGACCCAGAGTTTTCCTCTTAGCAATCAGAGTAGTTTAAAATCGTCATTTATAATTTGTCAGTAGTGATGTAAAAATATATGAATGTAGATGTCGATGGCTCCACCTGCCTTTTCCACAATGTGCTGGAAATAATGGTGCTATAGGCTCTTTGTTGAGTACAGCTCCCATCTGATGCTGTAGAGTTAGTCCATCCAGTAATGGTATCGCTTATTCAAATACTTCTGCTGCATTAGGCAAAAAGGCATTTTCATGTGTAATCATGCAGATGCAGGTAATTTGCAAACATATGAACCAGAAATCTAAATTTCTTCTATAGTAAATATCGAAATGATGGTGTGTTGACAGAACCTCTCATTATTCATAACACTACTATTTAACTTGGATGATTGTGCATCATTCCTGGCAGTCTTCCCGTCTTTGAACGCAAAGAGTGTGTGTGTGTGTGTGCAAGTATGTGTGTGTGAGCGTGCGTGCGTGCGTGCGTGCGTTTCTGCGTGTGTGTGTTTCTGCGTGCATACTTATGCGTTTCCCCACCACATTAAAATGCATTGGCTTTCTATGGGATTATGACATGCAGTGAACAAATTCCAAATCTGCTTTTAACTTGTGCTTTTTGTTAATCCACGCCAATATGTCATTTTTTGAGTGGTGAAGCAAATCGTAAGATAACGACTAACGTCAATGACCCCGACGACAAAGAGGAATGGGTTCATTAGTAGAAACTGCTTCTAGCCACTGTCATTATTAGTTTTGACTGCACTGTTATTGATTATTACTGTCATTATTGCCAGTGCAGCCATATATAAACTCAGTACTTGGCAAGCAGCCAAATGACTAACACAATTTCAACAAATGTATTGTAATGGTTTATGACACAATTTCAACAAATGTATTAAAATGGTTTATGACACAAAATAAACTATCTATAAATGAATAACGGTTCATAAACTACTTATACACACATTGATAAATTATTTTTAAGTAGGTCTACCTTAATGTAAATATGTCATGACTTCAAGATGATTGGCTCCTTAAGTAGGAGCAGATCCTGAAAGTCTTTATCAAATCAATATTCTTGCTATTGATACAATTGCCATGTTCCCAACACAATCAGAATAGCTACTTCGTATTGGGAATTGTAAAAGTGGACCCACCTCAGCTTAATAGGCCATTTTAAAAAGCCATATAATAGCCTCAGGGTTGGGGAGTAACTGATTGCATGTAATCTGATTACAAAAAAAACAACTAATCAGTTACGCTACCAGCAAAAATATTTTAATCAGATTACATATACTTTTGAAAAAATAGATTCCTTTTAAATTCAGAAAGGATGTTTGCGAAAAAATATACATAATGACACCTTCAATTTAGCATTGAAAAAACACGGAAGTTTAAGTTTGTTCCACCTGAGCGAATCTGACCACAAGTCAGAGAGCACTATGATGATGACCATCTTTTCATTTGTTTTTTTTGTCTAGCCAACATAGTGTCACTCACACTAAAAGATGTGGCACAGACGGGGTCACCGTACAACAGTGGTGGGCAAACTTTTTGGCCGAGGGCCACATTGGGATTTTGAAATTCAACGGAGGGACGCATTTTTTGGGGGACCAATTGTTTGTCAAAATCCATTTGCGGGGGCCTCCCGAGTGGTACAGCGGTCAAAGGCACTGCAGTGCTTGAGGCATCCCTACAGACCCGGGTTCGATCCCAGGCTGTGTCACAGCTGGCCAATGAGGCAGCGCACAATTGGCCCAGCGTCGTCCGGGTTAGGAAAGGGTTTGGCAGGCCAAGATTTCCTTGTCCCATTGCGCTCTAGCGACTCCTGTGGCGGGATGGGCGCATGCACCCTGACACGGCCACAAGGTGTATGGTGCTTCCTCTGACATATTGGTGCGGCTGGCTTCCGGGTTAAGCGGGCATTGTGTCAAGAAGCAGTTTGGCTTGGCAAGATTCTTCACTTCACTCTGTGCAGGGTTGGGGTACAAGTAAAGGATTACAAAAGTGGTAACTGTAATCCGTTACGTTACCAGCAAAAATATTGTTTTCAGATTACAGATACTTTTGATTACTTTGAGGAATACTTTTAAATTCAGAAAGGATGTTCGCGAATAAAAATCTTTGACACTTCTCTGTTTTCTCAATGACATTCAAATCAGCATTGAAAAAAGACTGAAGGTTAAGTTTGTTCCACCTGAGTAAGTCCAACCACTATTATGACACACCAAATGTGAATCACAGGATAAGAGAAGGAATAGGCTTTGTAGGCTACAGTCCAAGCTATGTCTTCCAATGGTGTGACTGCTGTCAGCATCCAAAGATTATCCAACTTGAATAAACACTTGGAGGTAAGGATGACAGCAGTGGTGTAGTCTACGGCGATACGGATATCACTTATTATTGATATCTACATAGAGCATTGATGTGAATCACACTGCTGCTCTCTCATTTAGCTATTTGCGCCTTAAACCATGCCCAAACCGGACACGCATCCGCCATCGTGTACAAATGTATTTTGTCCCTCCACACCAAACGCGATCACGATACGCAGCTTGAATTCTCAAAACAAACTCCGAACCAATTATATTAATATGGGGACAGGTCGAAAAGCATTAAACATTTATATCAATTTAGCTAGCTAGCTTGTAGTTGCTAGCTAATTTGTCCTATTTAGGTAGTTGGCTTGCTGTTGCTAGCTAATTTGTCCTGGGATATAAACATTGAGTTGTTATTTTACCTGAAATGCACAAGGTCCTCTACTCAGAAAATGAATCCACACATAAAACGGGCAACCGAATCATTTATAGTCATCTCTCCTCCTTCCAGGCTTCTTTTTCTTCTTTGGACTTTATATGGCGATTGGCAACAAACTTTCATAATAAGGTGCATTACCACAACCGACCTCAGTTCATCTTTCAATCACCCACATGGGTATATGATTCTAAAAACCAATGAGGAGATGGGAGACTTACAGCGCGTTCGGCTTCACAAATAGAATCAACTTATATTTTAGTGCCTGGCAACGCAGATGCTCGTTGGCGAGCGCGAGCAGTGTGGGTGCAATGGTTGAATGACATGTATGTGTACATTTATTTTTGTAACGTTCGCGGACACGACGCGACTGGTGTGGTCAGCATGTTACGGATTGTGGTTATTGTGGATGGCTGTTCACAAATCTAAATGTGTATTTGAACCCAATAATAGTTTAATTCAAAAGGTTTAAGCTGCCTATCAATCATTGTTTTTGAAACCAATGGACAGCCAGTGAAAAATGCACTCTTGCAACAGCTGCATAGTGCGGATCCCAGCCTATGGAATAAAAGTGGGGCTTTATTGCTCAATTGAATTCATGCTGATAAAAATAACAATCCATAGGCGGACACATGCTCAAACTCGCTCACTTTTGATAGACTCGATTCTTCAAAGTAGCCACCCTTTGCCTTGATGACAGCTTTGCACACTCTCTCATCCAACTTCATGAGGTAGTCACCTGGAATGCATTTCCATTAATTAACAGGCGTGCTTTGTTAAAAGTAAAAATATTTCAAGAACTTTTGAAGTTTCTTCAAGTGCATTAAAAAAAACCATCATGCGCTAAGATGAAACTGGTTCTCATGAGGACCGCCACAGGAAAGGAAGACCCTGAGTTACCTCTGCTGCAGAGGATAAGTACATTAGAGTTACCAGCCTTAGAAATTGCAGCCCAAATAAATGCTTCACAGAGATCAAGTAACAGACACATATCAACATCAACTGTTCAGAGTAGAGGTCGACCGATTAATCGGAATGGCCGATTAATTAGGGCCGATTTCAAGTTTTCATGACAATCGGAAATCTGTATTTTCGGACACCGATAATACATATTTTTTTTACACCATTATTTAACTAGGCAAGTCAGTTAAGAACACATTCTTGCCTTCAATGACGGCCTAGGAACGGTGGGTTAACTGCCTTGTTCAGGGGCAGAACGACAGATTTTTACCTTGTCAGCTCGGGGATTCAATCTTGCACTAGTCCAACGCTCTAACCACCTGCCTTACATTGCACTCCACGGGGAGCCTGCCTGTTACGCGAATGCAGTAAGAAGCCAAGGGAGGTTGCTAGCTAGCATTAAACTTATCTTATAAAAAACAATCAATCAATCAATCATAATCACAAGGTTGATGATATGACTTATTTATCTATCGTGTCCTGCGTCGCATATAATCGATGCGGTCAAATTGTGTCACTTCTCTTGCATTCATTGCACACAGAGTCAGGGTATAGTGGGCAAAAAAGTATTTAGTCAGCCACCAATTGTGCAAGTTCTCCCAACTTCTTGTGACTCCCCATCCCGGATCCGGCAGCGTAATCATCGCCTTACACTAATTAGCATAACGCAACGGACATAAATATCCCTAGAAAATATTCCTATTCATGAAAATCACAAATGAAATATATTGAGACACAGCTTAGCCTTTTGTTAATCACCCTGTCATCTCAGATTTTCAAAATATGCTTTACAGCCAAAGCTAGACAAGCATTTGTGTAAGTTTATCGCTAGCCTAGCATAGCATTATGCCTTGCTAGCAGCAGGCAACCTTGTCACAAATCAGAAAAGCAATCAAATTAAATCGTTTACCTTTGATGAACTTCGGATGTTTTCACTCACGAGACTCCCAGGTAGATAGCCAAAGTTAATTTTTTCCCAGAAGATTATTTTTGTAGGTGAAATAGCTCCGTTTGTTCTTCACGTTTGGCTGAGAAATCGCCCGGAAATTGCAGTCACGAAAACGCCGAAAAATATTCAAAATTAGCTCCATAATATCGACAGAAACATGGCAAACGTTGTTTATAATCAATCCTCAAGGTGTTTTTCTAATATCTATTCGATAATATATCCGTCGGGACAATTGGTTTTTCAGTAGGACCGATTGGAGTAATGGCTACCTCTGTAATTTACGCGATAATCTCTCTCGGAGCCACCATGTGACCACTTACGCAATGTGGCCGCCTACGGCTATTCTTCAACATAAATGCGTAAAACTATGTCACCATGCTGTAGACACCTTGGGGAATACGTAGAAAGCGTAAGCTCATTGATGGCACATTCACAGCTCGATAGGGACTCATTGGAACCTAGCGCTTTCAAAACCTGGGGCACTTCCGGATTGGATTTTTCTCAGGCTTTCGCCTGCAACATCAGTTCTGTTATACTCACAGACAATATCTTTACAGTTTTGGAAACGTTAGAGTGTTTTCTATCCAAAGCTCAATTATATGCATATTCTGGCATCTTGTCCTGACAAAATATCCCGTTTAGAACGGGAACGTTTTTTTCTCCAAAAATGAAAATATTGCCCCTAGAGTCGCAACAGCAAGATTTCTGGCTCTCACAGACCTGTAACTTCTTCTTTAAGAGGCTCCTCTGTCCTCCACTCGTTACCTGTATTAATGGCACCTGTTTGAACTTATCAGTCTGACTGAGCGATGGTAGGCACCAGCAGGCTCGTAAGCATTCATTCAAACAGCACTTTTGTGCGTTTTGCCAGCAGCTCTTCGCAATGCTTCAAGCATTGCGTTGTTTATGACTTCAAGCCTATCAACTCCCAAGATTAGGCTGGTGTAACCAATATGAAATGGCTAGCTAGTTAGCGGGGTGCGCGCTAATAGCGTTTCAAACGTCACTCGCTCTGAGACTTGGATTAGTTGTTCCCCTTGCTCTGCATGGGTAACGCAGCTTCGAGGGTGGCTGTTGTCGATGTGTTCCTGGTTCGAGCCCAGGTAGGAGCGAGGAGAGGGACAGAAGATATACTGTTACACTGGCAATACTAAAGTGCCTATGAGAACATCCAATAGTCAAAGATATATAAAATACAAATGGTATAGAGAGAAATAGTCCTATAATTCCTATAATAACTACAACCTAAAACTTCTTACCTAGGAATATTGAAGACTCATGTTAAAAGGAACTACCAGCTTTCATATGTTCTCATGTTCTGAGCAAGGAACTTAAACGGTCGCTTTCTTACATGGCACATATTGCACTTTTACTTTCTTTTCCAACACTTTGTTTTTGCATTATTTAAACCATATTGAACATGTTTCATTATTTATTTGAGGCTAAATTGATTTTATTGATGTATTATATTAAGTTAAAATAAGTGTTCATTCAGTGTTGTTGTAATTGTCATTATTACAAATATTTTTTTTTTCAAATCGGCCGATTAATCAGTATCGGCTTTTTTGGTCCTCCAATAATCGGTATCTGCGTTGGAAAATCATAATCGGTCAGCCTCTAGTTCAGCGGAGACTGCGTAAATCAGCCCTTCATGTTCGAATTGCTGCAAAGAAACCACTACTAAAGGACACCAATAAGAAGAGACTCGCTTGGGCCAAGAAACACGAGCAATGCACACTACACCAGTGGAAATCTGTTCTTTAGTCTGATGAGTCCAAATTTTATATTTTTAGTTCCAACCGCCGTGTCTTTGTGAGACACAGAGTAGGTGAACGGATGATCTCTGCATGTATGGTTCCCACCGTGAAGCATGGAGGAGGAGGTGTGATAGTGTGGGGGTGCTTTTCTGGTTACACTGTCTGTGATTTACTTAGAATTTAAGGCACACTTAACCAGCATGTCTACCACAGCATTCTGCAGCAATATGCCATCCCATCTGGTTTGTGTTTAGTGGGACTACAATTCGTTTTTTAAAAGGACAATCACCCAAAACACACCTCCAGGCTGTGTAAGGGCTATTTGTCCAAGAAGGAGAGTGATGGAGTGCTGCATCAGATGACCTGGCCTCCACAATCACCCAACCTCAACCCAATTGAGATGGTTTGGGATGAGTTGGACCGCAGATTGAAGGAAAAGCAGCCAACAAGTGCTCAGCATATGTGGGAACTCCTTCAAGACCGTTGGAAAAGCATTCCTCATGAAGCTGTTTGAGAGAATGCCAAGAGTGTGCCAAGCTGTCATCAAGGCAAAGGGTGGCTACTTTGAAGAATCTAAAATCTAAAATAAATGTAGATTTGTTTAACACTTTTTTGGTTACTACATATGTTATTTCATAGTTTTGATGTCTTCACTATTATTACACAATGTAGAAAATAGCAAAAGTAAAGGAAAACCCTTGAATTAATAATGTGTCCAAACCTTTGACTGATACTGTTCATATATTTTGGTCTCTTGAGTGGGGCAGCGATCTAAGGCACTGCATCTCAGTGCTAGAGGCGTCACTACAGACCCTGGTTCGATTCCAGGCTACATCACAACCGGCCGTGATTGGGAGTCCCATAGGGCGGTGCACAATTGGCCCAGCGTCATTCGGATTTGGGTTTGGCTGGGGTAGGCCGTCATTGTAATTAAGCATTTGTTCTTAACTGACTTGCGTAGTCAAATTAAGGTTCAATATATACACTACCATTCAAAAGTTTGGGGTTACTTAGAGATGTCCTTGTTTTCTGGTTAGAGACAGTTTGCGCTGTTCTGTGAAGGGTACACAGCATTGTACGAGATCTTCAGTTTCTTGGCAATTTGTCGCATGGAAGAGCCTTCATTTCTTAGAACAAGACGAGTTTCAGAAGAAAGTTATTTGTTTCTGGCCATTTTGATCCTGGAATCGAACCCACAAATACTGATACTCCAGATACTCAACTAGTCTAAAGAAGGCCAGTTTTATTGCTTCTTTAATCAGAACAACATTTTTCAGCTGTGAAGGGTTTTCTAATGATCAATTAGCCTTTTAAAATGATAAACTAGGATTAGCTAACACAACGTGCCATTGGAACACAGGAGTGATGGTTGCTGATAATGGGCCTCTGTACGCCTATGTAGATATTCCATAAAAAAACCAGCTACAATAGCAGTTTCCAGCTACAATAGTCATTTACAACATTAACAATGTCTACACTGTATTTCTGATCAATTGGATGTTATTTTAATGGACAAAACAATGGCTTTTCTTTCAAAAACAAGGACATTTCTAAAATGACACCGATCTTTTGAACGGTAATGTATATCTAGTGATTCTTGAAAAATGTAACTTATAAATGCCTCATGAGCTAAGTTCCACTGCTCATGAGCTAAGTTCAATAACTCATGAGCTAAGTTCAACTGTCACACTCCATGAGAACATTGTAAATGTAAACAAACACTGTATAGCCTCATAACATTGTTAAAACAATAATTTTGATATCGTGGATGGTCAGTCCTTGCATCCATAGCTCTGTCTAGTAATACGAGAGTGGTTACATTTCTCCAGGCCCATCCCTCAGCTTTTTACCAAAACAGAGGCGGGGCAAATGTTTAGTTATTATTTCATTTGTGGATTTGCCCTATAAACAGATGCATATTATCAAGACATCAAAGTGTCACCAACAAAAAGGTAAACAATAGGCCTAAAGCAAATGCAGAATATGGCATTCATTTTTGACATGTAAATAGCACTTTTCAATAGTGCTCAAAGCATGCCATGAGCGCAGCATTTTTTTCAACTCAAATCAACGAGCCTAACCAGTACTCCATGACAACAAAATCATAAACAACAGACTAGGGCTGACGAATCAGTCCTTAGTTTTGGGGTTATGCTCAGGTAAAACAATTTGGCTAATCTATACTTCCATATTTCCATGTCCTATTCTTGAAGATCAAGGGGTTTAAACATTGATTGGAATGACTGGAATTCTGATAGACTTTGTTTTTAATGTAAATATATAATCAAATCAAATCATATGTAGTAGAAAGCAATGGGTTAGACGAAGCCTACATAATCAACCCATGAAGTAAAATGTAACATCCATATATGGCCAGCTATGTAAACTTTAATTACATTTTTTTATCCTGAAATAGATGTCATTCAATTGGTAACATACATTTGTGTCTTCTTCTAACGCCTCTTAAGGGGAAAGTAATCAGATTACGTTACTGATTTTGGGTAATCCAAAAGTTACATTACTGATTACAATTTTGGACAGGTAACTAGTAACTAACGGATTACATTTAGAACGTAACCTGCCCAACCCTGGACGCTGTCTCGCGAAAACAATGATGTGATTAAATGTAATTTAGCTACGAGCTGTGGCTCAAAGCAGCCTCATAAACGTTTTCAGTCAGACATTCACAATTGCCATACAGAATGGAAATACTGTATCTAGCCAACATTTTGAATTGAATTACATTGCTTGCTTGTGAACGTCAGAGCTGTAACAATTTGACACTTTGGCAAAGCACAAACGCATACTAGTAGTGCATACTCTAGTAGTTGTCCCTAGACATCGCTCCTTCTCCAAACAACTTCGTCATCTCGCTGGCTTCTCTTGCGAGCTCTCATTGGCTATTGGTGATCACCCTCATATTGCATCTCTCGAACGGCTCACATTAAACTCGCTCACGGACCAGCGTCCCGAGTAGGCAACGAAATTAGGAATTTGTCGTGTAGTGTATCCATGTTTTTTGAGGGGATAGTAATTGGAAGTCATTTGGGTAATCCCAAAAAATGACGTTACTAATTACAATGTTGGACAGGTAACTAGTAACTGTTACAGATTACACTCCGAAAGCAAGCTACCCAACCCTGAACAGCATTCTGTGGCAACATGAAGTTACTCCAGTGTCAAACAAGCCGACCAACATCATTCGGTGAACCCGCCTCCTAAGGAAATGCAAGAGAGCGCGACCACTGAGGTATAGCGCACGACACGTGATTTATTGGCTAGTCAAAATCCAGTATGGCGGAATCTGTGAATGACTCTCACTGGCGTTTTCTCCAACGGGTCCTAAATTCTACCTGTTCGATAGAGTCGGGCTGCTGCATACGGAGCCTGGATAGAAATCACAACATTCAAGGAGGGCGTTTGTTCAGGTAGCTTTCTTTTACACAAACACGACAATCTGATACAGCAGTTGTGAGATTGGACAATTTAAACCATGTTTGCTTGATTTGATATAATTTGCAACTCTATACCGAGGTGAAGTTGTTATCGCGGTCTATTTCTTGGTAGCTATGGTTTTGACTTTCTTTTTCAAATCAAGTATCGCCTAGTTACATATCTTTGGAAAGTGGTGGGTGTGTAGCATCATAATGTCAGATAACATCTTAATGTCATAATGTATTTCATGAGGAGCTACTTTACCTACACGGGCGATATTTTGAAGCAATACAGTGATCTCCGTGGTCCAATACTCAAATCGGATAAACATGTAACGTTAGTCCTGTAAGATTCCACGAACACAACAACTGTTACATACATCACTTGAGCTCCCCAGTGTGTAACTAGTTGAAATAATATCATTGGGTTATCGCTGATTATGCAAGTTACAAATTGACACTATTGCGCTTTACTTTTGTGTGATTTTTTAATTTTTTTTTAAAAACCTGTAGCTCGTGAAATCCTGTATGTCATTTCATTTAGTTAATGGAGTTAATTCGCAAGTCAATTTTTCAAAGCTGAGTTGGTATTGGTTGCTAATTAGAGGGTGTCCAATCATAAACGCATTTTTTTGACGAATGAGTAAAATAAAGCAACAGAAAAAAGTGGTAAAAAATATGGAAAATAGCATTGCGTCAGCTAGGCTGGATGCTGAAAGGCTAGCTGTTGAACTCTTTCTTCTCTAATTCGGAGTGTCATAACACTGTCATGACACATATAAAGTGCATTCGGGAAAGTATTCAGACCCGTGGACTTTTTCCACATTTTGTTACGTTTACAGCCCTATTCTAAAACGGATTAAACTAAAATGTCTCATCAATCTACACACAATACCCCATAAAGACAAAGCGAAAACAGGTTTGTATATATTTTTTTGCAAATGTATCAAAAACTGAAACACCTTATTAACATAAGTATTTTGACCCTTTACTATGAGACTCGAAATTGAGCTCAGGTGCATCCTGTTTCTGTTGATCATCCTTGTGATGTTTCTACAACCTGATTGGAGTCAACCTGTGGTAAATTCAATTGATTGGACATTATTTGGAAAGGCACACACCTGTCTATATAAGGTCCCACTGTTGACCGTGCATGTCAGCAAAAACCGAGCCAGGAGGTCGAAGGAATGGTCCGTAGAGCTCAGAGACGGATTGTGTCGAGGCACAGATCTGGGAAAGGGTAACAAAAAAATGACCCCAAGAAAGAAATGATGAAAACCTGCTGCAGAGTGGTCAGGACTTCAGACTGGGGCGAAGGTTCACCTTCCAACAGGATAACGTCCCTAAGCACACAGCCAAGACAACGCAGGAGTGGCTTTGGGACAAGTCTCTGAATGTCCATGAGTGGCCCAGCCAGAGCCCGGACTTGATTGAGCATCTCTGGAGAGACCTGAAAATAGCTGTGCAGCGACGCTCCCCATCCAACCTTGACAGAGCTTGAGAGGATCTGCAGAGATGCATGAGAGTATCTCCCCAAGTACAGGTGTGTCAAGGACTCGAGGCTGTAATCGCTGCCAAAGGTGCTTCAAAAAATTACTGAGTAAAGGGTCTGAATACTTATGTAAATTTGATATTTCAGTGGGTTTTTTTGCAAACATTTCTGTTAACCTGTTTTTGCTTTGTCATTATGGTGTATTGTGCGTAGATTGATGATGGGAAAAAACTATAATGCATTTTAGAATAAGGCTGTAACGTAAAAAATGTGGAAAAAGTCAAGGGGTCTGAATACTTTCCAAGTGCACTGTATTTAGACCTGTTGTGACAGACAGTATATTGCGTAATTTCATGGCTGGTTATGACACCTACATAAGAGAATCAAAACCTACCACAATAGTTATTTTATGGTTACTTGTTTACAGTATGTTTATGTTATATAACATTTTCTGAAGCTAACCATATTAAATTATCATTGCCCACAAATTGATGTCAGACGTGCACCTACCCAAATACTTTGTTGCTGATGACTGGGATGAGCAGATTTCAGGAGCAGGACACCCTCTTTTTGACTGATGACTACTGACATAAGGGCATGTACATGATATGCCTATCTGGCTTAAATGATTATGATGGTCATAATGCTTCTTGACAGTGTCATGAAGTGTATTTTCTTATTCCAAGTAAAGTAGTAAAGTTACACGGGATGGCCATAATGCTTCATGACAGTGTCATAAAGTGTATTTTCTGCAAGTTATTTCAAATATGATGGAAAAAAACATGTCTGTTAACAGAATTCATTAGAACAAAGGACTTAAGAAACAAACTTTCAAATGAAAGGAAACTTCTTGGCAAGGAATAAAGACATTTGAATAAATGTGGGTTTTGAGACTTATGTAGGTGTCCTAAAATAACACAATATATGTCACTGCAGGTGTAAATATATGGGTCAAGATAGTGTTATGACAGCTGTTGTGACCTGGCTATGACCGTGTCATAAAGTGTTTTAGCGCTGGGTATCATGTAAAGTGTTACCAAATTATCGTATCTAAATGTGAAATGTCATAGACTACAAATTAAAAGAACAGATCACTCTGGTGTCAGATCTTAGCAGAATGTGTAATTTAGCCTATAAAACGAAACAACTATGTTTTATGAAAGAATTAGGCAGGTCTGATGCTGAAAAAGAAAGGAAATTCTTGCCTATTACTTCTTGCCTATTCTATTTGAGCAAAAAAGTAGTGTGTACTTCCAGTAGTTAGCTACACTTCTACATGGCAAAAGAAAAGTAATTAACAACTGAAAACACTACAAAGATTTTAATTTAGTTTAACTCCCACCAAGCTACTGCAAAATGTAGTTAAATTACTAGTTGAATGATATGTAGTCCACTACACCCAAACCAATACTGGTAAGATATATATCGATTTTGAGACGTGACATGTAGATTTCTCACAAAAACAAGCATATCTTTGTGAAATGTCAACAAAGCACTTTTTATTTTCAAAGCCTTTTACATTTAATTCCGCTCCTGTCATCTAAATTTAGTTTTTTACGACCCGCGGAAACAACTTTTCAGACAACCACCACAACATGTAAAATCCTCAAAAGTCGCTGCGAGAAAGCGGCACCACTCTGTCAGCAGAGCTCGGTGCTTACTACCTGATGAATAAGGTTATGAAATCCAACTTTGGGATATTTTCTTAATCATATGTAAGAGAAAGACCTCACTGAACAATTCAGAACGAATAATCATATTTGTCTTGGTAAAATGTAGTTTATAACAAATGGAAGTGAAATTTCATCACCAAAGTGCGTTTTCACCCACTCTGGGCAGAGAGGGTGGACCCTATTTACCATATCGGATTCCCCACAATGTTTTCAGGTGACATTTAACAAATCCTGCTGTTCACATCGATTTACGCTAATCAGTGACATCTTGTTTACTTCAATTAGTAGACCAGTAATTGTCAGAATTTTCTATGGCATAGATGTCATATTTGCTTAAAAATTTGCTTGTGCTTTGTGGAAGGCTACTCCATAATTTTATATGTTGGTGTTTGTTGGTGTTTGAACTGCAAATTGCCCCTTTAAGTTTCTCTTAAACCTGTAACATTGTATTAAAGGCGCAATATGCAGAAATCGCTCCGCCATAAAATTCTAATAGTTCGCCCAATTTGTGATAAAACAAGCAATGTAAAGTGTAGAGAATCATTGTACCATCTAAACAGCTGTGAAATATATTTTTAATAATGAAAAATATTGTATTTTCAGCTGTTTGATGCTGGTGTAAAAGATGAAAAAAATGAAACTTTTAAAAATGGGAAGCATAGAAATGCCACACATAGAACATATCTACTGCTTCTTAGGCTTGCTTTCAATGAGACTGACAGATCTATAACTCACATTTCTATGTGAATTTGGTCTGTTCTCCCAAAAAGTTTCATATTGCAGCTTTAACTTTACAGCATTTCAATACTTGTTTTGCAGGCTATATGCATTGCTATTGCATATACATGGGATTGAGTAGTTTGTGTAATTAGTAGAATATTCACTGTTCCTTATTAATCATGTTATGATGTTGTTAGTGATTGTTCAAATGTGCATGTCAGAGTTTGTTGGTTTTTGCATGTGTTGAACTTGACTTATTGGGGTTATGTGTTGGTATGGTATTTGTAGGCCTATGTCTGTGTTTGAGTTCATATATGAGGTGAGGAGGTGACATCAGTGAATCAGGGTTAGCTCAACTGGAGTCAGAGGGAGAATCTCAATTGCATTGCCTTTATTCATCTCATTCTCTTTCCTCGCCTCCTTCCCAAAATCCTTTGGATGAGAAGGTCAAAGGGGAAGGCCCTCTGACCTTCCTATCAAATGTGTTTTGAGAAGGAGGTGAGGAGAGAGGACATGAGGAATAAGGAAATGCAATTGAGATTTTCCCAGAGGCTTCAAGTTAAGTAGTAAATATACAAGCTCTAATCTGTGCTCTTGCGCCTAGCGTCTAGCTGAATCTATTTTTTCCACATTCCAGTTCTCAAGGACTGGCGTTCCTGACTCGTAAATTCCAATCCTCACAGGAAGAAGGTCATAGAAGCCTTTCAAGAACTTGGCACTAACAGAGGACCGCTCCTTAATGACAACTCGATCTCAGGGAATGGGACTGAATGGTGTAACAACCCAAGTTTTCTACTGCTGAGAATAAAAATCTGTTTAAAGCCAGAATCCATAATTGCTACATAAATTTTTGGACTTACTGTATAAATTAATGATATATATGATATATGAAGAATAAAACACATAAATGCCTCATATGCTTAGTCAAACAGTCAATGCGTGTGCTGTATTGTATGGTACGTTTTAACTAAGAGAGGTGGTGCAATATTTTTTGTACTCTATTTTTGAAATCTTACGTGTATTTTCCGTAACAACACCTGGCCAGATTCATCTGATTTCACGGGACGTGCTTTGATACCAGGGTCCTGTTCAGTAGTGCACATCATAGCAAGCTTTTCAAACGTTTTGCAACAGAAAACAAAAATGAACCTATTAGATACGTTCAGTTAGTAACTCCCCGTTTCAGTCTATTTTAAAACGTTTTCTCCCAACTTAACATGACTCAGCCAATAGAAGGGTTCTCAGACCGTTGTGCCGGGGGCTCTGAGAATAGCCCTGGCTTCACCCTCCTGCACCCATTGCCTCCTCAGCCCTATTAACAAACAGTTTAGCATCCCATTGAGCGGCTCGGAACTCAATCCCGGCTGTTGTTTATTTGGCCTGTTCCAGACGATTTAAAAAAGTCCAGAAGAATTGGCAATTATGCAGAGTTGTCAATTAGAACGGTCTTGTTTGTTGACGTTGTCGCTCTAATGAATGCTAATGGTCCATTAATGTCAGGGAGACAAGGTGACATGACGCCTACGCCTCACCAGCGGGGCACAGTAAACAGAGTTTGCCTCGTTCTCCCTCATTCTACTGCTTGTTAAAGTGCTGCAACGACTATGGAGATGTGAAGAAATGGAGGAAGAATGATGGAGTGAGTGTGGTACCGTGAGTTTGAGAATGGCAGAGAACAGGTTAATGACATTGCGGAGGGAAGGTAGGAGAAAAGAAAAGGAGAAACAATGAAAGAAAGTGATTGTAAAATGGTGGAAGAGAGGGCAAGTTGACACGGATGTCGTTTAGAATGCTCGGTAGTTGGCAGGGAAAGTGTTCACTTCCTGCTTTTTCTTTGGCTGAAAATTGGCTGGCTTTTGTGGCCGCGGCACAAGGCGGGGTGTCAGGGTTCCCACTATAGCGACACGCGGAGCAGAGTTTATTGTCAATGTTGAGTAAGTAACCACTCAATGCTGAGGCTTGGACGAGAACTTAGCCTACACATGACAGAATTTACATTTCCCAAGTATTTTCTTGTCCTGTGAGCTGAACTTGTAAACTAAAATAGCACATTTCTGACATAGTACTGCACTGTTGAAAGAGATGTTTAACTGCTGCTAACATTTATAGAACTGGATAAGATGTTATTTTATTAACCAGATGTCTAGCAGCGTTGCTGTCCCCTAAAGATAAAATAGGATTGAATGCAAACTTATCTTTGTTTGACAGTTAGTACTTCACTGTACTAAAAAAGCAGATTCTGCCTTAACTAGACAGGGACTAATAAGTAGGCCTATTATTAGTTCTGGGAATTGCCAGGGACCTCACGATATGATATTATCACAAAACTTAGGTGCCAATAAGATATGTATTGCAATTCTCACGATTCTATATGTATTGCAATTTGATATTGAGATTTTATTGCGATTCCAAACATATTGCTCACCATATATATATATATATATATATCTGCTGCAGAGGGACAAGAGAGAGCCATGAGAAAACAGCCATGAGAAGACAGGTTTTGTTCAGTCATAGAAATAAAAGTGCTGAAAAAATGTTATTGGCTCCATATTTAAAACGTAGATTGAGAACAAGCTATGAAGGAAAATGACTTGCGCCAACCAGCACAAAAATAATATTGCGATATTGCCAATACAATACGATATATCATATATGGAGAACTGTATCAAATCCCCCTCCCCCATCACTACCTGTTATGTGCTTATATTATTTTGGGGATTCATAATTTTATGCTGTGATAATGTTTGTTTTACCACATGGTTGATCAGCAACTAGAAAATCAGAAAGTAAACTCTGCACTATAAGATTGCAAGGCAATGTTTGAGAGAAATGACTGCATACAGTGCATTCGGAAAGTATTCAGACGCTTTGACTTTTTCCATATTTTGTTACGTTACAGGCTTATTCTAAAACTGATTGAATATATTTTTTCCCCTCATCAATCTACACACAATACCTCATAATAACAAAGCCAAAAAACGTTGATTTGATAAAATAATAGAAACGGAAATACCACATTTACATAATTATTCAGACCCTTTACTCAGTAATTTTTTGAAGGACCTTTGGCAGCCTACAGCCTTGAGCCTTCTTGGGTATGATTCTACAAGCTTGGCACACCTGTATTTGGGGAGTTTCTCCTTTTCTTCTTTGCAGATCCTTAAGTTATGTGAGGTTGGATGGGGAGTGTCGTTGCACAGCTATTTTCAGGTCTCTCCAGAGATGTTCGATCGGGTTCAAGTCCGGGCTCTGGCTGGGCCACTGAAGGACATTCAGAGACTTGTCCCAAAGCCACTCCTGCATTGTTTTGGCTGTGTACTTATTGTTGATGTCCTGTTGGAAGGCCCCAGTCTGAGGTCCGGAGTGCTCTGGAGCAGGTTTTCAACAAGGATCTCTTTGTTCTTTGCTCCGTTCATCTTTCCCTCGATCCTGACTAGTCTCCCAGTCCCTGCCACTGAAAAACATCCTCACAGCATGATGCTGCCACCACCATGCTTCACCGTAGGGATGCTTTCAGACTTTCAACATTCAGTTCAATCTTGGTTTCATCAGACCAGAGAATCTAGTTTCTCATGGTCTGAGAGTCCTTTAGGCGCCCTTTGGCAAACTCCATGTGGGCTGTCATGTGCTTTTACTGAGGAGTGGCTTCCGTCTGGCCATTCTACCATAAAGGCCTGATTGGTGGAGTGGTGCAGAGATAGTTGCCCTTCTGGAAGGTTCTCCCATCTCCACAGAGGAACTCTAGAGCTTTGTCAGAGTGACCATCGGTTTCTTGGTCACCTCCCTAACCAAGGCCCTTCTCCCCAGACTTCTTCCTTTTAATAATGATGGAGGCCACTGTGTTCTTGGGGACCTTCAATGCTGCAGAAAGGTTTTGGTACCCTTCCCCAGATTTGTGCCTTGACACAATCCTGTCTCGGCGCCCTACAGACAATTCCTTCGACCTCATGGCTTGGTTTTTGCTCTTACATGTCCTGTCAACTGTGGGACCTTTTTTATAGGCAGTTGTAGAAACATCTCAAGGATGACCAATGGAAACAGGATGTACCTGAGCTCAATTTCGAGTCTAATAACAAAGCGTCTGAATACTTATGTAAATAAGGTATTTCATTTAGTTATTTTTAATACATTTGCCAACGTTTAAAAAAAACAGTTTTCACTTTGTCATTATGGGGTGTGTTGAGAGAAAAAATGATTGAATCAATTGTGGAATAAGGTTGTAACGTAACAAAATGTGGAAAAAGTCAAAGGGTCTGAATACTTTCCGATTGCACTGTATATGCAGCCAGTCTATAACATAATGGATACAGCGAATGTTAAAGTTCAACAACAGAATAACCTCAAAACATCAAATCTCAGCAACTATCAATTCAAGCCCACAAAGCCATATTTAAGTGATTATGCCCTCGAAGCCGGTGTTTGGAGGATATATTGGCACGGGTGTTGTTAGGCCCGAGACGAGGTCGAGGGCTGCAAATATATCCTCCTAACACCGACTTCGAGGGCATTATCACTTTTATACAACGGGTTACCAACATATTCAAATAATGATTGACATAGTTTCATTAAATGTTAATTTGATAAATGTATTCATACTATTTCATCCTTCCACAAGATTTAGTCCCGACACAAATCAAGGGTTACTAGAGACGCGACCCAGTCGTTCAGTCTTTTTGTTCTGTATCTATGGACGCGACCCAGTCGTTCATTCTAAATGTTCCATTGCCATACTGGCTGCTTTTTATAGTGTAGATCAAGTGTATAAGTTGCCTGGATGGGCTGATGAGACAGTGGATTGCACAGTCAGATGGAACATATTTAATAGATATTTTAACATCATAGATTTAGCCGGTGGCAACTTTTGCAATAGACACCGTCTGGAATGTGGTTTTAACCAATCAGCATTCAGGATTAGACCCGCCCGTTGTTTAAATGACAGTGTCTTCACCACATTAGACTTCTATACAAGGCCTAGATAAGAAATCTAAATGATAGCTCTTGTGTAGAAGGGTCTGGTGTTCACAAAGTTTGACAGTTCTAAGCTTTAAAGCTGACAGACATCGGTGTCAGGGCACTTGTAGCTAACAAAATGGCAGAAAGCCTAATGCGAAATGTAGTTTAGTCTGTGAACAGCACCAATTATAGTACAGTGCCAGAGTTGAATGTTAATGTAGTTTTAATTGTCTCATCTCAGACTTGTGGATTACAGGAAGCTTTGTCGAGAACATGGAATAATATTTTTGTTACCTCTGTTTGCATTCCACCATCAAATATTTGGCAGACATTTAGTATAATAACTTGAAATAAGTGCATGTAGAGTCAGAAGCATTTTTTACTGCCTAACGTCGGACCAAATCCTTAGCTGGGAAGTCAGTTGGATTTCCAAGGGCTGTTTTGTTCTTGTCAACTGTTGAGAATGTTTTACTTTTTGACAGAACTGTCAGTTTTGAGGCATTGCTGTCTATTACACATTGAAAGGGTCAAGACTTTTACCTATTCAGTTTTGAGATACGATTTTCCCCAGCCCCCACGCTCTCCTAGCCAACACATACCACACTCCCTGCCCCTACGAGAACTCCAACATCACACTGAGCAATATCCCAGCGATTGTCTGTGCTTGTGCCTGTCCTCTTTTTTTTTTAAACTGCTGATTGATGTGTAACCTGCGGGCTACGGCTCGTCTCTCTTTTCTCTTGAGAACATGAGCATGCAGCAGCGAGTATTGTGTCAACACGGGGAGGGTTCTGTCATGTCAGATAAGGTGTCACTTTCCTCTCAGCACAGCCAGGCTCCACTTTCTCCCGCCTTCCCTTCTCTCCCTTTCCTCTACCCTGTTGTCTCCCAAGTGCCCTGCCATCAGCACCAATGAGTTCAGACAACCATGGTCCTCAAACCAGACAATATTTTTGGGGAGGGGCTTTGCACCCTAAACGCTCACCTGTTCCTATCCAAGCCTCCACCCCCCCCCCCCCCCCCCCCCCCATTCCACTCCACCCCAGCCATCACCTGCCTTAACTAAAACTAAACTAAGAACAAATGATCCTTTTACAGTAAAATAATGACCTTGTTTGTCAAGAACCCTAGTCTATTCACAAATGCTCAACATGATATGGCTTTAGTTTGACATTTCTGTGTTACGACATTTATATGCGACAGACCCCAACTTCCCCTGATTTAGAAAATATGTCTGGGGTGACTATAGCAGTGCAAACGTGCGCTGGGAAATCTCTCATGGCGCGGCAGATCCGACGAGAAGCCAACACTCCCCCTTACCAGATTGTCACTTTGAGTATTATGTCACTGGATCCCTCCAGGCCATATGTTATTACACGCGCACGCATGCACACGTACACTGAGGAGATCTCGTCAGCACAGACTGTAGTATTGGTAAGTCTTTTTGACCCGTTCCTCCTGAGTGGTATCAAACTAAGTAGGGCACATTCCATAGCAGAGCCTTTTGTAAATGAACATCTGTGTTCCTATTGCACAAGTTCAGTTGTTACCTCCTCGTTTCTAAACGTTTTCTCCCTCCTGAACACAAATCTGATTTTCATTTGGCGTCAAATAATTGCTTGACCTTGGAACCCTTTTGCATTGAGGAAACAGAAGGGCAGATGTTCCAGTTCAAGGGCTGCAGTCCAAATCTCTACCCTACTTAGCCAAGTGTCCACTTGTTCACGCTCCCTCATTGATTTCGAACCATTGGATTGGTATAAGCATGTGTTTAACCATATTGCTCACACCTGTCCATTCCTTGTAAATCCATGAAAGTGCACACTTCGGGGTGGGGGGGTGTATGGCGAATCGGAGGGCAGCCTGAGAGTGTTGAGTGTTGTGTATTGTTTTTAGGGATGTGTGCCATGCCAGAAAGAGTGGAAATTATGTGTTGTGTGTCAAATAGCGAGTGAAGACAACTGAATGGTGTCTTGTTTGACAGGTTGGACTATTACATTGGAGCAGAGGGGGTAGATTGAGACAATGTGTTGTGTAGCCTCACCAAAGCAATGGAACTAATGTGCATCGTTGACACCGGAAAGTAAACACTGTTGTTTAGAATGTCGGAGGTGATGAAAATATTGTGCTGTACAATAGCTGTAAGACAGACTTTGATGCTGCTTTTGCAGCCGAGGCCTAGGGTTTTGCCCAGGCCCAGTCTTCTGAATAAGTTATTAACCTACTCCAACGAAGGCCATATTTGGCTGTTATTATTTCTGTGGTTAAATACAGGACTGACCTTTTCATTGTTAAGTACCTCTCTCTCTACTGAGGAGGGCAGTGTGTGCGTGTGGGTGTAACTGCCTGTATGTGAGTCTGTCACTGTCTCATTGTTTGCCCTAGCCTGTGGACAGCATTGGCACCTTTTAGGCACCTTGTGTACTGGGGAGGACTGGAGGCGATCTCATTGCTAGCATGTGTAACCCAAACTGCCCTTGTAGTGAAGAATCTGTTAGAATTGAGACTGACTATTTTTGTACAGGATGATATCTAATAGTCTACAGGACTGAACGAGAGACAGTCTGCACATATACAGTGCATTGACTTTTTCCTCATTTTGTTACATTACAGCCTTATTCTAAAATTGATTCAATTGTTTTTTCCCCTCATCAATTTACACACAATGCCCCATAATGACAAAACAAAAACAGTTTTTAATTCATTTATTTTTGCTAATTTATTAAACATAAAAACACATTTACATAAGTATTCAGACCCTTTATTCAGTACTTTGGTGAAGCACCTTTAGCGGCGATTACAGCCTGGAGTCTTCTTGGGTATGACGCTACAAGCTTGGCACACCTGTATTTGGGGAGTTTCTCCCAGTCTTCTCTGCAGATCCTCTCAAGCTCTGTCAGGTTGGATGGGGAGCGTTGCTGCACAGCTATTTTCAGGTCTCTCCAGAGTAGTTCGATCAGGTTCAAGTCCGGGCTCTGGCTGGTCCACTCAAGGACATTCAGAGACTTGTCCTGAAGCCACTCCTGCGTTGTCTTGGCTGTGTGCTTAGAGTTGTTGTCTTGTTGGAAGGTGAACCTTTACCCCAATCTGAGGTCCTGAGCACTCTGGAGCAGGTTTTCATCAAGCTCTCTCTGTACTTTGCTCCGTTCATCTTTCCCTTGATCCTGACTAGTCTCCCAGTTCCTGCTGCTGAAAAACATCCCCACAGCATGATGCTGCCACCACCATGCTTCCCCGTAGGGATGGTGCAGGTTTCTTCCAGACGTGACTCTTGGCGTTCAGGCCAAATGGTTCAATCTTGGTTTCATCAGACCAGAGAATCTTGTTTTTCATTATTTGAGAGTCTTTAGGTGACTTTTGGCAAACTCCATGTGGGCTGTCATGTGCTTTTTACTGAGGAGTGGCTTCCGTATGGCCACTCTACCATAAAGGCCTGATTGGTGGAGTTCTGCAGAGATGGTTGTCCATTTGGAAGGTTCTCCCATCTCCACAGAGGAACTCTGGAGCTCTGTCAGAGTGACAATCGGGTTCTTGGTCACCTCCTTGACCAGGCCCTTCTCCCCCGATTACTCAGTTTGGCCAGGTGGCCAGCTCTAGGAAGAGTGTTGGTGGTTCCAAACTTCTTCCATTTAAGAATGATGGAGGCCACTGTGTTCTTGGGGAAATTCAATGCTGCAGAAATGTTTTGGTACCCTTCTTCCCCAGATCTTTGCCTCGACACAATCCTTTCTCGGAGCTCTACGTACAATTATTTTGACCACATGGCTTGGTTTTTGCTCTGAAATGCACTGTTAACTGTATTTTTTATTTTTTATAAATGTGGATTTATTGGCACGGCTGTTGTTAGGCCCGAGACGAGGTCGAGGGATGACAAACCGTGCAAATATATCCTCCAAACACCGGCTTCGAGGGCATTATCACTTTTATACAACCGGTTACCAACATATTCAAATAATGATTGACATAGTTTCATTAAACGTTCATTAAACGTTAATCTATTTCAGAATAAGGCTGTAACGTAACAAAATGCGGAAAAAGTCAAGGGTTCTGAATACTTTCCGAAGGCACTGAACAATGGCTTGTACAGGTGCATTATATGTGACGTTATATGCCTATATAGTATTTATTTAATGGGAGCATACTTGGTCCACATATGACCAACCTCACTCAAACTTGTGTGTTCATGTGCCCTTGACAGGTTGAATTCACAGGAGTGAAGAAGCAAGCCAACGGCAAAACCCTGAAAGCTGCTTTGTCTAGAATGAGCCCTTGAGACACCCCCTCCCCTTTCATCATAGTCTTCCTCGCAGTGTCCATCCAGCCGGACGGCGGATGGTGTTCATCTTACACCCCCAAGAGGAGTACTGAGGCCATTGTCCTCATCCTCTTCATCAGTTTCGCTTCCCAGGAGTGGTACCCTACGATGAATTCCTACAGTCGACAAGGTAAGAGTTTGTCTGGGCCTGCTAACAGTAGCCAGCGAGCGTCCCTAGCACCCTGGGAATTGAAATGCACTCTGAGAATCGTAGTATGCTGTGTAAAAGCAATTGTATTTCTATGGTGTGTAGACCTATTGCGCGATATAAGCTTTTTTTTATGTCGCTTTGGAACTAAACTGTAAATTGAATACATTCAATTATTTAGCTGCAATGAATAATGAATCACAGGCCTAATGAATGTCATTTGACCCAATATTATTAAGGCCATAGATCAAATTCCGATTTAAAACAGTTTAGATGTAATTGTAACATTATTTTGTATGATCTGAGTCTTAGATGGTTTTGCATAAGGGAAATTGCTGGGGCTTACATTCCTGGGGCCTACATCCATACATCTACATTATACATTGCCGCTGCTAAATGCATATGGGGGCAACGATGAGTACGTTTACATGCACATGAATAATGCAACATTAAACATTTTATGGCAGAAGGAAGTATGACTACTAATGAGCGTAAGCTCATAACCGAAGTTTGCATATGCGATTTTTAAAATACCTGGTTTTCCGTGCAATCTAGAATTGTTAGGGCATGTCAACAGCTTAGTCGGCGTTCCAGCGGTGTATTTGATCTGTGTATGTGGCAGCAGCTGTAGCACAAGCCTCCCTCTTATGCGCAAGCAGGATTGGGGAGTAATGGATTACAAAAATCTTGTCATCAGATTATAGATACTTTTGAAAAACTAGAGGATTACTTTGAGGATTACTTTGACATTCGGAAAGGAGGTTTGGGAGAAACTTGACACTTTTCTCAATGACACTCAAATCAGGATTGAAAAACGTGCAAGTTTAAGTTTGTTCCACCTAAGCGAGAGACCACTATGATGATAAATCAAATGTGTTTGATGGATCGTGGGAAAAGAGCAGGAATAGGCTTTTGTAGGCTACAGTCCAAGCTATGTCTTCCAGTGGTGCGACTGCTGTCGGCATCCAAAGATTATCCAACTTGAATAAAAGCTTGGAGGTAAGGATGACAGCAGTGGTGTAGTCCACAGCGATACGGATATCACTTATTATTGATCACTACATAGCACATTGATGTGATTGTGAATTACACTGCTGCTCTCATTTTTAGCTACAGTATTTGCGCCTTACGGATTGTGGTTGTTGTGGATGGCTGTTCACAATGTGTATTTGAACACAATAATGGTTGAATTCAAGAAGCTTAAGCTGCCTATCAATCTTTGTTTTCAAAACCAGTGGACAGCCAGTGAAATATGCACTCTTGCAACAGCTGCATAGTGCGGATCCCAGCCTATGGAATAAAAGTGGGACTTTTATTGCTCAATACAAATCATGCTGATGAAAAATATTATCCATAGGCCTAATGGACACATGCTCAAACTCGCACACTTTTGATAGACTTAAAGGGGCAATCTGTAGTTGTGACCGTGTGTGTGTTTGAAAGAGTATTTTCCAGTAAGCAACAATTAGTTTACATTCATTAGCCTACTTTTTTCCAATATTTCTGTCATTCAGTAATATTTATTCCCATAGTAATTCGTAATTTTATAACATTTTTTTAATCATAATATTATTAATGAAAGCATAAAGATGCTGAAGAAATACAGTGCTGTACAGTATATCAAATCAAATCAAATCAAATGTATTTATATAGCCCTTCGTACATCAGCTGATATCTCAAAGTGCTGTACAGAAACCCAGCCTAAAACCCCAAACAGCAAGCAATGCAGGTGTAGAAGCACGGTGGCTAGGAAAAACTCCCTAGAAAGGCCAAAACCTAGGAAGAAACCTAGAGAGGAACCAGGCTATGTGGGGTGGCCAGTCCTCTTCTGGCTGTGCCGGGTGGAGATTATAACAAAACATGGTCAAGATGTTCAAATGTTCATAAATGACCAACATGGTCGAATAATAATAAGGCAGAATAGTTGAAACTGGAGCAGCAGCACAGTCAGGTGGACTGGGGACAGCAAGGAGTCATCATGTCAGGTATTCCTGGGGCATGGTCCTAGGGCTCAGGTCCTCCGAGAGAGAGAAAGAAAGAGAGAATTAGAGAGAGCATAAGTGGGATGGCCAGTCCTCTTCCGGCTGTGCCGGGTGGAGATTATAACAGAACATGGCCAAGATGTTCAAATGTTCATAAATGACCAGCATAGTCGAATAATAATAAGGCAGAACAGTTGAAACTGGAGCAGCAGCACAGCCAGGTGGACTGGGGACAGCAAGGAGTCATCATGTCAGGTAGTCCTGGGGCATGGTCCTAGGGCTCAGGTCCTCCGAGAGAGAGAAAGAGAGAAGGAGAGAATTAGAGAACGCACACTTAGATTCACACTGGACACCAAATAGGACAGGAGAAGTACTCCAGATATAACAAACTGACCCTAGCCCCCCGACACATAAACTACTGCAGCATAAATACTGGAGGCTGAGACAGGAGGGGTCAGGAGACACTGTGGCCCACTCTGAGGACACCCCCGGACAGGGCCAAACAGGAAGGATATAACCCCACCCACTTTGCCAAAGCACAGCCCCCACACCACTAGAGGGATATCTTCAACCACCAACTTACCATCCTGAGACAAGGCTGAGTATAGCCCACAAAGACCTCCGCCACAGCACAACCCAAGGGGGCGCCAACCCAGACAGGATGACCACATCAGTGACTCAACCCACTCAGGTGACGCACCCCCTCCAGGGACGGCATGAGAGAGCCCCAGTAAAGCCAGTGACTCAGCCCCTGTAATAGGGTTAGAGGCAGAGAATCCCAGTGGAAAGAGGGGAACCGGCCAGGCAAAGACAGCAAGGGCGGTTCGTTGCTCCAGAGCCTTTCCGTTCACCCTCCCACTCCTGGGCCAGACTACACTCAATCATATGACCCACTGAAGAGATGAGTCTTCAGTAGAGACTTAAAGGTTGAGACCGAGTTTGCGTCTCTGACATGGGTAGGCAGACCGTTCCATAAAAATGGAGCTCTATAGGAGAAAGCCCTGCCTCCAGCTGTTTGCTTAAAAATTCTAGGGACAATTATATGCTTTATCTGGCATTTTGAGGTTGCATGAGGTCGCCCACACTCACTTTAAACATTTGGATAACAAAGCATTTAAAGCATTTTTAATAGAAGCCGCCTGCATTTGTTTATTAGGCTACTGTACAGTCTGACAAATAAACATAGTCTACAGTACATACTGTTGTAAACGTGGTAAAGAGCCTAATTCCTTACATAAGGGAGAGCAGGTCATGTCCAGACTTTCTCAGTGACCTCAAGTACTCATTAACTCTGTCTTTAATGCTTTTTCGGGTTGCATCAGTCATGGACAGACACTTTTGAGACACAGTATTAATGATGAACACCCGTAGGTTCACTTGTAAACCACATTTGCCTGTGGATCCATCCCAGTTGATATTCTGCGTCCACTCGCAGTATCTCTCTTTGGTTACACACATCCTTGGAATAGCAGAACAGCATAACGGTCGGGATGGCCCTTGCTGTGCCTGGTGAGCAGTTGGTCAAGTTCTATTGTCGTTCAATGACTCAATCTCGGTCTTCAAAGTTTGAATCTGAACCATGTGCACCTACATCAGATGAGCAGAATGGTACCGCCCTGAGCCAACATCAATTACAGTGGCCTATGATAGAAACGTTAGATCAATTAAGAATTAAAAGTGACTCCGTACACATTATAAGAATCTAGCAAAACTAACCGCTTTCTTGGCAACCATGCACTTTTTTGGTGTGGCTTGTTGTCCAGCCCTTTGTCTACTGATCTCCACAGACGGGGCTATAAAGAGTCTATTGTCCTGCTGACAGGGCTACTACACCTGCTACAGTACACTTGTGAAAAACAAGTGTTTGAAAATCTGTTTTCAAAATGCCTCCAGCTGTCCATCACTACTGTATATAAAAACACAGCATCTTGTTTTCATCCTGTTTACATTCTTTATTTTAAGCACAATGTCACATATAATTTGTATCTACCTTTCCAATTACTTTTAGAGTTTGGGATTTACAAATGCGTGCTTTTCATGTCATTCTTTGCTAAATCCAGTTTAAGTATAACTTTTGACTGATGCCTTTAGTTAGAGGTCTAATGCTCTAATATTGAATAATTTCTGCCCTCCAAATTCATACAGTGGGGAGAACAAGTATTTGATACACGGCTGATTTTGCAGGTTTCCCTACTTACAAAGCATGTAGAGGTCTGTAATTGTTATCATAGGTACACTTCAACTGTACGAGACGGAATCTAAAACAAAAATCCAGAAAATCACATTGTATGATTTTTAAGTAATTCATTTGCATTTTATTGCATGACATAAGTATTTGATCACCTACCAACCAGTAAGAATTCCGGCTCTCACAGACATGTTAGTTTTTCTTTAAGAAGCCCTCCTGTTCTCCACTCATTACCTGTATTAACTGCACCTGTTTGAACTCGTTACCTGTATAAAAGACACCTGTCCACACACTCAATCAAACAGACTCCAACCTCCACACAATGGCCAAGACCAGAGAGCTGTGTAAGGACATCAGGGATGAAATTGTAGACCTGCACAAGGCTGGGATGGGCTACAGGCCAATAGGCAAGCAGCTTGGTGAGAAGGCAACATCTGTTGGCGCAATTATTAGAAAATGGAAGAAGTTCAAGATGACGGTCAATCACCCTCGGTCTGGGGCTCCATGCAAGATCTCACCTCGTGGGTCATCAATGATCATGAGGAAGGTGAGGGATCAGCCCAGAACTACACGGCAGGACCTGGTCAATGACCTGAAGAGAGCTGGGACCACAGTCTCAAAGAAAACCATTAGTAACACACTACGCCATCATGGATTAAAATCCTGCAGCACACGCAAGGTCCCCCTGCTCAAGCCATCGCATGTCCAGGCCCATCTGAAGTCTGCCAATGACCATCTGGATGATCCAGAGGAGGAATGGGAGAAGGTCATGTGGTCAGATGAGACAAAAATAGAGCTTTATGGTTTAAACTCCACTCGCCATGTTTGGAGGAAGAAGAAGGATGAGTACAACCCCAAGAACACCATCCCAACAGTGAAGCATGGAGGTGGAAACATCATTCTTTGAGGATGCTTTTCTGCAAAGGGGACAGGACGACTGCACTGTGTTGAGGGGAGGATGGATGGGGCCATGTATCGCGAGATCTTGGCCAACAACCTCCTTCCCTCAGTAAGAGCATTGAAGCTGGAAAGCTGCAAAATCGGCAGTGTATCAAATACTTGTTCTCCCCACTGTATCTAAGGGGAATGTTTCGCGCCATTATTAGTTACATTGTTTTAGTTTGAACGTGCAGACAGGCACTAAGATTAGCGGGAACTTTTCCCTGGTCAGCGCTATCATTAATGCAATGCCCCTTAAAGTGTTGCTCTGTGCTTCCCAGTGGGGCGGGGTGGGGGTCTGGAAGGATATTGACCTCATCCCGTCAGTTGAGGATGCCTGGTCATTCTTTAAAAGTAACTTCCTCACCATCTTAGATAAGCATGCTCTGTTCAAAAAATGCAGAACTAAGAACAGATATAGCCCTTGGTTCACTCCAGACCTGACTGCCCTCAACCAGTACAAAAACATAATGTGGCGGACTGCAATAGCATCGAATAGTCCCTGCGATATGCAACTGTTCAGGGAAGTCAGGAACCAATACACGCAGTCAGTCAGGAAAGCAAAGGCCAGCTTTTTCAAGCAGAAATTTGCATCCTGTAGCTCTAACTCCAAAAAGTTCTGGGACACTGTAAAGTTCATGGAGAACAAGAGCACCTCCTCCCAGCTGCCCACTTCACTGAGGCTAGGTAACACGGTCACCACTGATAAATCCATGATAATCGAAAACTTCAACAAGCATTTCTCAACGGCTGGCCATGCCTTCCTCCTGGCTACTCCAACCTCGGCCAACAGCTTCGCCCCCCCCGCAGCTACTCGCCCAAGCCTCCCCAGCTTCTCCTTTACCCAAATCCAGATAGCAGATGTTCTGAAAGAGCTGCAAAACCTGGACCCGTACAAATCAGCTGGTCTTGACAATCTGGACCATCTATTTCTGAAACTATCCGCCGCCATTGTTGCAACCCCTATTACCAGCCTGTTCAACCTCTCTTTCATATCGTCTGAGATCCCCAAGGATTGGAAAGCTGCCGCAGTCATCCCCCTCTTCAAAGGGGGAGACACCCTGGACCCAAACTGTTACAGACCTATATCCATCCTGCCCTGCCTATCTAAGGTCTCCGAAAGCCTAGTCAACAAACAGATCACTGACCATCTTGAATCCCACATTACCTTCTCCGCTGTGCAATCTGGTTTCCGAGCCGGTCACGGGTGCACCTCAGCCACGCTCAAGGTACTAAACGATATCATAACCGCCATCGATAAAAGAGAGTACTGTGCAGCCGTCTTCATCGACCTGGCCAAGGCTTTCGACTCTGTCAATCACCATATTCTTATCGGCAGACTCAGTAGCCTCGGTTTTTCTAATGACTGCCTTGCCTGGTTCACCAACTACTTTGCAGACAGAGTTCAGTGTGTCAAATCGGAGGGCATGTTGTCCAGTCCTCTGACAGTCTCTATGGGGGTGCCGACTCTTTTTTTCTGTAAATATCAATGATGTTGCTCTTGCTGCGGGCGATTCCCTGATCCACCTCTACGCAGACGACACCATTCTGTATACTTCTGGCCCTTCCTTGGCCATTATGCTATCTAACCTCCAAACGAGCTTCAATGCCATACAACACTCCTTCCGTGGCCTCCAATTGCTCTTAAACGCTAGTAAAACCAAATGCATGCTTTTCAACCGTTCGCTGCCTGCACCCGCACGCCCGACTAGCATCACAACCCTGGATGGTTCCGACCTAGAATATGTGGACATCTATAAGTACCTAAGTGTTTGGCTAGACTGTAAACTCTCCTTCCAGACTCATATCAAACATCTCCAATCTAAAATCAAATCTAGAGTCGGCTTTCTATTCCGCAACAAAGCCTCCTTCACTCACGCCGCCAAACTTACCCTAGTAAAACTGACTATCCTACCGATACTCGACTTCGTCGATGTCATCTACAAAATAACTTCCAATACTCTACTCAGCAAACTGGGTGCAGTTTATCACAGTGTCATCCGTTTTGTTACTAAAGTATCTCTACCTGCACATGACCATCTGATCATTTATCACTCCAGTGTTAATCTGCTAAATTGTAATTATTCGCCTACCTCCTCATACCTTTTGCACACAATGTATATTGAGTCTCTTTTTTTCTACTGTGTTATTGATTTGTTTATTGTTTACTCCATGTGTAACCCTTTGTTGTTGTCTGTTCACACTGCTATGCTTTATCTTGGCCAGGTCGCAGTTGTAAATGAGAACTTGTTCTCAACTAGCCTACCTGGTTAAATAAAGGTTACACACACACACACACACCACACTGACCAAAAAGTTATTTTGTTGGCATTTACGTATGTCCCCATTACCAGTAAAACATAATCAAAACCTATTTATTTCACTTACTGGCTGTGCTGTTTCGTTGTTCGTTTGTTCAGTCGTTTCATTCTCAACCAGGATTGCATCATACATGTCAAGCAGTGAAGTTTCAGCTCTGTCTGTCCGTGGCCTCTCTTCCTCAGTACGCACTGTCACTGTGTCCATTTCCATCTTGTCCAGCTGTGTATGTAACATTTCACGTTACGCTATCCCTGTTTCTTGTCTGCATCGAAGTAGTGGTCCTTGTACATAGCATCGAGCATGGTGGCGACACAGTAAAGAGAAAACGCCACCGAATCGCTTGTGTGGGCAGTTTTGTTGCCGGGGAAAACTGTTGTCAAGGGCAACTGTTTCATTCGCCAATGTGGGCCAGTAAAAATATCCACCTCGTCGGGATAAAGGGCCATCTTCACTCCATAGAAACTAGTCAGCACTAACGTTGCACACTAGCTGATAGCTAACTGGTTAGCTTAGCATTGGCAAAGTCAGAATGGGCATGTACAATCCGCTGTTATGTGACAGAATCGGTGGCATTAGAATTAGGAATTAGAATACGAATACTACACCAAACAAAAATATAAATGCAACATGTAAAGTGTTTGTCCCATGTTTCATGAGCTGAAAAAAAGATCCCAGAAATGTTCAATACTCAGATGAAGCTTATCTCAAATTTTGTACACATTTGTTTACATCCCTGGCAGTTTTGTTGAGCAGGCGTTTCAATTCCATGACAGAGGGTATCACGTCTGCTGCAGGCACAGTTAATGAGCTTATTTCTCGAGTCAGTTGTACGAATGGAGCTAGCTAGTGTGTTCATGTTTCCAAGTTTCAAACATGTTCTCAAATGCAATTGAAATGGCAGCAGCGATATGACAACCAGTCTTGAAGTTAATAGTAGTGACGCTATTACTGTGTAACTCTGGTAGGGCAACATTTGAAAAATAGAAACAAAGGGAAAAAAAGGTACCGTTGCTCGATCACTCGGCGAAAGCCTACATCACCCATGACAGAGAACGGTTGATTGTCAAGGGCAATGAATTCCATTATCTTGGTGTTTTAATGGATTTCGCCTTTGAGTTTTCTTGTCTTACTCTTTCAAATGACTGCTCGATCCACTGAGCAGACATTGTGGGGTAGGTTAGGAATGCTGTGTTTCACGTGTAGCGCTACATTTTATGTGGCGTCATGGCCGATTTTAATTAGGGCCGATTTTAATTTTCATAAAAATCGGTTATCGGCCTCCACGAGGAAACTGCGTGGCAGGCTGACCACCTGTTACGCGAGTGCAGCATCAAAAGGACCTTGTGGCTTCAAGGAGCTGAGGTAAGTTGCTAGCTAGCATTAAAGTTATCGTATTAAAAACAATCAATCTTTACATAATAATTTGTTAACTACACATGGTTGATGATATTACGAGGTGAACTAGCTTGTCCTGCGTTGCATATAATCAATGCGGTGCCTGTTAATTTATCATCGAATCACAGCCTACTTCAACTTCACCAAACGGGTGATGATTAAACAAAAGCGCATTCGCAAAAAAAGCACAATCGTTTCACAAATGTACCTAAACACAAACATCAGTGCCTTTCTTAAAATCAATACAGAGAAGTATATTTTTTTTAAACCTGCATATTTAGTTCAAATAAATTCATGTTAGCAGGCAATATTAACTCGGGAAATTGTGTCACTTCTCTTGCGTTCAGTGCAAGTCAGGGTATATTCAACAGTTTGGTTCGCCTGGCTCGTTGCGAACTGTCTGAAGACGTAATTAATTTTCCAGAATTTTATATAATTAGGATATAACATTGAAGGTTGTGCAATGTAACAGCAATATTTAGACTTATGGTTTCCACACGTTCGATAAAATACGGAATGGTTCCATGTTTATTCTTTCAGTGAAATGTTTTGTTTTCGAAATTATAGTTTCCAGATTTGACCATATTAATGACCAAAGGCTCGTATTTCTGTGTTAAATATATTATAATTAAGTCTATGATTTGATAGAGCAGTCTGACTGAGCGGTAGTAGGCAGCAGCAGGCTCGTAATCATTCATTCGAACAGCACTTTACTGCGTTTTGCCAGTAGCTCTTCGCAATGTTTGATGCACAGTGCTGTTTATGACTTCAAGCCTATCAACTCCCGAGATTAGGCTGGCAATACTAAAGAGCCTATAAGAACATCCAATAGTCAAAGGTACAGTTGAAGTCAGAAGTTTACATACACTTAGGTTGGAGTCATTTAAACTTGTTTTTCAACCACTCCACAAATTTCTTGTTAACAAACTGTAGTGTTGGCAAGTCGGTTAGGATATCTACTTTGTGCATGACACAAGTAATCTTTCCAACAATTGTTTACAGACACGTAATTTCACTTTTCCAGTGGGTCAGAGTTTACATACACTAAGTTGACTGTGCCTATAAACAGCTTGGAAAATTCCAGAAAATGATGTCATGGCTTTAGAAGCTTCTGATAGGCTAATTGACATCATTTGAGTCAATTGGAGGTGTACCTGCGGATGTATTTCAAGGCCTACCTTCAACCTCAGTGCTTCTTTGCTTGACATCATGGGAAAATCAAAAGAAATCAACCAAGACACCAGAAAGAAATGTAGACCACCACAAGTCTGGTTCATCCTTGGGAGCAATTTCCAAATGCCTGAAGGTACCACGTTCATCTGTACAAACAATAGTATGCAAGTATAAACACCATGGGACCACGCAGCCGTCAAACCACTCAGGAAGGAGACCGTTCATCTCTAGGAGACAGAACGCTACTTTGGTGCGAAAAGTCCAAATCAATCCCAGAACAACAGCAAAGGACCCTGTGAAGATGCTGGAGGAAACAGATACAAAAGTATCTATATCCACAGTAAAACGAGTCCTATATCGACATGACCTAAAAGGCCGCTCAGCAAGGAAGAAGCCACTGCTCCCAAACCGCTGTAAAAAAGCCAGACTACGGTTTGCAACTGCATATGGGGACAAAGATCGTACTTTTTGAAGAAATGTCCTCTGGTCTGATGAAACAAAAATAGAACTGTTTGGCCATAATGACCATCGTTATGTTTGGAGGAAAAAGGGGGAAGCTTGCAAGACGAAGAACACCATCCCAACTGTGAAGCACGGGGGTGGCAGCATCATGTTGTGGGCGTGCTTTGCTGCAAGTCGGACTGGTGCACTTCACAAAATAGATGCCATCATGAGGACGGAAAATTACGTGGATATATTGAAGCCTCATCTCAAGACATCAGTCAGGAAGTTAAAGCTTGGTCGCAAATGGGTCTTTCAAATGGACAATGACCCCAAGCATACTTCCAAAGTTGTGGCAAAATGGCCTAAGGACAACAAAGTCAAGGTATTGGAGTGGCCATCACAAAGCCATGACCTCAATCGTAGAAAATTTGTGGGCAGAACTGAAAAAGTGTGTGCAAGCAAGGAGGCCTACAAACCTGACTCAGTTACACCAGCTCTATCAGGAGGAATGGGCCAATATTCACCCAACTTATTGTGGAAAGCTTGTGTAAGACTACATGAAACGTTTGACCCAAGTTAAACAATTTAAAGGCAATGCTACCAAGTACTAATTGAGTGTATTTAAACTTCTGACCCACTGGGAATGTGATGAAATAAATAACAGCTGAAACAAATAATTCTCTCCTACTATTATTCTGACATTTCACATTCTTAAAATAAAGTGCTGATCCTAACTGACCTAAGACAAGGGACTTTTACGAGGATTAAATGTCAGGAATTGCGAAATTCTGAGTTTAAATGTATTTGACTAAGGTGTATGTAAACTTCCGACTTCAAATGTATATGAAATACAAATGTTATAGAGAGAAATAGTCGACGCGTCATAATTCCTATAATAACTACAACCTTAAACTTCTAAACTGGGAATATTGAAGATCTGGGAATATTGAACCGCCAGCTTTCATATGTTCTCATGTTCTGATCAAGGAACTTAAACATGAGCTTTTTTATTTGGCACACACTTTTACTTTCTTCTCTAACATTGTGTTTTTGCATTATTTTAACCAATTTGAACATGTTTCATTATTTATTTGAGACTAAATAGATTACATTTATGTATTATATTAAGTTAAAATATATGTTTTTATTCATTATTGTTGTAATTATCATCATTACCAATATATACATATACAAATCATCTGATTTAATCGGTATCTGCCTTTTTTGGTCCTCCAAATCTGTATCTGCGTTGAAAATGTTATAAACGAAGATTGTGCCTAATATTATAAACGAAGATGTTTTCATCATCCTCGTTAAAATAGACCGGTACCGATGTTGGCATTTTTAGCTAATATCGTCTGATTCCTATATGTTCACTGATATATTGTGCATCCCTATAACCTACCCAACCCTGTGCGCGAGTGAAGTGTGTTCTGCATTCATCAAAAGTCCCTTCAGGTAGCCTGATTTCAGATGTGTTCATGTAAAAAGGATTATTAGGGAAATCATTATTTTTGCAAAGTATGTAAATGTTTTAAACAGAGTATAATATTAATCTGACTAACCACAATAATACAATTGTATTATACAATTATAAACAATTGTATTGTTGTATGTATGTAACCGTGCTCCTTGAGTCCTTTATGAGCCTCAGGCCACAGATCCCTGATCACAAGTCTGAGAGAGAGCAATCAAGATCCCTGGTGGTGTTGCCCCACTAATTCTTTAGAATGATCTAACAATGTAAAGAGCTTTCCCTCACCATGGGTCTGGTTGGAGACCTGGGTGTCACCTTCTGCTGCCTCGGCCTGTTAATCCTTTTAAAGAAACAGGATCTGAGAGAGGGAACTTTCACCCAGGGACCCCCAACTGTTTCACCATCCATGATCCAGCAGGGATCACCCACCCAACACCACAAAGATCTCAACCGGGCGAGGTCAAACTTTTTAATTGCCTGTCTGACCGACCGTCATTCACTTTTGATTATATGTACAGACAGATGGAAAGACGCACTCTCTTTCACACACATGTGCACATACAGTACCAGTCAAAAGTTTGGACAGACCTACTCATTCCATGGTTTTTCTTTTCTTTTTACTATTTTCTACATTGTAGAATAATAGTGAAGACATCAGAACTATGAAATAACACATATGGAATCATGTAGTAACCAAAAAAGTTGTTAAATCTCAAATATTAAATATATATTTGATTTATTTTTCAAAGTAGCCACCCTTTGCCTTGATAACAGATTTGCACACTCTTGGCATTCTCTCAACCAGCTTAATGAGGTGGAATGCATTTCAATGAACAGGTGTCCCTTGTTAAAAGTTAATTTGTGAAATTTATTTCCTTCTTAATGCGTTTTGAGCCAATCAATTGTTTTGTGACAAGATAGCCCTATTTGGTAAAATACCAAGTCCATATTATGGCAAGAACAGCTCAAATAAGTAAAGAGAAATGACAGTCTATCATTACTTTAAGACATGAAGGTCAGTCAATTCATAAAATGTCAAGAACTTTTCAAGTTTCTTCAAGTGCAGTCACAAAAACCACCAAGCGCTATGATGAAGCGCTCATGAGGACTGCCACAGGAAAGGAAAACCCAGAATTACCGCTGCTGCAGAGAACAAGTTTATTAGTGTTACGAGCCTCAGAAAGCCCAAATAAATGCTTCTAAGTTCAAGTAACAGCCACATCTCAACATCAACTGTTCAGAGGAGACTGTGTGAATCAGGCCTTCATGGTTTAATTGCTGCAAAGAAACCACTACTAAAGGACACCAATAACAAGAAGAGACTTGCCTGGTTCAAGACACACGAGCAATGGATGTTAAACCGGTGAAAATATGTCCTTTGGTCTGATGAGTACAAATTTGAGATTTTTGGTTCCAACCGCCGTGTCTTTGAGACGCAGAGTAGGATGATGATGATCTCGGCACGTGTGGTTCCCACCGTGAAGCATGGAGGAGGTGTGATGGTGTGGGGGTGCTTTGCTGGTGACGCTGTCTGTGATTTATTTTGAATTCACGGCACACTTAACCAGCATGGCTACCACAGCATTCTGCAGCGATATGCCATCCCATCTGGTTTGTGCTTGGTGGGTCTATAATTTGTTTTTCATCAGGTCAATGACCAAACACACCTCCAGGCTGTGTAAGGGATATTTGACCAAGAAGGAGAGTGATGGAGTGCTGCATCAGATGACCTGTCCTCCACAATCACCCAACCTCCACCCAATTGAGATGGTTTTGGATGAGTTGGACCGCAGAGTGAAGAAAAAGCAGCCCCCAAGTGCTCAGCAAATGTGGGAACTCCTTATAGACTGTTGGAAAAGCATTCCAGGTGAAGCTGGTTGAGAGAATGCCAAGAGCGTGCCAAGCTGTCATCAAGGCAAAGGGTGGCTACTTTGAAGAACCTAACATATAAAGTATATTTTTATTTGTTTAACACTTTTTTGGTTACTACATGATTTCATGTGTTATTTCATAGTTTTAATGTTTTCACTATTATTCTACAATGTAGAAAATAGTCCAAATAAAGAAAAACCCTTGAATGAGTAGGTGTCCAAACTTTTGACTGGTACTATACACACACGCAAACTCACACAATCCCCTAGTGCCTGCTCCTCCCCTCCGGTAAATCTGTCCCTGTGCCAGACTGCTTGGGTAAGCTTATTCTGGGAACACAACCCAAGCATGCCGGAAGCAGCAGCAGCAGTGGAGGATTACGATGCCACAGTGAGGGACACGGTAGACCCCCTAATTGAGATGTCTTAATGATTTATTAATCGAGGCGCTGCCGTCTTACACTGGGAACACAGGCAATAATCCCTCTGACTCCTCTGAAATTGAGAAATATTCTCTTCTCTCCTCTCTGTGCTTTTTAGGGTGTCATTCTCTTAAATTCCCACAGTTTGCACACAATTAAGGCTGGAAGGTGTGTGTGTTTGTTTTTGTAAATATCACATTTATTTATTGTGATAGTCTGATGGTTTGTTGTCAGGCTTTCTGTCCAAGCCCCACACTGTAAAACTTTCCCCTGTAAATTTACAGCATTATTTTGGCACCAGAGTTGGCAGCTTAGTACTGTAATTTTGCTTTACAGCAGAGATGCTGTAATATATTTCACAGTACTATTTTCCTTACTGTAAAACATATTACAGCCTCCCCTTTGTAAATTTAGAGAGATGATGTCATGTTTTACGGTAAAGAAAATAGTACTGTGAAATACAGGAAACAGGGTGCCATAGATCCTGCAACTTCCTGGCAACATTGTGCTGGTTGTGCGCAGGGCTGCGTTCGTTTTGATGCCTGGTCATGGTTAACTAGAGGAAGAACTATAACTTTTTATACATGAGGAAATACCACTGCCACACCTGGCTCCCTATGACCAATGTTCCCTCCAATTCTTTGGGGCACTGAGCAAAATTTTGATCTTGTGATTGGAAACTGGAACGTTGTGTGAATTATGTGCAACTTCCGATGCACATTTACAGTGTACACAGAGGCTGTACCCTTACAGTTTTAAACAGTAGCCAATAGGTTATTGTGGCTATTTGAGCATAATGTAGGCCTACCAACAAAACCAATGGAGCAAATCCCATAACATTTTCACATGGAAATAGATTTTGATTTCCCTTTACAAAAGTCTGTTGTATGACACTCCAGAGCAGTGCCAACGTTTCTGTTTGACATGTGGAGTTGTCGTGACAAAGTTCATATGTGAATGTGTCTTGTTGTAAATGTTTTATGAGAGTACTGCTGGGCACAAATATATATATTTTTAAATGCTTTCAAACAACATGAGTTTGCTTTTTAATGTTTTTCCTTAACAATACTTATGGACACACAGATAAAGAATCAAATAAATAAATTTCCAATTTTCTAAAATAATCATTATAGTAATTTTCAGAATTTTGTGACATTCTGCAACATAGGAAATTATGTTTCAGATTAACCACAGACATTTCCCTTTTACAGTTTTTTTTTTCTTCTGACCTTTTGCTTGTAGTATTGCCTAGTTAGATGAAAGATTACACATCACACATCTCTCACATTTGTACAGGTTTCCTAGAAGTTAGAAAGCTATCGTGCAGATATTGTGGTGTCTGGTTCTAGGTCTCATGGTAACAAGCTTAGTTGTGTTTTTGTATGAGATTATAGGTTATCAGGGATCCCAGTCATTTAGGTGCATAGCTGTCTTAAAAATTGGAACCCTGTTGACACACATTTCTTACACATTTGACATACTTTTTATGAGTTTGTCAAATACACACTTCCACAGTTCATGGTCAACCAAAAGTTATCCTTTAACACAGAATAACACCCTTTAACTTGTAAACTGTCCATGTTGGCTTCATATTTGTATGTGTTTTGCTGTTGGGTCTTCAGTGTCAGGGTGTTTTGCAGCCAACCTTTCATGATAATTTTATGTTATTTGGCCTGTTAATGTCTATCCTACTTTTCCCCTAAGCATTTTACATTTTTGCAGAGGAGATCTTAGTCACGCAATTTTACATCTACCTAAGCTGTTTGGTGCAGTATTTCTCAATGAAAGAATTTGCATGAAAACGAGTCGTCTCTCGTTGAATGACAACAAAGACTTTATTGAAGAATCCCTACTGTTGACCAATCACCAACGAAGTGACGTAGACTTCGGCTACTGACTTCAGCTTGCCTCCAGACAAAATGTTGTGTGCCCAAACAGGCGGGGGAAAAAACTCACCGAAGTCCAACAGGAACAAAAACATCACCAAACTCTTCCGAACTGTTTAGTCTGGGAAGCATGCGGACGCCTTTACAGATTAAAACGTCTGTCCCTCTGAGTAGTGCTCTGGTCTTAGCGCTTGAACAGTCCACCAAGACTGTCAGCCACAGTACTTAGCACCTCTGCCCAGAAAGCTCCCCAGCTTATTGAACCAATGTAGCCTCGCACATAGCCCCAATACCGAGGTTGATAATACCAAGGCTGTAGCGGGATACAGCAATAAACTTGCACCAGAGTTATTCTTTAACCAGTTAGAGCTCTAGGGGCGCTATTTCATTTTTGGATAAAAAACGTTCCCGTTTTAAGCGCGATATTTTGTCACGAAAAGATGCTCGACTATGCATATTCTTGACAGTTTTGGAAAGAAAACACTGAAGTTTCAGAATCTGCAAAGATTTTGTCTGTAAGTGCCCCAGAACTCATTCTACAGGCGAAACCAAGATGATGCATCACCCAGGAATTAGCAGAATTTCTGAAGCTCTGTTTTCCATTCTCTCCTTATATGGCTGTGATTGCGCAACGAATGAGCCTACACTTTCTGTCGTTCGCCCAAGGTCTTAGCAGCATTGTGACGTATTTGTAGGCATATCATTGGAAGATTGACCATAAGAGACTACATTTTCCAAGTGTCCGCCTGGTGTCCTGCGTCGAATTCGGTGCGCAATTGCCAGCTGCTTCTACTTTACCATTTGATTCAGGGGAGAAAGCATGTGTCCAAGAACGATGTATCAATGAAGAGATATGTGAAAAACACCTTGATGATTGATTCTAAACAACGTTTGCCATGTTTTCAGTCAATATTATGGAGTTAATTTTGAAAAAAGTTTGCGTTTTGAGGACTGAATTTATGGATTTTTTTTGGTAGCCAAATGTGATGTATAAAACGGAGCTATTTCTAATACACAAGGAATCTTTTTGGAAAAACTGAGCATCTGCTATCTAACTGAGAGTATCCTCATTGAAAACATCAGAAGTTCTTCAAAGGTAAATGATTTTATTTGAAGGCTTTTATGTTTTTGTTAATGTTGCGTGCTGGATGCTAACGCTAATGCTAACGCTAAATGCTAACGCGAAATGCTAACTCTAGCTAGCTACTTTTACACAAATTATTGTTTTCCTATGGTTGAGAAGCATATTTTGAAAATCTGAGATGACAGTGTTGTTTACAAAAGGCTAAGCTTGAGAGATGGCATATTTATTTCATTTAATTTGCGATTTTCATAAATAGTTAACGTTGTGTTATGCTAATGAGCTTGCTGATAGATTTACACAATCCTGGATACAGGGTTTTTTTCATAGCTAAACGTGACGCAGAAAACGGAGCGATTTGTCCTAAACAAATAATCTTTCAGGAAAAACTGAACATTTGCTATCTGAGAGTCTCCTCATTGAAAACATCTGAAGTTCTTCAAAGGTAAATTATTTTTTTGAATGCTTTTCTGTTTTTTGTGTAAATGTTGCCAGCTGAATGCTAATGCTAAATGCTACGTTAGCCATCAATACTGTTACACAAATGCTTGTTTTGCAATGGTTGAGAAGCATATTTTGAAAATCTGAGATGACAGTGTTGTTAACAAAAGGCTAAGCTTGAGAGCTAGCATATTTATTTCATTTCATTTGCGATTTTCATGAATAGTTAACGTTGCGTTATGGTAATGAGCTTGAGTCTGTATTCACGAACCCGGATCCGGGATGGGGAGATCAGAAAGGTTAATTGCGGTGGCATTTGCATCCCTTGCCTTTGCAACCATGAAAAACACTTTAACATGACAAATAGTTACACATCATACCTATTTTTGTTTACAATTAACTGTGTATCAATGTTAATACATAATGTACTGTTAAACGTTATGTTTGCATTGTTTAAAGCAAATTAGCTTGTCCCGGTAGTGATGTGTAGTGTGTAACTTATACCCTTGGAGTCAGGAACGCTTTGGCTCCCGAGTGGCGCAGCGGTCTAAGGCACTGCATCTCAGTGCTTGAGGCGTCACTACAGACACCCTGGTTCGAATCCAGGCTGTATCACAACCGGCCATGATTGGGAGTCCCATAGGGCGGCAATTGGCCCAGCGTCGTCCGGGATGGGCCGGTGTAGTCCGTCATTGTAAATAAGAATTTGTTCTTAAGTGACTTGCCTAGTTAAATAAAGGTTAAATAAAAAATGAATAAATAAAAGGAAGCAAGTGCAGAAGAAGAATTTAGTGATGAAGAGAGAAGGCAGATAAACAAAACAGGAGAAGTGTACTGAATGTGACCAATATTGCCTGGTGACTGAGGCTACTGAGGGCTAAATGAAGGGAGAGTAATCAAGGTGATGATGAGGTCCAGGTGTGCATAATAATGGTGTCAGGACCGGTGGTTAAAAACTGGCAATGTCGAGCACTGGAGAGGTGTATCCTAGGAGTATCCTAGACTGGTGCAGCCCCGAGGGCGAAGAGCGGACCAGTCCGGACTACGGAGATGAATATCCCGGATAATTTTGGGGTCCAGGATGTTGGCCACCGGGACCCAACAGCGCTCCTCTGGACCATACCCCTCCCAGTCCACCAGGTACTGAAGCTGACCCCCATGACGTTGGGAGTCCAGTAGGGACCTGACGGCATAGGCGGGGGTCCCATCGATGTTCAGGGGAGGCAGAGGGTTGTCGTGGGTGATGGCATCAGCCAGGGGACCAGGAACCACTGGCCTGAGGGAAACATGAAAATATCCGGTTGTTAGTGGTGAGTTGTAAACGACCATGGGGGGGCCAGGGCCGGCTGAAATCCCAGCACCTACTGGAAAGGAGTCAGCCCAGAGAAGGAGTGACGAAGTGAGTTCTGGGCATACTTTGCTCAGGGAAGGAACCGGGCCCACTCACCCTGCCGATCCTGGCAGTGACTCCCCAGCTCCTAGTTGGTCCTCTCCGCCTACCCGTTGGACTGAGGCTGGTACCCGGATGTGAGGCAGGCCATGGCCCCCAGCTTCTCAATGAAGGCTCTCAATACCCGCGACATGAATCGGGGGCACGGTCAGAGAGAATGTCCTCCAGACAGTGCCTCAGTGACGTGGAGAGCTGTAGGGAAACCAGAGAGAGAGAGAGATACAACGGCAGGATTTAGAGAATCTGACCATAACAACCATAATAGTGGTGAAACCATCAGACGGAGGGAGATCAGTAACGAAATCTATGGACAGATGGTATCAAGGTTTCTGAGGCACGGGAAGGGGTTTCCCTGCTGCAGTGTGCCTGGGAGATTTATTTTGGGCACATACGAAGCAGGAGTTGACATAGGGGGCGACATCCTGCACCAAGATGGGCCACCAATACTTTGCAGGGATGGATTGAATGGTGCAGGTGATACCTTGTCGTCCAGCGCCCAGGTCAACAGCCGATCCCTTTCCCGTGTGGGTGTAGATACGCTCAGGAGGTCAGGTAGCAGGCGCAGGTTCCATCACCGGAGCCTGGTGGATGTCCACATCTACGTCCCAAAACATGGGGCCAATGATACGGGAGGATGGAATGATGGACTGGAGGGCACCTACAGGACTCTCAACCAACGTGGATCCACAGGGTAAGGGAAATCATGTCCTCCGGCATCCTGGTGACCAGGCGGTGATTTTTGTGTATGGGTGCGGTGATGATGAGGAAGGGAAGGCTTTTTTGGTGCATGGGTCCCACGGTGAGGGTGAGTGGTACTGTGATGTGTGTGATTGTTCCGGATCCCAATCGTCTATTATCCAGGGCTTGGACGAGAAAAGAAGAGAAAGGGTACGAGGTGATGTTTAGGGACGAGGCGAGGGCCTGGTCGATGAAATTCCCCACAGCACTGGCATCCACTAGAGCTGTAGCGACAACAGCTGAGGGACAGCCAGCCAGTGAAATGGAAACCAGGAAGGGTTTGTCGGAAACCAGCTGTCTCCGGTGACGTCGCTCTGCATGGAGAGGTGTGTGACTACTATCTCCATGGGATCAGGCTCTGCCTCAGGATGGCTAAAGGAGGAGGGCGAGGGAGTTTCCGGCACTCCTGAAGAAGGTTGTCAATACGGTTGGCCATCGCGATGAGCGAGTCCAAGGAAAGGTTGTCGCCCCGGCATGCCAACTGCGTGTGGACCTCCTCGCGCAGTCCTCTACAGAATAGGGTGAAGAGCACTGGTTCATCTTATCCGCTGGAGGCTGCCACAGTCCGGAAGGTGAGGGTGTACTCCGTAGCGGTCTGGGCACCCAGCCAGAGTTGGAATAGTCGCTCACCTCCCTCTGCCCTCCGGTGGATTGTCGAAGACCACCCTGAACAGAGCCATGAACCTCTCGTAGGAACCCAGCTCGTCCTCTCCTCTCTCGCAGATGGCTGTAGCCCACTTCAACGCCCACCCAGTCAGTATGGAAATGACTGTGGCAACCTTGGAGCTCTTGTTGGTGGGAGATTAATCAAGGTGATGATGAGGTCCAGGTGTATGTAATAATGGAGAGTAGTCTGCGTAATGATGGTGCCAGGACCGGTGGTTAATAGACCAGTGATTTTGAGCGCTGGAGAGGGGGAGCAGGATTAGGGAGTGACATAGCGACATTCTTTGGGCTTATCTAATATTTTGAATGCTAGAAAGTGAGCAAAATTATTATTATATTGTATAGAACTATAAAAACAAAGAAGGCTATTAAAATACCTATTTTTTTTACTAGTATAATAATGTCTCTCCCTCTGTTTTATGTCATTGGTGTTACTGCCTTGAAAATCACTCATTACAAAGATATACAAGGACCTTGAGAATTCCCTTCAGTGGCAAACGTTTATCGGGGGAGTGGTCTATATACAAGAAAATTATTAGCTGATCACACACAATGTTATCCTGATGGTAAAAATGATTTAAAGCCATTAAGCTTTCATATTAGTTGATTTAAAATGAGAAGATGTACCCAAATACATTTAAATCAATAAAAATCTGTCTTGCCCAAATGCCACCGCAATTCAAGAACAACCCACCAACATCTCTCCTGGTCTTCCTAGACTGCATCGCTACTTAGCTCCATCACATAGACTGAAGTCATATGGAGACATGCAGCCCAAGACAGTCAGGCTATGCCCTCAAGTGCTTTCATTTTTTGCTTTTGTATGGCATCGTTGGGGAGAATTCCATTGGAAGAAGTTGTCAATACAGTACCAAAACCAAAGAGACTTTATTGCAGGATGAATTCTTGAGTTCAGTGTGTTTTCTATTGCCTAAGTGTTTTAAAACCACATCTTTGTAAGATATTTTCTAATGCCATAACAGGGGACTCTGAGAGGACAACTAAAAAGAACAGTGATTTAGCTTGGCTGTGGAGAGCTTAAGGCCTTCATCATACCCTCTCTCTCTTTTATTTCCAGTGTTCTTTGCATGGAGTATGCTAGCATTTAATAGCAAATAGCTCCAACCACACCCACAGTATGATGTTGAGCTCACTCAGCATGAGCTTTGGTTGAAATATGCCAACAAACACAGCCCAAATATCCAACATTTTTACTGCTCAGTGACGTTACTGTTGCTCGGAATGGTGTTGAGCTGCCAATCCAATACCTAGCATCACCAGTGTTTAGTTACAACAGTGCCGTGAAAAAGTATACTTATTTTATTTATTTAATTAAAAAAGTTATGCAAAACCTAATTCCCCTGTGAGAAAAAGTAATTGCCGCCTTACACTCAGTAACTGGTTATGCCACTAACCAAATGCTTCCTGTATTTGTTGATCAGTCGCATACATCGCTGTGGAGGAATTTTGGCCCACTTTTGAATGCAGAACTGCTTTAACGCAGTGATATTTGTGGGTTTTCAAGCATAAACTGCAAGTTTCAAGTCCTGCCACATCTCAATTGGGATTAGGTCTGGCCTTTGAGTAGGCCATTCAAAAACTTAAAATGTGTTGCTTTTTAACCATTTTCATGTAGACTTGCTTATCTGTTTTGGATCTAGGGCTGTCCCCGACTAAAACAAAAAGTTGGTTGACCAAGAGGAGTGTTCTTTCGACTATTTGACTGGTCGATATTTTAAACCGGGAATTTTTCCAAATGTGTTTTAACCTTTTGTGACTAGGGGGCAGTATCTTCATTTTTGGAAAAATAATGTTCACGTAGTAAACGGGATATTTTGTCAGGACAAGATGCTAGAATATGCATATAACTGACAGCTTGGGATAGAAAACACTCTAAAGATTCCAAAACTGTAAAAATATTGTCTGTGAGTATAACAGAACTGATATTGCAGGCGAAATCCTGAGAAAAATCCAATCCAGAAATGACTCATCTTTTGAAAGCTCTGCGTTCCAATGCGTCCCTATTGAGCAGTGAATGGGCTATCAACCAGATTACTTTTTCTCCGTATTCCCCAAGGTGTCTACAGCATTGTGACGTTGTTTTACGGATTTATGTTGAAGAATACCCGTAAGCGGCTACATTGCGCAAGTGGTCACCTGATGGCTCTCAGAGTGATTCTCGCATAAAATACAGAGGTAGCCATTATTCCAATCGGTCCTACTGAAAAACCAATTGTCCCGGTGGATATATTATAGAATAGATATTTGAAAAACACCTTGAGGATTGATTATAAACAACGTTTGCCATGTATCTGTCGATATTATAGAGCTAATTTGGAATATTTTTCTGCGTTTTCGTGACTGCAATTTCCGGGCGATTTCGCCTACAAAAATAATATTTTTGGAAAAAGGAACATTGGCTATCTACCTGGGAGTCTCGTGAGTGAAAACATCCGAAGCTCATCAAAGGTAAACAATTTAATTTGATTGCTTTTCTAATTTCCGTGACCAAGTTACCTGCTGCTAGCTGGACAAAATGCTATGCTAGGCTATCGATAAACTTACACAAATGCTCATCTAGCTTTGGCTGTAAAGCATATTTTGAAAATCTGAGATGACAGGGTGATTAACAAAAGGCTAAGCTCAATATATTTCACTATATTTCATGAATAGGAATATTTTCTAGGAATATTTATGTCCGTTGCGTTATGCTAATTCTTGTCAGTCGATGATTACGCTCCCGGACCCAGGATGGGGAGTTACTAGAGGTTAATAACATATATGAAGGCTACTGAGCTTGTCTGGTGATTTAAGCCCACTGTAATTAAATAATTAAGATACACAAATGACTCGAGGGAGCCAAAGATCAAGATAGCCTAACCAGAAGAAAAAAACCTGTTCCCGAACCTCCTCCCGCAGCTGCGTGTCAGTTATGCGTGTCAGTTATGATTTTCATATGCACATTTTTGTGGAACAGTTTAATTTATTTTATAATAAAGTCTTCCAATCTCAAAATCATTGTCATGTGATTAATACAAATGATATCTAAATTAAAATGTATATAATTCTAAAAGTATCTTCTATTGCAATTGCCAACTATGTAAAAATAGCCTACATAAAGCCAACCAAATAAATAAAGACATTGCAACATGCAGGTAGAAAATATCCTGATAATAATAAATTACATTGGCTATGCATGACCTGTCTGCAAGGAACTTGAAACATTGTATCAGCTATCACCTTGGTCCAGCCAGAAGCTTGTACTAACAAACTTGCAATCTTGTATAAAATATTCTGGACCCTCAGAGTTTCCCCATGAAGTGAGCTCCGGACAGACACAACTGTAGGCTATTTGTGCAAGGGATAAGAAGTAATCAGGCAGGCCTATTTTGTGATGTTTCCACCAAACCAGAGCACAACATTCTTTTCCCCTTGTACGCCAAGTGGTTATCGGAAGGGAGAGAACTTGAAAGATTTTTCAAATAGGCTACATTGAGGTACTATTATCATTCTCAATGGATGTAAAAACAGACTTTGTTTACTTGTTGTTTGAGGTGAAGAAAAAATGACTTTGAGAAGCTCCACACCTCAATAGTGGTGATGAGTTAAGACAATCAGAAATACTATCAGATCCCCAAATGGGCACATTTAGAAGCCTACATTTGTGCGCAGGCCAGGTAGCCTAGGCCTAATTCTATGTGTAATCAGGTGCGTGTCCTTACTCAACATTGACAGGAGTGGTCCTGGATCATACAGTAAGACAATGATCCAAAACACATAATCAAGTCAGCATGAAAATGGCTAAAAATCAACAAATTTGAAGTTTTGAAATGGCCGAGTCAAAGTCAAGACATAATCCCAATTGAAATGTTGTGGCAGGACTTGAAACAAGCAGTTCATTCTTGAAAATCCACAAATGTCGCTGAGTTAAAACAGTTCTGCATGGAAGAGTGGGCCAACATTCCTCCACAACGACTTAAGAGACTGATCAACAACCACAGGAAGCGTTTGGTTGGAGTCATTGCAGCTACAGGTGGCACAGCCAGTTATTGAGTGTAAGGGGGCAATTACGTTTTCACGCATTGGGTGTTTCATAACTTTGTTTATGAAATAAGTATGTAATTGTGTTATTTGGTCACTCAGGTTCCTTTTCATTTAATATTAGGTTTTGGTTGAAGATCTGACAACATTCAGTATAAAAAATATGGAAAGGTAGAGAATTTGAAATGGGCAAATACATTTTCACAGCACTGTATGTCTTTGTAACACCCTTCTTGGAAAATATTTTTTTTTCTAAGCTGGATGAAAGTTTCTGTGTATATTTTATCCAACAAACATCCTGCTATGTTAGTCTCCCAATGAAAGGCCAATTGTGTCTCACCCCAAATGTTCTGGCCATCTTCACCGTGTCTAACAAGCTGAGGTCCCAGGCACTGATTGATTATGGTTGCGCTATTGACCCAGTGCAGGTCAGGGAATTCTGGAACGCTGGCACGACCTCTCTCGGGTTCTGGATCCAAGAGATTAAGCTTCAGCCTGGACACTGCAGTGCCTTACTGTCTCAGGCCGAAGTTATCTATTACTTTCTCTCTCTCTGGTAGAGTGGGTCTCAACTTTTTTTCTTTGCCATTGTAAGTTTGGTTATATAAATTGATTGTGGAAGGAGGCCACATTGTACGTTTCATTTGATTTTGATCATGTTTTCCCTGGCGTGTTTATTTTGCTTCGCTGTCTCATGTGCTTTGGCTGAAGACCCGTTGCTTTTCCCTGAAGTTGTTGAAAGTCTTCAAAGAGTTCATGAGGCCGGATTAGAATTTCAGTGTCGTCGATCTTGAGGCAGGCGTGTTATTTTCTGCTTCTTTTCACCGTTGCGTCATCACACTGGCATGCGTCAGGAATGCGCTCCCAGGGCGAATGGAACGAAAATGAAATGACAATAAACCAGAAGCTTTTTAACTAGCGGTCTTTTTCAGTGACATTTTGTGAAGTCATCCCAGATATAACAATTACCAAACTGAGACGGAGATGAATCCTTGTCAACAGCAAACAGGTGATCGAAACCCATCAAGCACGGGTCAGCTTTGAACTGCTGTGGATGTGACCTTTGACCAATACAGATTAACACAGCAATGAGATCGGATTGACAACACAGTCCTACATATTGCGAAAGGGATTCTCTACAGACCCTCTGTATGATCCATGATAATGCAGGTCTTTGCTGACCTTATTCTATATTGGATAAAGGGCCACATAACTTTTTATAATGTTATCAGGATGGTCTTTTATTTGAACAAGCCACTCCTTGGGCAACATGTTGTTCCCCCTAGGAGCCAGGAGCTAAGATTTTTCACTGGTCCACTTGAAATATAGCGGAAACCTTGTCCACTTCTTTAGAGTTAATCATTTTCCATTTCTAGAACAGTCCTGGGTTGCATCTGAAATGGCAGCCTACTCTCTACATACTTCAAGTGCAACAATCTCTGCTTGAAGGCCTTTGTCCATGTTAGACTTGGGTGGCGATGCCTGGCTGGGTGACATGTACGTTTTGCTTGGCGTTTTGTAACTGGGTTGCATCCCTGGCCAGGTCGAGCTAACTCATGTCGAGCCAGCATGCACACACATACGCACATGTCTGAGCCAGCCCCCTCCCCTCTCTCTCCTCTCCACTCTCCTGCTGTGAGTAATTGCTGGCAGGCCAAGCCGGGGGGATCTTGCGTCAATAAATCGGCATGAAGGGCAACTCCCCTGCCTGGAACACAAACACAGACAGGGCGAAGCGCTGAGAAGAGAGGCCCAAGCCAGCCCTAGTTAAAGGCCCTCGCAGGCCTACGAACTTCCATAGTATGTGAAGTATGAGCGTGCTGGTTTTATTGGGTGTGGATACATTGTGAGGGAGCTCTTCCAGAGATGGTTCAGATGTGTGGTCCAACGTGAAGGAGGGTAGATCTGAGCTGATATTTTATCTGTTGTTAAGCACAGAACATAACATGTTTTTATTAGATTTGGATGCTCGTAGGACCCCTTAAATTTTGTGATCCAAGCAAGGCCTGAGTTTTATCCAATGCTTTTGAAGTTGTAACTTCGACAGTGTTGCCGATTCTGATCGACATTTCACTGTTATTCCCCCTAAAGAACATTGCCACTTCTCTTTGCCTAGGATCCCACTTTTGTCACCAAGGCCATATTTTATACGCACATATGGGCTGTGCATCAATTGGTGTATGACACTGAAATAAAATAAATGAATCAAAATCAATCAATGTTCCACCTGCTCCCCACCAGCAAAGAGTTGCCAGTTCTGGAGGAGAGAGTACACTGGATAGACTGAGATGAGGGAGCTTGGGTTGCCAGGTCTTTCGGAGAGTATATCAGCTTGGGGGATAACCAAGAGAATGACGGTTCATTAAGCACCTTGAGTCCTGTTCTGACTCTTGATCTGTGGCAGATGGTTGTAAATAATTAATGTCAAATTTGCGGGAAGTGCACCGCCAACTGCAGATTTATCCTCAATATTATTACATATCAGAGAGATAAAATGATTCAGAGACTTTTAAGAAGGACTAATCTCACAGGAAACAAGGGATTGTAAACAACGAATAGCAAAGAACACTCACTCCTGTAATTAATCTTACTGCAATATTAAGCAAAAGGGAATGCTGCTAATTGAGTAGCAGTTTGTTAAAATCTTTTTTGGAGGAGTTTGATACTTTCCGTTCCATGTTAGAATAACTTGGGGGACCATCACTGGCATCACAATACTAGTCATTTATTTTGAGAAGCACAATTTTGGGATGTCAACACCGTTCGCTCCCTTTACGACAGTAAGAAGATACTTGTACTGTAGAATGTGTTTTACAAATTGCTTTTTAAAATTGCATTTGCTCACAAGAAAAACTAAAGAGAATGGGAAGTTTTGCTTCTAAAGCGTTTTAGTGTTTTTGCTATGTTTTAGTCAAATACAAACATAGGTGGTATGGGAGAGGAGCAAACAACAGCAGCTGTAGGGGTTAAAAGGGTAAGGAGATGGTGAGGCTAGTTGTTACCTACAGAAAGGGTTTGGCAAAGACACAGCTGATACATGGAGCTGGGTACATAAGTAGATGTAGGAATCAAATGGTTGGGTCCAGTGACATTTCAAGCCTCATTTACCCCACACTGATATGTGACTACCCTCGTTGCCATGTGACAGCAGCGTTACAATAGAGTGTTATAAATGTACAGTAGTTACCCATAATACCCCACATAGGGAGAGTTTACATCAGTTTGACGTCTTTTCAAAGTGTCCCCTCATCACCGGAATGACGCAGTTAATCCATCTCACTAGGTCACCCCAGTTTAGTTGGAGCATTTAGAATTTCGTTTCTGCTCCTTCACTACATCCCAAAAACTAAATCTCCTCTGTCTGTCACTCTAACTCTCAATCTTTCTCTCTTTCTATCTTTCTCTCTCTCTTTCTTTCTTTTTAATCGAATAATGACTTGCTCTGGGAGCAATCAAAAGCCTGCAGTGGTGGATTACTGTGGTTGTCTAGTCTCTGGGCCATGCGACTGGAAAGCGAAGCGTTATCTTCAAAAGAGGGGCTTAACCTCCACCACCCCTCCCAGAAGAGTCCCCATTCACTGGGGCAAAGGCCCAAGAAAAGGCTCCCCGATGTTAATTGATATAATTCAGGGAAGAGGTTTAAAATGCTGCTTCAATATGATTGAAGTTCATCAAGGAGGCGGCTTCAGATATCAAACCTTGAATATTTTTTTTCCTCTCCCTTTTACAGATGCCTCACGTTCAGTTTCTTGGTTTCTTTCAACCGGCAAGTACTTAATGTATCGACCGATTTTCAAAACTGGCCGAGGGATAGAAATAACGCTCCCTTGTATCTTGAGTAGATCGTTTGAAAATCACAAAAATATTTTGGTTCTCATTCATCCTCTACTGTGGAAAAATGTCCTCAATGGAAAGATGGAAATGAAGGCATAATAAGAGTGGGACCAGACTAAACAAATCCTCTGGAGAACAATGGAGCTGACTGTGGAGTTGAGATTATACTGCCTCATCAGTCCCTCTCTTACAGTTTTCCATAATGTTCCATTCAGCTAATCTCATTGGAGGATGAACCAAGCAGGCATATTGTCTTTGTAATGAATTTGGTGAATGCTCAAGGCACTGCTATGCCAAAAGGGATGTTTACAATTAAATAATTGTTCAAGGAATCTCAAGATTCAGTGTGCTATTGTTACAAATAAGTATTAGGATGTGGTTAATCTTCCTTTGTGGTTGTTTTAAAAGAAGAGTTTGATCATTAGACCAGCTATAGGCTAGCACAGATGCAGCCCACCCCAGCACTGCAACAGCAGAAACTAGACATCACAGAATGGCAGTTAGGAACAGCCAACAACTTCAGACTAAACCACGAGGACTGACGTCTGTTTTAAAGCATACTAAGTGCAAAGTTCGATTTGTCTCCTGACCAGGGTTCAAATAGTTTTCTTTCAAATACAGTGAGCCTTTCATTGAGCCTTTCCTGCCTACTTGAAGTGCCATAATGGGCAGGTTTGTACTTTTGGGACTATTCCACTGGCTACGTTGTACCAGGCAAACTCAATCAAGTGCAGCTAAATGCACCTGAAAAATATATACATTTGAACCCATGTCTTGTTATCTCTTAATTTCCCATCCCCCACCATTTATAGTAAACAATCAAAATTGACCTCCAGTCAGGTTGGTTACCTCAGTAAACGAGGGTGGAATCTGGGATAGGGTTCAAACCGGGACAGGGAGCCGTGGGAGGAGCAGTTGGGGTGAGGACATAATCCTAGGCTTCTTGTGGAAAATAAAATACCCCCCTTCCCAGCTCTGGTTACACAATCTCAATAGGCTAGGCTCACGGCACTCTGGGTTCGAACATTTCCAGGTACTAATCCCACGGATAGCCCCGCAACGAAGACCTAACTCCTGGCAGCCTGGAGAACTATATCCTTTTTTGTTAGTGTTTCCCCAGTTAAGCCCACCACCATGAGTAGTTCCTACTCAGTTGCACGTGTCTTAAATGGATCGCACAGAGAACTGGGAAACATCTCTGACGGAGAATTCAGCTCAATTCAAGGTAAATCAACATAAACAGTTGGAAGGGAAATGGTGAAATAGCTGGCAGGATTTGTCATTGTGTCAATAATGGAGCCATTTCCTTCTGAAGCACTAGAACAATACCACTGGCAGCAGAGCAACCAGCGACAGAAGCCTCATCGTCCATACTCATCCTGACATGCACATGCTTGCATGAGTGGATTGAATTGCATACGTGTTTTATGTTGAATGGTGCTCATATGGTGTTTGTTTCAGTGTGCTCACATGTGTCTAGGGTATGGTCGACATGGGCTCTCTGCCTCCACTCGCTTGTTCCTTACATCTGTGTGATTTTATGTGTTTCTTGTACGTGTGTGTGTGTGGTGTTTTGCTGTCACAGCTGTTGTCCGTGTGGTCACCATGAAACCCCCACATTCCTCTGCTCTCCCTCTGCACCGGCGGCTTCGGCGGGCCCCCTCTGTCCATGGAAGCCCCAGGGCGGAGCACCAGCACCACTGTTTTCTTTACCGAGGGATCTCTCTTCCTCCTCCTCCCTATCCCTCTCCTAAAGGCCCGCACAGACTGTACGATTTTAGCCATCTTATGCCACGATTTTGCCATCCACATCGTGGGCAAATTCTTAGGTCGTAAATGATTGGCAGGTGCCTTGGCTCGTTCAGCGTGACAGGGTTGAGGTCTGACAATTAAGTACCACTATGTGCAGTCGTTGGCTTCGACAAAGTTTTGGCAGTGTCAGAAATTAAGCCTTTATCGTGTAGTGTAGTTGGTGTTTATGAGCCGATCCCCGTGACTGACCAATAAGAACACAGCGGGCACTGAGTATGCGCACAATAATAAGTTTATTTTTTTTACCCCTTTATCTCCCCAATTTTGTGGTCTTGTCTCATCGCTGCAACTCCCGTCCGGACTCGGGAGAGCCGCACTGCTTCTTGACACAATGCCCACTTAACCCAGAAGCCAGCCACACCAATGTGTCAGAGGAAACACTGTACATCTGGCGACCGTGTCAGCGTGCACTGCACCCGGCCCGCCACAGGAGTCACTAGTGTGCGCGATGGGACAAGTACGTCCCTGCCGGCCAAACCCTCCCATAATCCGGATGATGCTGGGCCAATTGTGCGCCGCCCCATGGCTCTCCCAGTCATGACCGGCTGCGACAGAGCCTGGACTCGAACCCAGAATCTCTAGTGGCACATCTAGCACTGCAATGCTTTACACCACAGTGCCACTCTGGATGCCCGATTTAAATTGGATTATTGTGAATAGTCAGATTAAAGGGATACTTTGAGATTGTATCTATTTCCCCAGAGTCAGATGAATACCATTTGTATGTCTTTTTGTCCAATATGAAGGAAGTTGGAGGTAGTTTTGCGAGAAAATGCTCACAAGCGTTAGCATGCTAGCATATACCAATAGACTTCCAGTCATTGTGCTAAAGCTAGTAGGGATTTGTGCAAGCGCTAGTTAGCAACATCCTTCAAACTGCACACAGAGATATAAAAATGGTATCCACGAGTTTATCTGACTCTGGGGAAGTAAAAAATCACGAAGTATCCCTTCAATGACCTATAACGTACATTTCTATGTATAAAATTGGTAAGTACCAGACTGCCCACCTTGGAAATGTGATGTACTTGTAGAGTATATTGTTTTTAACAATTTGTCTAAAAATTATATTCATATTAATATTATTCATGTTGAATAAATGAATGTGAAAAATTGTATTTCAGAATCTAGACATACTCCATATTTTAGAGCACACTATAAGAAGTATAATGAAAACAAGGCTTTTTCTGTTTCCAGTATGGTTTCAGGAGGAATGTGTAGGTCTAAAAAGAGCTTAACATTGCCACTTCATCATGATTTCCCCCAAGAAATGTGTGATACCAATCTAAAAAGTACTGTATATCGAACATCCCTCCTCCCAATGAAGGTTCTATGTGAGAATTAGCAGAACAATCTGAAAAATATTTTCCATCCCAAAGACGAAATGACAAGAAAGCTTCCAGTCATTGCGCCAATTAACATTGGCTCGCGAAACTACCATCTGAGTTCATCTGACTCTGGGGAAGTAGATAAAGGGCATAATTGCCAAAATCCAGAATTTTTCCTTTAATGTAATAGTTTGATTTCAAAGTTTACATGGTTTGCAAGAATAACGATTTCCTTAATAATCTTGTTTACATGACACATCTGAAATCAGGCTACCTGATTTTGATAAATGCACAGAAACTTCAAGCAAAATACATTTTTTACCACAGCGACCATGTTATTTTTGGGAACTCTATTTGATTCCGAGTTCTGATATATAAAGTTTGTGGAAACTACACTGTATACAAAACATTAGGAACAACTTCCTAATATTAAGTTGCATCCCCTTTTTGCCCTCAGAACAGCCCCAATTCGTCGGGGCACTCTGCAAGATGTCGATAGCATTCCACAGGGATTCAAGCCTATGTTGACTCAAATGCTTCCAATAGTCAAGTTGGCTGGATGTCCTTTGAGTGATGGACCGTTGTTGATACACAGGAAATTGTTCAGCAGCGTTGAGACACTCAAACCGGTGCGCCTGGCACCTACTACCATACCCCGTTCAAAGGTAGTTAAATATTTTGTCTTGCCCCTCTGAATGACACACATACACAATCAATATCTCAATTTTCTCAAGGCTTAAAAATACTTATTTAATCTGTCTCCTACCCTTACTCTTCCCCGATTTTGAAGTGGATTTAACAAGTGACATCAATAAGGGATCCTAGCTTTCACTTGGATTCACCTGGTCAGTCTACAGTATGTCATGGAAAGAGTATGTGTTCCTAATGTTTTGTACTCTGTGTATTTCTAAGATACATGCTTTCAGTTTCCCCAGAATCACTTCACTCGGGAAGCATAGAGGGAGGCTTGCGCTGCTGTTGCTAGCACATGTGCAGAGCAAATACACCGCTGCAGTTGACGCAGCCTTGCAAGGTTGATATGAAGATTTTCATTTGGTAACATCGCACAGTGTGACATGTAATAATGGTAAAAGACTGAATCCAACATACAGTGTGGGAAGACCTAAGGCCAGTGCTCTGGTATTTCCCAGTGCCCAGTAGGCAGAAGTAGTGACCTGTGGTTTGGTCTGCTAATGTGCTCTTTCTCTGACCCACTGAACCAGAGTGTGAACCAGAAGTCTCTATCACCTTCTCTATCCCAATGAGTATCCCAGTCTTCTTTATTCATTCTACATTCTACAGTCCCCCTCTGATGGGATTTCTCTCCCCACCTCAGCAATACGGAGAAGACAGGAATACTTTCAGGAGAATGCGGTCTCTTTTAAGATGAATGCAGCAGCGTTTTCTTCTTTCTTCTCTCTGTATCACCCTTCTGAGAATTTGGAATTCAGTTTATCCCACTTTCATGGGAGGAAACACGTAGCTATGTCTGACACTTTTAAAAGGCTCTATGGAGTAGTGTTGGCTGCGTTGCACACACACAGTTTAATATGGGTTGAATTTATCTGGTAGGCTGTCTGTTTTATTTCTCAGAGCTGTCCTCGAGTGCTCTCTATAGTTATCGGTCGGTTCTCTGGCCTCTCTTCTGGATAACTCTGCCCTGTGTCATCTCAGTCCAGACAGGGTTATGCTAGGTAAAGGGGCCATTCTAACAGACCTCTCCAAGGGGAACATTTCTATTTTCCAGTGTAATTAATGTCAAAAGTTTCAATCCTTCCTGGGAATTTCAGTCTTAATCATAGTGGACTAAAACTCCACTCCATTGTGAACTAAAACTCCACTCCATTGTGAATGAAGTTTATGAGGATCTTCACCACCGGCGTGGAGCCGTGACCAGGGTGCTAGCACGTACCCATAGACTCCCAGTCATTGCACGAAAGCCAGTTAGCATTAGTTTGCGAAACTACGTCTACCTGCCTTCATACTGGACACATAGACATAAAAATGGTATCCACGAGTTCATCTAACTCTGGGGAAGTAAATAAAGGGCATCATTGGCAAAATCTTGAAGTATCCCTTTAAAGCCCGGACCCGCAGTTGCTTTTCTCAACAAAATGCACAGCTTGTGTTGTGAGAGATACATTGTGTGTCTTTGCGCTAAATCCCAGCCACTTGAACAACCATTGTGCTTCGCTCTGGGAGCCAGTGGAGTGAGAGGAAGCATCTCTAGCTGCTACACCTGCTGCCAGACTCATTCACAACAGTCACTGACAAGTATCAAAGTCACAAATAAATGGCCAAAGTTCTCCTGTTCAGGTCAGTGTTGACATTGTTGCCTTTATGATCAAGTTAGCCGGCTAGCTACTTGCTGTCTAATGTTAGCTGCTAACCTTTGTGTGTTTGACAATGTAGCTATAAGTACACGTTAGCTAGCTGGCTTGCATCTTGTATTAGGATTGTTTTGTACTTAATAAGGAGTCTACTCTAGGTATTGACATCTTCTAAAATGCATGAACCTCACGAGATGCCCTAATGCTTTTCAACTAATGTTTGCTAGCTGGCTAAATCTAGTTGTGCAGATTGTTGACATGACAGTACGTAACGTAAACTCCGTACAAATGTGCTCAACCGCAACATTCAAATGAGGATACAAAGAAAACGAATGGGACTGTAGCGACTGTATTGACGGCAAAATCGGGGGTGTGAACTAGGTTTCTATTCAAGCGTTGATCGGTAATGGCTCTATACCATTGGACAAAAGTTGAAAAAACTGACCCTCCGTTACATCTTGACTTGTCATGTTGTAACGTACAGCACGCATAAAGCAACTATTTCTGTATTACAATCTCTCTCCACCAGGTGTAGCACTTCTATCATCTTTTAAAAACAATAGACAGTGACGGGGGTAAGGGGGATACCTAGTCATTTTTTTCATCATCATTGCATGCGATTATCTTTCTCAAAGCCACTGTTTACTTCTAAGATCACTTTAGCACCGCCCAATTCAAATTCGACACAAACCTTCAAATAGGTATGTAATGACACATTATATAAACTCTTTATAGTGTTTTATTTACATTTTAGAGGCGATAAGGTGATAAGTTGGACAGATCAAGTGAATTATGTAGAAACGGGCAGCGTTTAGGTCATGTAATTGATTCTGTTGGAAAGGGGAGTAATTGTGCTTTACAATGGTATTGACATTAAAGTTGATCTGGAAGTATTACATTTTTGGGGCGCTAAAATAAGGGCAATTGTACGGACCAAGGCGATGTACGAGTTTACGTTAGCTATTGTTTGTTGATGATAATGCTAGCTAGCTAGGTGGTAGGCAGATATTTTTTCCTCATGATCACCACAGACAATGCATCCAGCTATAATATTAGGTACAGTAGTGTTATGCTTTGTGATTCAATAATTATACACTAAATTACCAAAAGTATATGGACACCTGTTCGTCAAACTTTTCATTCCAAAAGCATGGGCATTAATATTGAGTTGGTTCCCCCTTTGCTTCTATAACAGCTTACACTCTTCTGGGAAGGTTTCCACTAGATGTTGGAACATTGCTGCGGGGACTTGCTTCCATTCAGCCACAAGAACATTAGTGAGGTCGGACACTGATGTTGGCCGATTAGGCCTGGCTTGCAGTCGGCGTTCCAATTAATCCTCAAAATTGTTCGATGGGGTTGAGGTCAGGCCTCTGTGCAGGCCAGTCAAGTTATTCCACACCGAACCATTTCGGTAGGCGTACATTCTCTCTTTATTTGAAAACGTAACACCGGAATAAAACAATGAACACAAACCAAACGTAAAGCTAGTCGTGCAATAAAGCAACAAACAAAGACAATATCCCTCAACTGAAGGTGGAAAAAAGGGCTGCCTAAGTATGATCCTAAATCAGTGACAACGATAGACAGCTGCCTCTGATTGGGAACCATATCCGGCCAACAAAGAAATATACAAACTAGAATGCCCACCCAAATCACATCCTGACCTAACCAAATAGAGAAATAAAAAGGGTCTCTAAGGTCAGGGCGTGACACTGAGGGCTGCATGATACACTGAATCAAGTGCTCTCAGGGTAGTGGCTGAGGCCTGCATATATGTAACATCACTAAAATCTAAAACCGACAGTAATGTACATCGTACCAGCTCCTTCCTGGCTTCAAAAGAAAAACAAGCCTTATGCCGGTAATAAAATCCTATTTTAAGCTTGAGCTTCCTTATCAAGTTCTCTACATGCACAGTGAAGCTCAGCTTATCATCAACCCACACACCCAAATATTTGTACACTTTAACTTGCTCTATAGTATGTCCAGCCAATGTAGCAATGACATGATTTGTAACATGCCTGGCATTTGAAAATACCATGCATTTTGTTTTACCCAAATTTAGAATCAGCTTTAAATCATACAGATTATGATGTTAAATGCTCTTTGGGCATTTTCAAAAGCTAAAGATAAACTACTACCACTTGAATAAAGAACAATATCATCTGCATAAAAATGAACATCCGCTGTTTCAATAAGAGCCCCGTTGTTGATATACAAAATGAACAACAGTGGGCCCAAAATAGAACCTTGCGGAACACCTGAGCACACCTCTATGTACTCAGATTTACAACCATCCGCCATTACACATTGTGTACGACTTGATAGGTAATTTATAAACCAATCTAGAGCATGACCAGTAATTCCACAAAATGTTAACCTTTGCAATAACACAGCATGGTCCACGGTGTCAAAAGCCTCTGACAAATCAATAAAAACAGACACACAATGTAACTTCTTATCAAGAGCACAGTGGATGTCATTTAAAACCTTCAATGTTGCTGAAACAGTGCTGCCAGACCTAAAACCTGATTGCATTCCATTAAGATGTTGTTTTCTTGGAAGTGGGTCTTTAGCTGCCTAATAACTAAGGACTCCAGTACCTTTGACCGTACAGACAATTTTGATATGAGTCGATCGTTGTCAAGTAGCGAGGGACCTCCACCTTTCAGGAGAGGCAGTACAAAAGCAGATTTCCATAACTTGGGTGGGGGATTTCCTTAACATCAAGCGTAAGGTTAAAAATACATGTTAATTGGGGGAGCAATGATGTCTGCGGTTAGGTGTAGGAGTCGGGGGTCTAGTTCATCAGGGCCAGGGGATTTTTTAAATCAATTTCTTTCAGGGCTTTACACACTTCTGAAACAGAGAAGGATAAAAAGGAGAACCTGGTGAAGGAGTGCACAGGGGTGTCAGGTAAATTTATAGGGGGCTCAATTATACCTTTGACCTTTTCAAATAAACTGCCTGCATCTAAAAAATGGTGGTTCAAGGCTTTCAGAATGGAGGTTCTCTCAGTTACAATCTGTGTGTCGACCAACAATTGTTTGGGAAGCTGTGTGTCTTTTCTGCACTCCAAACCTTTCACTACTTGCCAAAATTTGGATGGATTTATTTACATTTTGTTAAGTAGATTTCAGGTAGTTGTCTGCTTTCAATTTACGGATCATAGCCACACCCATATTTCAAAGACGTTTAAAAGCCATCCAATCATCTGCAAAACCAGTCCCTCTTGCTTTAGCCCACATAGCATTTCGTTCCCTTATGATTTTTGTAAGTTCCTTAGTAAACCAAGGGTTCTCTCTACCCTTAATCCTGAATTTTTTAGAAGGGGCATGCCTATTGCATACATCCTGGAATGCGTTGTGGAAGTAAGAAAAGGCTTGTTCAACATCAGGGATTAATTCAATTATATTCCATTCAATGCTAGATACATCATGTAAAAAACATTGAATATCAAAACGCTTCCAGTTTCTTTTCCTAATAACACGTGGAGATTTCTTAGGAATTATACCATCTCTCGCACAGTCTCTCGCACAGGATAGGATATTTTATATTCAACCTAGTTACACTGTTGACGATCTGAGTGAGATTGTAAGTATTGCACAGAATTTAAGTTGATCAGAGCTAGATGTTAGCCAGTCCTGATTCAGATCACCCATCAGGACGAACTCAGAGTTGACATTCTGTGATAACAATTATAAAATACAATCCAGAGAGCCAACAGTAGCAGATGGAGGTATATAACAACAATATACAACCATATTTAAAGATGAGCCAAGGTTTAGGTTCAAAGACAGATGTTCAAATTGCTGAGGTTTAGTAACAGAAGTCAGAACGACCACCGAGAACTTGTCTTTTACATATACAGCAACACCACCACCCTAGGATTTACGATCTGTATGAAAAACATTGTAACCATTTATGCCAATATTTTTGTCAGTAATATATTTTTTTATGCCAGGTTTCAGAAAGCATAAATACATCTGGGTTGGCAGTTTTTATCCATATATTCACAAAATCAAGCTTCGGCACAAGACTTCTTACATTCATATGCAAAAACTTCAGGCCACTCTGACTACTTAATTCGGCAGGGGTAAGAATGTAAGGACCTGGATTAGACTGGACATTTCCAGACAAAAGAAGCAGCAAGATAATGGCAAGTCTAGATCGAGGGTTACAACATTTGGAGTTACAGACAGCACTTGAACGAGAATCCATAGTCACCAGAGTCTTTAACACCACATATTTCAGGAGATGTATGAAGTCCAGAGACATGGTTAAGTACCAAGAGAACAGTCCTGACATGTAAGCGCAAGAGTCCGATTTCTACCATATTGTTAGGGAGAAATGTGCATAGTTCTCATTTGCATTTCCGGAGCAAGCGTGGGGTTTCTCACAATACTCGAGGGAGAAACAATCATATATTTCCTCATTCACAGTTCAACGGGCTCCAAATGTATCGCCAACATTGTAAAAGCCAAGGGTAGACACCAGCAAAATGAACAACAGCATCATGTTTGTTAAATGCCCTAAAAGTCACTAATCAAATAGTTCAACCGCTGATCAAAAAAAAGTTGCTTTTATATATACAGTACCAGTCAAAAGTTTGGACACACCTACTCATTCCAGGGTTTTTCTTTATTTTTTACCATTATCTACATTGTAAAATCATAGTGACGACATCAAAACTATGAAATAACACATGGAATCATGTTGTAATCAAAAAAAGTGTTAAACAAATCAAAATACATTTTAAGTTTGAGATTCTTCAAAGTAGCCACCATTTGCCTTGATGACAGCTTTGCACACTCTTGGTATTTTTTCAACCAGCTTCATGAGGTGGCGGAATGCATTTCAATGAACAGGTGTGCCTTATTAAAAGTTAATTCATGGATTTCTTTCCCCCTTAATGCATTTGAGCCAATCAGTTGTGGTGTAACTAGGTTGGGTTGGTATACTCAGTGTTGCTGTTTGTGTCGCACTGCTTTGCTTTATCTTGGCCAGGTCGCAGTTGTAAATGAGAACTTCTTCTCAACGAGCTTACCTGGTTAAATAAAGGTGAAATAAAAAATAGCCCTATTTGGTAAAAGACCAAGTCCATATTATGGCAAGAACAGCTCAAATAGGCAAAGAGAAATGGCAGTCTATCATTACTTTAAGACATGAAGGTCAGTCAAAACGGAATATTTCAAGAACTTTTCAAGTTTCTTCAGACCCAGAGTTACCTCTGCTGCAGAGGTTCAGTTTGGTAGAGTTGCCAGCCTCAGACATTGCATCCCAAATAAATGCTTCTAAGTTCAAGTAACAGCCACATCTCAACATCAACTGTTCAGAGGAGTCTGCGTGAATCAGGCCTTCATGGTCGAATTGCTGCAAAGAAACCATTACTAAAAGACACCAATAAGAAGAGGAGACTTGCTTGGGCCAAGAAATACGAGCAATGGACATTAGACCGTTGGAAATCTGTTCTTTGGTCTGATGAGTCCAAATTTTAGATTTTTGGTTCCAACCACCGTGTCTTTGTGAGACGCAGAGTAGGTGAATGGATGATCTCTGCATGTGTGGTTCCCACCGTGAAGCATGGAGGAGGAAGTGTGATGGTGTGGGGGTGCTTTGCTGGTCACACTGTCTGTGATTTATTTCGAATTCAAGGCACACTTAGTCAGCATGGCTACCACAGCATTCTGCAGCGATACACCATCCCATCTGGTTTGCACTTAGTTTCACTATCATTTGTTTTTCAACAGGACAATGACCCAAAACACACCTCCAGGCTGTGTAAGGGCTATTTGACCAAGAAGGAGAGTGATGGAGTGCTGCATCAGATGACCTGGCCTCCACAATCACCCGACCTCACTCAATTGACATGGATTGGGATGAGTTGGACCGCGGAGTGAAGGAAAAGCAGCCAACAAGTGCTCACCATATGTGGGAACTCCTTCAAGACTGTTGGAAAGCATTCCTCATGAAGCTGGTTGAGAGAATGCCAAAAGTGTGCAAAGGGTGGCTACTTTGAAGAATATAAAATATTTTTTGGAAACTACATGATTCCATATGTGTTATTTCATAGTTTTTTGGCCTTTACTATTATTACAAAAATAAACTAAACCCCTTGAATGAGTAGGTGTGTCCAAACCTTAGACTGGTACTGTATTGTGTGTGTGGGTGTGTGTGTGTATAAACTCAGCAAAAAACATCCTCTCACTGTCAACTGCATTTATTTTCAGCAAACCTAACGTGTAAATATTTGTATGAACATAAGATTCAACAACTGAGACATAAACTGAACAAGTTAAACAGACATGTGACTAACAGAAATGGAATAATGTGACGCTGAACAAAGGGGGGTCAAAATCAAAAGCAACAGTCAGAATCTGGTGTGGCCACCAACTGCATTAAGCACTGCAGTGCATCTCCTCATGGACTGCACCAGATTTGCCAGTTCTTGCTGTGAGATGTTACCACACTCTTCCACCAAGGCACCTGCACGTTCCCAGACATTTCTGGGAGGAATGGCCCTAGCCCTCACCCTCCGATCCAACAGGTCCCAGACGTGCTCAAAGGGATTGAGATCTGGGCTCTTCGCTGGCCATGGTAGAGCACTGACATTCCAGTCTTGCAGGAAATCACACACAGAACGAACAGTATGGCTGGTGGCATTGTTATGCTGTAGGGCCATGTCAGGATGAGCCTGCAGGAAGGGTACCACATGAGGGAGGAGAATGTCTTCCCTGTAACGCATAGCGTTGAGATTGCCTGCAATGACAACAAGCTCAGTCCGGTGATGCTGTGACACACCGCCCCAGACCATGGCGGACCCTCCACCTCCAAATCGATCCCGCTCCAGAGTACTGGCCTCGGGGTCACGCTCATTCCTTCGACTATAAACGTGAATCTGACTATTAGAGGTCGACCGATTATGATTTTCAACGCCGATACCGATTATTGGAGGACCAAAAATAGACGATACCGATTATTGGAGGACCAAAAATAGCCGATACCGATTAAATCGGACAATTTTTTTATTTTTTTTGTAATAATGACAATTACAACAATACTGAATGAACACTTATATTAAGTTAAAATAATACACCAATAAAATCAATTTAGCCTCAAATAAATAATGAAACATGTTCATTTTGGTTTAAATAATGCAAAAACAAAGTGTTGGAGAAGAAAGTAAAAGTGCAATATGTGCCATGTAAGAAAGCTAACGTTTAAGTTCCTTGCTCGGAACATGAGAACATATGAAAGCTGGTGGTTCCTTTTAACATGAGTCTTCAATATTCCCACTTAAGAAGTTTTAGGTTGTAGTTATTATAGGAATTATAGGACTCTTTCTCTCTATACCATTTGTATTTCATATACCTTTGACTATTGTATGTTCTTATAGGCATTTTAGTATTGCCAGTGTAACGGTATAGCTTCCGTCCCTCTCCTCGCCCCTACCTGGGCTCGAACCAGGAACACATTGACAACAGCCACCCTCAAGGCAGCGTTAACCATCACTCCACAAAAGCCGCGGCCCTTGCAGAGCAAGGGGAACAACCACTCCAAGTCTCAGAGCGAGTGACCTTTGAAACGCTATTAGCGCGCACCCCGCTAACTAGCTAGCCATTTCACATCGGTTACACCAACCTAATCTCGGGAGTTGATAGGCTTAAAGTCATAAAACAGCTCAATGCTTGAAGCATTGCAAAGAGCTGCTGGCAAAACGCACGAAAGTGCTGTTTGAATGAATGCTTACGAGCCTGCTGCTGCTCAGTCAGACTGCTCTATCAAATCATAGACTTTATTATAACATAATAACACACAGAAATACGAGCCTTGGGTCGTTAATGTGGTCGAATCCGGAAACTATCATCTCGAAAACAAGACGTTTATTCTTTCAGTGAAATACGGAACCGTTCCATATTTTATCTAACGGGTGGCATCCATAAGTCTAAATATTCCTGTTACATTGCACAACCTTCAATGTTATGTCATAATTACGTAAAATTCTGGCAAATTAGTTTGCAATGAGCCAGGCGGTCCAAACTGTTGCATATACCCTGACTCTGCGTGCAATGAACGCAAGAGAAGTGACACAATTTCACCTGGTTAATATTGCTTGCTAACCTGGATTTATTTTAGCTAAATATGTAGGTTTAAAATATATACTTCTGTGTATTGATTTTAAGAAAGGCATTGATGTTTATGGTTAGGTACACATTGGAGCAACAACAGTCCTTTTTCACAAATACGCACTGCATCGATTATTTGCAACGCAGGACACGCTAGATAAACTAGTAATATCATCAACCATGTGTAGTTAACTAGTGATTATGATTGATTGATTGATTGATTGTTTTTCATAAGATAAGTTTAATGCTAGCTAGCAACTTACCTTGGCTTACTGCATTCTCGTAACACGCAGGCTCCTCGTGAGGCAGCTGGTTAGAGCGTTGGACGAGTTAACTGTAATGTTGCAAGATTGAATCCTCGAGCTGACAAGGTAAAAATCTGTCGTTCTGCCCCTGAACAGGCAGTTAACCCACCGTTCCTAGGCCGTCATTGAAAATAAGAATGTTTTCTTTAACTGAGTTGCATAGTTAAATAAAGATTAAATAATGGTGTAAAATAAAATAAAAAATTGTCAAATCGGTGTCCAAAAATACCGATTTCCGATTGTTATGAAAACTTGAAATTGGCCCTAATTAATCGGCCATTCCGATTAATCGGTCGACCTCTACCACCTATCACCCCTGGTGAAACAAAACCGCGAAGAGCACTTTTTGCCAGTCCTGTCTAGTCCAGCGACAGTGGTGCCTGTGATGTTTGGTGATGACCTGCCTTACAACAGGCCCACAAGCCCTCAGTCCAGCCTCTCTCAGCCTATTGAGGACAGTCTGAGCACTGATGGTGGGATTGTGCGTTCCTGGTGTAACTCGGGCAGTTGTTGTTTCTATCCTGTATCTGTCCGTCAGGTCTGATGTTCAGATGTACCGATCCTGTGCAGGTGTTGTTACACGTGGTCTGCCATTGAGAGAACGATCAGCTGTCTGTCCTGTCTCCCTGTAGCGCTGTCTTAGGCGTCTCACAGTACGGACATTGCAATTTATCGCCCTGGCCACATCTGAAGTCCACATGCCTCCTTGTAGCATGCCTAAGGTACGTTCACGCAGATGAGCAGGGACCCTGGGCATCTTTCTTTTGGTGTTTTCCAGTCTGTAGAAAGGCCTCTTTAGTGTTCTAAGTTTTCATAAGTGTGACCTTAATTGCCTACCGTCTGTAAGCTTTAAGTTCCTTAACGACCGTTCCACAGGTGCATGTTCATCAATTGTTTATGGTTCATTGAACAAGTATGGGGAAACGTTGTTTAAAGCTTGGTCGTAAATGGGTCTTCCAAATGGACAATGACCCCAAGCATACTTCCATGTTGTGGCAAAATGGCTTAAGGACAACAAAGTCAAGATATTGGAAGGGCCAGCACAAAGCCCTGACCTCAATCCCATAGAAAATTTGTGGGCAGAACTGAAAAAGTGTGTGCGAACAAGGAAGCCTACAAATCTGACTCAGTTACACCAGCTCTGTCAGGAGGAATGGGCCAAAATTCACCCAACTTATTGTGGGAAGCTTGTGGAAGGCTACCCGAAACATTTGACCCAAGTTAAACAATTTAAAGGCAATGACACCAAATACTAATTTGGTAGCATGTATGTATGTATGTATGTAAACTTCTGACCCACTGGAAATGTGATGAAAGAAATAAAAGCTGAAATGAAACTACACTATTATTCTGAAATTTCACATTCTTAAAATGAAGTGGTGATCCTAACTGTCATGTACTGTCATGTTGTGTCTTGTCTCTGTCCTTTCCCTTCACCCTGTCTCCCTCTGCTGGTCGTTGTTAGGTTACCTTTTCTCCCCCGCTTTCCCCCAGCTGTTCCTTGTCTCCTCTAACTACCCATTCACCCCGTTTCCCACCTGTTCCCTTTTTCCCTCTGATTAGGTCCCTATATCTCTCTCTGTTTCTGTTCCTGTCCTTGTCGGATTCTTGTTTGTTGTGTTTCATGCCTGAACCAGACTGTCGTCATGTTTGCTGTAACCTTGTCTTGTCCTGTCGGAATCTGCCGGTCCGTCTGAGCCTACCTATGTTTGGTAATTAAAGAAGCTCTGTTTAAGTTAATTCGCTTTTGGGTCCTCATTCACGCACCGTAACAGAAGAATCCGACCAAGAATGGACCCAGCGACTTCGGATCCTCTCCACTCAGCCGTCGGGATCCAGGGAGCGATGCTAGGCAGACACGAGCAGGAAGTGTCTGCTGCTCGACATGCCGTTGAGACCCTGGCCACCCAAGTCTCCAACCTCACAGAACAGGTTCACCATCTCCGCCTCGATCCACCGGCCACTTCCAGGGCTTTCGAATCTCCGGAGCCCAGAATCAATAACCCGCCGTGTTACTCTGGGGAGCCCACTGAATGCCGCTCGTTCCTCACCCAGTGTGATATTGTGTTTTCTCTCCAGCCCAACACTTACTCCAGGAGCACTGCTCGTGTCGCCTACGTCATATCTCTCCTTATTGGACGGGCTCGTGAGTGGGGCACGGCAATCTGGGAGGCAAGGGCTGAGTGTACTAACCAGTATCAGGACTTTAAGGAGGAGATGATACGGGTTTTTGATTGATCTGTTTTTGGGGAGGAGGCTTCCAGGGCCCTGTCTTCCCTATGTCAAGGCAATCGATCCATAACAGACTACTCTATTGAGTTTCGCACTCTTGCTGTCTCCAGTGGCTGGAACGAGCCGGCCTTGCTCGCTCGTCTTCTGGAGGGTCTCCGCGCAGAGGTAAAGGATGAGATTCTCTCCCGGGAGGTTCCTTCCAGCGTGGATTCCTTGATTGAACTCGCTATTCGCATTGAGCGACGGGTTGATCTTCGTCACCGAGCTCGTGGAAAGGAGCTCGCGCTCTCCGTCGCCCCCCTCTCCGCATCACTACCATCTTCCTCTGCCGGCTCGGGTGCTGAGCCCATGCAGCTGGGAGGTATCCGCATCTCGACTAAGGAGAGGGAACGGAGAATCACCAACCGCCTCTGTCTCTATTGCGGTTCCGCTGGTCATTTTGTCACTTCATGTCCAGTAAAAGGCCAGAGCTCGTCAGTAAGCGGAGGGCTACTGGTGAGCGCTACTACTCCTGTCTCTCCTTCAAGATCCTGCACTACCTTGTCGGTCCATCTACGCTGGACCGGTTCGTCAGCTTCCTGCAGTGCCTTAATAGACTCTGGGGCGGAGGGCTGTTTTATGGACGAGACCTGGGCTCGGGAACATGACATTCCTCTCAGACAGTTAAAGGAGCCCACGGCCTTGTTCGCCCTGGATGGTAGTCCTCTCCCCAGGATTCAGCGTGAGACGCTACCTTTAACCCTCACTGTTTCTGGTAATCATAGTGAAACCATTTCTTTTTTAATTTTTCGTTCACCTTTTACACCTGTTGTTTTGGGCCATCCCTGGCTAGTTTGTCATAATCCTTCCATTAATTGGTCTAGTAATTCTATCCTCTCCTGGAACGTCTCTTGTCATGTGAAATGTTTAATGTCTGCTATCCCTCCTGTTTCCTCTGTCTCTTCTTCACAGGAGGAGCCTGGTGATTTGACAGGGGTGCCGGAGGAATATCACGATCTGCGCACGGTGTTCAGTCGGTCCAGGGCCACCTCTCTTCCTCCACACCGGTCGTATGATTGTAGTATTGATCTCCTTCCGGGAACCACCCCCCCCCCCGGGGTAGACTATACTCTCTGTCGGCTCCCGAACGTAAGGCTCTCGAAGATTATTTGTCTGTAGCTCTTGACGCCGGTACCATAGTCCCCCCCTCCTCTCCCGCCGGAGCAGGGTTTTTTTTTGTCAAGAAGAAGGACGGGTCTCTGCGCCCCTGCATAGATTATCGAGGGCTGAATGACATAACAGTGAAGAATCGTTATCCGCTTCCTCTTATGTCTTCAGCCTTCGAGATCCTGCAGGGAGCCAGGTTTTTCACTAAGTTGGACCTTCGTAACGCTTACCATCTCGTGCGCATCAGGGAGGGGGACGAGTGGAAGACGGCGTTTAACACTCCGTTAGGGCACTTTGAATACCGGGTCCTTCCTTTCGGCCTCGCTAACGCTCCAGCTGTCTTTCAGGCATTAGTCAATGATGTCCTGAGAGACATGCTGAACATCTTTGTTTTCGTTTACCTTGACGATATCCTGATTTTTTCACCGTCACTCCAGATTCATGTTCAGCACGTTCGACGTGTCCTCCAGCGCCTTTTAGAGAATTGTCTTTTTGTGAAGGCTGAGAAGTGCACTTTTCATGCCTCCTCCGTCACATTTCTCGGTTCTGTTATTTCCGCTGAAGGCATTAAGATGGATCCCGCTAAGGTCCAAGCTGTCATTGATTGGCCCGTCCCTAAGTCACGCGTCGAGCTGCAGCGCTTTCTCGGCTTCGCGAACTTCTATCGTCGTTTCATCCGTAATTTCGGTCAGGTGGCAGCTCCTCTCACAGCCCTTACTTCTGTCAAGACGTGCTTTAAGTGGTCCGTTTCCGCCCAGGGAGCTTTTGATCTCCTCAAGAATCGTTTTACATCCGCTCCTATCCTTGTTACACCTGACGTCTCTAGACAGTTCGTTGTCGAGGTTGACGCGTCAGAGGTGGGCGTGGGAGCCATTCTTTCTCAGCGCTCCCTCTCTGACGACAAGGTCCACCCATGCACGTATTTTTCTCATCGCCTGTCGCCGTCGGAACGTAACTATGATGTGGGTAACCGCGAACTGCTCGCCATCCGGTTAGCCCTAGGCGAATGGCGACAGTGGTTGGAGGGGGCGACCGTTCCTTTTGTCGTTTGGACTGACCATAGGAACCTTGAGTACATCCGTTCTGCCAAACGACTTAATGCGCGTCAGGTGCGTTGGGCGCTGTTTTTCGCTCGTTTCGAGTTCGTGATTTCTTATCGTCCGGGCTCTAAGAACACCAAGCCTGATGCTTTGTCTCGTCTCTTCAGTTCTTCAGTAGCCTCCACTGACCCCGAGGGGATTCTCCCTGAGGGGCGTGTTGTCGGGTTGACTGTCTGGGGAATTGAGAGGCAGGTAAAACAAGCGCTCACTCACACTCCGTCGCCGCGCGCTTGTCCTAGGAACCTTCTTTTCGTTCCCGTTCCTACTCGTCTGGCCGTTCTTCAGTGGGCTCACTCTGCCAAGTTAGCCGGCCACCCTGGCGTTCGGGGTACGCTTGCTTCCATTCGCCAGCGTTTTTGGTGGCCCACCCGGGAGCATGACACGCGTCGTTTCGTGGCTGCTTGTTCGGTCTGCGCGCAGACTAAGTCCGGTAACTCTCCTCCTGCCGGCCGTCTCAGGCCGCTTCCTATTCCCTCTCGACCGTGGTCTCACATCGCCTTAGATTTTGTCACCGGACTGCCTTCGTCAGCGGGGAAGACTGTTATTCTTACGGTTGTCGATAGGTTCTCTAAGGCGGCTAATTTCATTCCCCTTGCTAAGCTTCCTTCTGCTAAAGAGACGGCACAAATCATCATCGAGAATGTTTTCAGAATTCATGGCCTTCCGTCAGACGTCGTTTCGGACAGAGGTCCGCAATTCACGTCTCAATTTTGGAGGGAGTTTTGCCGTTTGATTGGGACTTCCGTCAGTCTCTCTTCCGGCTTTCACCCCCAGTCTAACGGTCAAGCAGAACGGGCCAATCAGACTATTGGTCGCATCTTACGCAGTCTTTCTTTTCGCAACCCTGCGTCTTGGTCAGAACAGCTCCCCTGGGCAGAATACGCCCACAACTCGCTTCCTTCGTCTGCGACCGGGCTATCTCCTTTTCAGAGTAGCCTCGGGTACCAGCCTCCGCTGTTCTCATCTCAGTTCGCCGAGTCCAGCGTCCCCTCCGCTCAGGCTTTTGTCCAACGTTGCGAGCGCACCTGGAAGAGGGTCAGGTCTGCACTTTGCCGTTATAGGACGCAGACTGTGAGGGCTGCTAATAAGCGTAGAACTAAGAGTCCTAGATATTGTCGCGGTCAGAGAGTTTGGCTCTCCACTCAGAACCTTCCCCTTAAGACGGCTTCTCGCAAGTTGACCCCGCGGTTCATTGGTCCGTTCCGTATTTCCCGGGTCATTAATCCTGTCGCAGTTCGACTTCTTCTTCCGCGATACCTTCGTCGCGTCCACCCGGTCTTCCATGTCTCCTGCATCAAGCCCGTCCTTCGCGCCCCCGCTCGTCTTCCCCCCCCCCCCCCCCATCCTTGTCGAGGGCGCACCCATCTACAGGGTCCGTAGAATTTTGGACATGCGTCCTCGGGGCCGTGGTCACCAGTACCTCGTAGATTGGGAGGGGTACGGTCCTGAGGAGAGGAGTTGGGTTCCCTCTCGGGACGTGCTGGACCGTGCGCTGATCGAGGATTTCCTCCGTTGCCGCCAGGTTTCCTCCTCGAGTGCGCCAGGAGGCGCTCGGTGAGTGGGGGGGGTACTGTCATGTACTGTCATGTTGTGTCTTGTCTCTGTCCTTTCCCTTCACCCTGTCTCCCTCTGCTGGTCGTTGTTAGGTTACCTTTTCTCCCCCGCTTTCCCCCAGCTGTTCCTTGTCTCCTCTAACTACCCATTCACCCCGTTTCCCACCTGTTCCCTTTTTCCCTCTGATTAGGTCCCTATATCTCTCTCTGTTTCTGTTCCTGTCCTTGTCGGATTCTTGTTTGTTGTGTTTCATGCCTGAACCAGACTGTCGTCATGTTTGCTGTAACCTTGTCTTGTCCTGTCGGAATCTGCCGGTCCGTCTGAGCCTACCTATGTTTGGTAATTAAAGAAGCTCTGTTTAAGTTAATTCGCTTTTGGGTCCTCATTCACGCACCGTAACACTAACTGACCTGAGACAGGGAATTTTACTAGGATTAAATGTTAGGAATTGTGAAAAACTGAGTTTAAATGTATTTCGCTATGGTGTATGTAAACTTCCAACTTCAACATTGTGTATATATATATATATATATATATATATATATATATATATATATATATATATATATATATATATATATATATATATATATATATTAAATATATATATAACACTATAACACAAAAAAATAAACGTTCCTTTTTCAGGACCCCGTCTTTCAAATATAATTCTTAAAAAGGGGTTGAACCTGTTATGGCTGCATTCCCGATATCGGGATCGATATGACAACTACCAGTGAAAATAGAGGGCGCCAAATTCAAACCACAGAAATCTTATAATTACAATTCCTAAAACATATGTGTTTTATATAATTTTAAAGCTATTCTCGTTAATCCCACCAAAGTGTCTGATTTCAAATAGGCTTTTCAGTGAACGTACTACAAACGATTATGTTAGGTCTCCACCAAACCAAAATAAGCACAGCCATTTTCCAGCAAAATATAGCATTCACAAAAAGCATAAATAAAGATAAAATTAATCACTAACCTTGAATTATCTTCATCAGATGACACTCATAGGACTTCATGTTACACAATACATGCATGTTTTGCTTGATAAAGTTCATATTTATTTAGATTCACTAGTTCCAAAAACATCAAGTGATTTTGCATAGCCACATCGTTTCAACAGAAATACTCATCATAAATGTAGATGATAATACAAGTTAATCACATGGAATTATAGATATACCTCTCCTTAATGCAACCGCTCTGTCAGATTAAAAAAAAAACCCATGCAATAATCTGAGACGGCACTCAGAACAGTAGCCAAATTAGCCTCCATGTTGGAGTCAACAGAAACCAGAAAATACATGATAAATGTTTCCTTACCTTTGATGAACTTCATCAGAATGCAGTCCTAGAAATCCCGGGTCCACAATAAATGCTTGATTTGTTCGAAAAAGCGCGTCCATTATAACGTGACAACATGTCCAAAAGTTACGTAACAGTCAGTAGAAACGATGAACTGAATCAATCTTTAGAATGTTGTTTACATATATCTTGAATAACGTTCCAACCGGAGAATTAGAATTGCTTATCGTTACAGATGAGCGGTGAAATACAAGTCCTTCCCCTGTGAACGCGCCCGGTGAAAGCATGGTCCACTCATGGCTGTGGTGATTATTTCCTGTGTCAATCGACCCCCCCTTCACATTAGAGTCATCAGACAAAGTTCTATTGACTGCTGACATCTAGTGGAAGGCGTAGGAAGTGAAAACTCATCCATGTCTCGCTGTAATTTCAATGAGACCTTGGTTGAAAATCTGCCACCTCCAGAAAAATAGCAGGAAGTGGAATTTCTTAGGTTGTTGCCTGCTATATGAGTTATGTTATACTCACAGACATAATTCAAACAGTTTTAGAAACTGCAGAGTGTTTTCTATCCAATACAAATAATAATATGCAAATATTAGCAACTATGACTGAGGAGCAGGCCGTTTGATATGGGCACCTTTCATCCAAGCTACTCAATACTGCCCCTGCAGCCATAAAAAGTTAACTTCCTGACTGATGTGTTGAGATGTTGTTTCAATATATCCACATAATTTTCCGTCCTCATGATGCCATTTATTTTCTGAAGTGCACCAGTCCCTCCTGCAGCAAAGCACCCCCACAACATGATGCTGCCAACCTCGTGCTTCGCAGTTGGGATGGTGTTCTTCGGCTTGCAGGCATCCCCTTTTTCCTCCAAATATAATGATGGTCATTATGGCTAAAAAGTTATATTTTTGTTACATCAGACCAGAGGACATTTCTCCAAAAAGTACAATCTTTGTCCCCATATGCAGTTGCAAACCGTAGTCTGGCTTATTTATGGTGGTTTTGGAGCAGTGGCTTCTTCCTTGCTGAGCAGCCTTTCAGGGTATGTCGATATAGGACTCGTTTTACTGTGGATATCGATACTTTTGTACCTGTTTCCTCCAGCATCTTCACAAGGTCCTTTGCTGTTGTTCTGGGATCGATTTTGAACTTTTCGCACCAAATTACGTTCATGTCTAGGAGACAGAATGCGTCTCCTTCCTGAGCTGTTTGACGGCTGCGTGGTCCCATCTTGTTTATACTTGCATACTATTGTTTGTACAGATGATCGTGGTATCTTCAGGCATTTGGAAATTTCTTCCCAGGATGAACCAGACTTGTGGAGGTCTACAATTTTTTGGGGCTGATTTCTTTTGATTTTCCCATGATGTCAAGTAAAGAGGCACTGAGTTTGAAGCTAGGCCTTACATCCACAGGTATACCTCCAATTGACTCAAATTATGTCAATTAGCCTATCAGAAGCTTCTAAAGCCATGGCATAATTCTCTGGAATTTTCCAAGCTGTTTAAAGGCACTGTCAACTTAGTGTATGTAAACTTCTGACCCACTGGAAATGTGATACAGTGAATTGTAAGTGAAGTAATCTGTCTGTAAACAATTGTTGGAAAAATGACTTGTCATTCACAAAGTAGATGTCCTAACTGAATTTCCAAAACTATAGTTTGTTAACAAGAAATTTGCAGAGTGGTTGAAAAACGAGTTTTAATGACCCCAACCTAAGTGTATGTAAACTTCCGAATTCACATTTAAAAATAATATCAAACATCCTTCCTCCTAATGAAGTTTCTTTGTGAGAATTGCCAAAACAAAAACATTTTCCTTCCATGCTGGCGTGGATTCGCCTCTTTCTATGTAGCCTACCAGTTATGCAGTAAAGAAGTTTGTAGCTTAGAAAGAGATGCTATTCAATCAATCCATTATTCCGTATTTGAGTGGATTGGCAAAAGAGGGAGAAAGGAACCAACTGTACTCTAGCCCTTCAGACTAAGGTTTCAGCCTCGGTCATTTGTTGCTCTTTACAAGATTATCTCCATCTCTCCCGTGGATTGTGATGCATTTTAATCTGGGATGGGCATTATCCAAACAAATAGGCTACAAGCAGGCCACCTCTGACGTCAGTAATGTTGCTCATTGCTCAACTACCATCCTCAAGGCTACTTGTTTCCAGAGCTGCCTTTCCACTTGTTGCCGAGTTTCCCAGCAGGCAACAATTGTTACAATGATGTCATTATGACGTCTTCTGAAATCTTCTCATCCAGAAAACGACTTTACAACCAGAGGAGGACATCATGAAGACGTCAGATGCTACGTTTTGCCTTCTGGACTGTCAGTATTGAACAGAGCTTCTGCAATCATTCAGGAGTTATAATGTTGATGAGTACTGCTGAATTGCTATTTTATTTGTGTGTGTTTCCCTGCGGTCATTCAGGGACTTTAAAAAAATATATATATTTTTTTACAAAGTGCAGGAACTTCAACCACTGGTGCAAATCAGTAGGAGTGTTGGGAATGGTTTGCTCTTGCTCACACACCTGAGATAGAGAAATGGCTTCACTAGTAGGCAAGTCCCCCAAAATGTTGAGATACCGCTATCCCAATGGGGAACCGTGAGGGCCTTCAGAGAAGTATATTGATACATAAATAAATGTTTTAATTTATATTTCATCTTTACAAAAATATGATTTCATAACTTCCGTTTGTGTATCAAGAGAAGGGTTAACTATGCACTATGCAGAAATTTCCAGGTCGCTAAAATTGTAATGGTTCACTAATTTCAGTTTATGAATCATTGTACCGTCCCAACCGCTGTGAGATATACTTTCCATAACCAAAAATATTGTACATTCAGCTGTTTGAAGCTGGTCTAGAAAACCAAAAGTAAAAGATGGCATAACGAAACTTTAGAACGGGAAGCATAGAAATAACACACATAGAACAGATGTACTGCTTCTTAAACTTGAAAGATCTATAACTCACATTTCTATGTGAATTTGGTCAGGTCACCCAAAAAGTTTTTTATTACAGCTTTAAAGCTATTTCTATGCTTCTCGTTAAGTTACATCTTTGCGTGTTTTAAACAACAACTTTTACTTTTTGGTCCCTCTGAAGGCCTAGGTCCTACAATTAGTTCTCCACTGCCCTGCCTGAGGTATAACAAAGCACAACCAGGTTTTTCCGTATCTGCAAGGTCTCCCATATATGAAATGGATGGTTCCTAGAAATATTTTACTGCAAAAGTGGTTAAATTTATATATTGACACACCCCCTTAACTCAAACAGTGCAGAATGCCTGGGTGGAGGTGGGGTGGGCCAGACAAGCGCATGTAACCCAATATTGCTTTGATATTGCAACATTGTTGAATACGAATCGTCAATTGCCCTACATACACAAACAAACAACATTTAGGATATCTTAACACATTTTGGAAATATAGATCTGTAATCACACAGATACAATGGGCAGAAATATCAACTATGAATATTTATGGTAAATGTTAACATCACTTTTTGGTAGCTGTTCAATAGACAACTTTGCTCTCAGTACTGTATGGTCCTGCCTGACACAAATACATAAAATGACACATGATTTTTGATGTTGTGGCTATTGTAATTGGCTCTTAAGTAAACATGTGGGCTTCAACATCGAAGTTACATTTTTTGAGGTCCAAGGTTTATTAAAGGATTTTGTATCTTTAGCCCTTATCTTTAGCCTCAGGGGGCCATCACACACATATTTTTACCACAAATACAATATGGGGTCCAAAATCCAATATGGCTTCGATAATAACATTTGATGGAGATTAAATCCCCTGTAATTATTAAATATGTATATTTGTCTTTTTTCTGAATTGTGTACAACACTCATGCCTATATAGACTGTTAGTGTAAATAAATGTTTTACTGAGTCCAATATGGTAAATGTGATTACACTCAAAACACCGTAGCCTGCATGTAAGCAGCTCTTGTTCATTTTGTATTGTGTTATTCTGACTTTTAAAGGGTTTCTTAAGGCTCTTGGAATATCTTTGGAGTGGCACTGCCATGCCTCTGTTGTGTTTTGAAAAAGCCAAGCCAACTCATTTTTCAATGTGTGTTCATGTTTTAATCTCATTCACACAGCATATCAACAATGGGCAATTCCACAAAATCGAATAACAAGCCTTTCACGACACAAGCCGTAGCGTAACCAAGTTACAGGTAAGCAACTGTAATACAACAGTCAGCTACTCTAGCAGTGTATGTACACCTTCTTTTCCCCATCAGAACTAAGTGTGCAATGTTTATTGAAAGTACAGTATTTGAGGTGACCAGGACATGTGTGTCCGAGCAGGGTGAGGAGACAATGTAGCTAGTTTTTTTAAATAAATGTATTTATTTCACCTTTATTTAACCAGGTAGGCCAGTTGAGAACAAGTTCTCATTTACAACTGCGACCTGGCCAAGATAAAGCAAAGCAGTGTGACAAAAACAACAACACAGAGTTACACATCAACAAACGTACAGTCAATAACACAATTGAAAAATCTCTGTACAGTGTGAGCAAATGTAGAAGAGTGGGAGGTAAGGCAATATATAGGCCATAGAGGTCAAATAATTACAATTTCGCATTAACACTGAAGTGATAGATGTGCAGATGATGATGTGCAAGTAGAGATACTGGGGTGCAAAAGAGTAAGAGGATAAGTAACAATATGGGGATGAGGTAGTTGGGTGTGCTATTTACAGATTGGCTGTGTACAGGTACAGTGATCGGTAAGCTGCTCTGACAGCTGATGCTTAAAGTTAGAGAGGGAGATATAAGTCTCCAGCTTCAGTGATTGTTTTGGAATTTGTTCCAGTCATTGGCAGCAGAGAACTGGAAGGAAAGGCGGCCAAAGTGAGTGTTGGCTTTGGGGATGACCAGTGAAATATACCTGCTGGAATGCGTACTACAAGGTGGGTGTTGCTATGGTGACCAGTGAGCTGAGGTAAGGCAGGGCTTTACCTAAGCAAAGACTTATAGATGTCCTGGAGCCAGTGGGTTTGGCGATGAATATGTAGTGAAGGCCAGCCAACGAGAGCATACAGGTCGCAATGGTGGGTAGTATATGGGGCTTTGGTGACACTGTGATAGACTACATCCAGTTTTCTGAGTAGAGTGTTGGAGGCTATTTTGTAAATTACATTGCCGAGGTCAAGGATTAGTAGAATAATCAGTTTTACGAGGGTATGTTTGGCAGCTTGAGTGAATTAGGCTTTGTTGCGAAATAGGAAGCTGATTCTAGATTTAATTTTGGATTGGAGATCTGGAAGGAGAGTTTACTGTCTAACCAGACACCTGGGTATTTGTAGTTGTCCACATATTCAAAGTCAGAATCGTCCAGAGTAGTGATGCTAGTCGAGCAGGCGGGTGCGGGCAGCATTTACTTAGTTTTACTTGCATTTAAAAGCAGTTGGAAGCCTCGGAAGGAGTGTTGTATGGCATTGAAGCTCGTTTGGAGGTTTGTTAGCACAGTGTCCAAAGAAGGCCAGATGTATACAGAATGGTGTCGTCTGCGTAGAGGTGGATCAGAGTATCACCAGCAGCAAGAGCGATGACATTGATATATACAGAGAAAATTGTCGGCCTGAGAATTGAACCCTGTGGCACCCCCATAGAGACTGCCAGATGTCCTGACAACAGGCCCTCAGATTTGACACACTGAACTCTATCTGAGAAGTAGTTGGTGAACCAGGCCAGGCAGTCATTTGAGAAACCAAGGCTATTGAGTCTGCCGATAAGAATGCCGTGATTGACAGAGTTGTAAGCATTGGCCAGGTCGATGAGGACGGCTGCACAGTACTGTCTTTTATCGATGGCAGTTATGATATCGTTTAGGACCTTCAACGTGGCTGAGGTGCACCCATGACCAGCTTGGAAACCAGATTGCATAGTGGAGAAGGTACGATGGGATTCTAAGTGGTCGGTGATCTGTTTAACTTGGCTTTCGAAGATTTTAGAAAGGCAGGGCAGGATGGATATAGGTCTATAACAGTTTGGGTCTAGAGTGTCTCCCCCTTTGAAGGGATGACCGAGGCAGCTTGCCAATATTTGGGGATCTCAGACAATACGAAAGAGAGGTTGAATAGGTTAGGGGGCTTGGCCAAGTTTCTGCAGGGGATGCTGAGATATTGTCCTGGATAGGGGTAGCCAGGTGGAAAGCATGGCCAGCTGTAGAAAAATGCTTCTTGAAATTATTGATTATCGGTGGTGACACTATTTCTTATCCTCAGTGCAGTGGACAGCTGAGAGGAGGTGCTCTTATTCTCCATGGACTTCACAGTGTCCCAAAACCTTTTGGAATTAGTGCTACGGGATGCACATTTCTGTTTGAAAAAGCTAGCCTTTGCTTTCCTAACTGACTGAGTATATTGGTTCCTGTCTTCTCTGAAAAGTTGCATATCGATGTTAATGCAGAATGCCACAGGATGTTTTTGTGCTGGTCAAGGGCAGTCAAGTCTGGTGGTGAACCAAGGGCTATATCTGTTCTTAGTTCTACATTTTTTGAATAGGGCATGCTTATTTAAGATGGTGAGGAAAGCACATTTAAAGAGCAACCAGGCATCCTCTACTGACGGGATGAGGTCAATATCCTTCCAGGATACCCGGGCCAGGGTATTATAAAGGCCTGCTCGTTGAGTGTTTTAGGGAGCGTTTGACAGTGGTGAGGGGTGGTCGTTTGACTGCGGACCCATTACGCACGCATGCGTATTGGGTCCATTACGCACGCAGGTTTCTGAGCGTGGAAGAATAGATTCAAGGCATAATGTACAGACAAGGGTATGGTAGGATGTGAATACAGTGGAGGTAAACCTAGGCATTGAGTGACAATGAGAGAGGTTTTGTCTCTAGGGGCACCATTTAAGCCAGGTGAGGTCACTGCATGTGTGGGGGGTGGTACTAAAGGGCTAGGTAAGGCATTTTGAGAAAGGCTGGAGGCTCTACATTGAAATAAGACAATAATCACTAACTAAAACAGAAATAGACAAGGCATATTGACATTCGGGAGAGAGGCATGTGTAGCCTAGTGATCATAGGGTCCAGTGAGTAGCTAGGCGAGCTGGAGACATGGCGATTCAGACAGCTAGCAGGCCGGGGCTAGTAGATGGGCCTTCGGGGGATGTCGCAACAGAAACCCCCTCGGATGGTTACCTCGGCAGACCAGTCGTGATGGATCAACGGTGCTCCGTGTCGGCAGTAAAAGGGTCCAGGCCAATAGGAAAAATAGGTATTGTAGCCCAAGAATTGGCTGATGGACCTCTTCAGCTAGCCGGGAGATGGGCCTAGCTTGAGGCTAGCTCCAGGCTAACTGGTGCTTGCTTCGGATCAGAGACGTTAGCCAGGTGTAGCCACTCGTATAGCAGCTAGCTAGCTGCGATGATCCGTTAAGTTTCAAATCTTGCGGTAGGAATCCGGAGATGAGGTAGAGAAAAACAGTCCGATATGCTCTGGGTTGATATCGTACTGTGCAGACTGGCAGGAATTGACCGGGCTGAGGCTTGCTGATGTCAGAGTTAACGGTGATGACCGCTATCAGTGGCTAACTTACTAGTGGTGGTTGTAGTTCTGGGGCCTGACCAGCTTACACAGTATCCTTCCTGTATGACTGGTGGGATTTTTGGGCTGTGGGGTGATCAGTTTCCATTTCTACAGTTCTTTATAGGCAGTGAGCAGATGCAGCTTGCATGCCAATGAGACCCATTGATTAACTGAATGTTATCCCAGCCTAAATGATGCTGGGAATACTCCAGTAGTGAAATGGTTGGTTGTCTGGTTGTGACGGAAAGTCTGTCCCACACAGACTTTCCTTTAGTGGCCCAATTGGCCTGTGTATGTAGTTTTTTATGTTGAATATGGCAACAATTCTAGCAGGTCACATGCAACATATTTTTTTAATCTTCCTTTGGATGTTGGGTAGGATGGTAATTTGGCAGATATTAACTGTGGGCGGTTGGCATTTATTACGGACTGGGCCACGCCCAGCAGTAGATGTGGAAAGTGATAGAACCTGTGAGGGCTGACCTCAGCTTACTTAGAGAGGTTAGAGTGTAGATAGGTCATAGGCTGTGACCTAAGAAGCGTTGGTTGTGAGGGACATAGCACAGCTCCACACACATACATTTGAAGGGGTTGCAGAGGAGGCTGATCAATCACTGTGCACAAAGACCACTCTCACAGTCAATCCCCAACCACCATAAATAATCACATACAGCAGGTTTTACCATCTTAAGGTGCCTCTTGTTTGACATAAATGGCATATGTCCTTAATTGGATGTTGGGATTACTGCACAGTTTCCAAGACCCATGCATGAATCACCCCAGCATGAGAGTTTATTCTTCACATACGAGTCCAGTTCATGTGTCACATGTGCTGGCCAGCTATGGTTGGTAGCAAAATAGGTATGGCAATTTCCAGACGGCATTTTTGCTATTGAATGGCCTCCTGACATGTGGCAGCCCAGTTCCATGATGTCTCTGTCTGTAGTAACTGCCTGAGGGGAGGACTGATGTTTGAGCGGGTCTATCCAGGACAGTTCTGGGAGATTCAGGATAGCATTGAACACCTGCCTTATGAGCTTGTCATGGTTCCATCCTCCTCATACACCATATGTTACGGTGCGTGAATGAGGACCCAAAAGCGAATTAACTTAAACAGAGCTTCTTTAATTACCAAACATAGGTAGGCTCAGACGGACCGGCAGATTCCGACAGGACAAGACAAGGTTACAGCAAAACATGACGACAGTCTGGTTCAGGCATGAAACACAACAAACAAGAATCCGACAAGGACAGGAACAAAAACAGAGAGAGATATAGGGGACTAATCAGAGGGAAAAGGGGAACAGGTGGGAGAAGGGGTGACGAGGTAGTCAAGAGGAGACAAGGAACAGCTGGGGGAAAGCGGGGGAGAAAAGGTAACCTAACAACGACCAGCAGAGGGAGACAGGGTGAAGGGAAAGGACAGAGACAAGACACAACATGACAGTACATGACAGTACCCCCCCACTCACCGAGCGCCTCCTGGCGCACTCGAGGAGGAAACCTGGCGGCAACGGAGGAAATCCTCGATCAGCGCACGGTCCAGCACGTCCCGAGAGGGAACCCAACTCCTCTCCTCAGGACCGTACCCCTCCCAATCTACGAGGTACTGGTGACCACGGCCCCGAGGACGCATGTCCAAAATTCTACGGACCCTGTAGATGGGTGCACCCTCGACAAGGATGGGGGGGGGGAAGACGAGCGGGGGCGCGAAGGACGGGCTTGATGCAGGAGACATGGAAGACCGGGTGGACGCGACGAAGGTATCGCGGAAGAAGAAGTCGAACTGCGACAGGATTAATGACCCGAGAAATACGGAACGGACCAATGAACCGCGGGGTCAACTTGCGAGAAGCCGTCTTAAGGGGAAGGTTCTGAGTGGAGAGCCAAACTCTCTGACCGCGACAATATCTAGGACTCTTAGTTCTACGCTTATTAGCAGCCCTCACAGTCTGCGTCCTATAACGGCAAAGTGCAGACCTGACCCTCTTCCAGGTGCGCTCGCAACGTTGGACAAAAGCCTGAGCGGAGGGGACGCTGGACTCGGCGAACTGGGATGAGAACAGCGGAGGCTGGTACCCGAGGCTACTCTGAAAAGGAGATAGCCCGGTCGCAGACGAAGGAAGCGAGTTGTGGGCGTATTCTGCCCAGGGGAGCTGTTCTGACCAAGACGCAGGGTTGCGAAAAGAAAGACTGCGTAAGATGCGACCAATAGTCTGATTGGCCCGTTCTGCTTGACCGTTAGACTGGGGGTGAAAGCCGGAAGAGAGACTGACGGAAGCCCCAATCAAACGGCAAAACTCCCTCCAAAATTGAGACGTGAATTGCGGACCTCTGTCCGAAACGACGTCTGACGGAAGGCCATGAATTCTGAAAACATTCTCGATGATGATTTGTGCCGTCTCTTTAGCAGAAGGAAGCTTAGCAAGGGGAATGAAATTAGCCGCCTTAGAGAACCTATCGACAACCGTAAGAATAACAGTCTTCCCCGCTGACGAAGGCAGTCCGGTGACAAAATCTAAGGCGATGTGAGACCACGGTCGAGAGGGAATAGGAAGCGGCCTGAGACGGCCGGCAGGAGGAGAGTTACCGGACTTAGTCTGCGCGCAGACCGAACAAGCAGCCACGAAACGACGCGTGTCATGCTCCCGGGTGGGCCACCAAAAACGCTGGCGAATGGAAGCAAGCGTACCCCGAACGCCAGGGTGGCCGGCTAACTTGGCAGAGTGAGCCCACTGAAGAACGGCCAGACGAGTAGGAACGGGAACGAAAAGAAGGTTCCTAGGACAAGCGCGCGGCGACGGAGTGTGAGTGAGCGCTTGTTTTACCTGCCTCTCAATTCCCCAGACAGTCAACCCGACAACACGCCCCTCAGGGAGAATCCCCTCGGGGTCAGTGGAGGCTACTGAAGAACTGAAGAGACGAGACAAAGCATCAGGCTTGGTGTTCTTAGAGCCCGGACGATAAGAAATCACGAACTCGAAACGAGCGAAAAACAGCGCCCAACGCGCCTGACGCGCATTAAGTCGTTTGGCAGAACGGATGTACTCAAGGTTCCTATGGTCAGTCCAAACGACAAAAGGAACGGTCGCCCCCTCCAACCACTGTCGCCATTCGCCTAGGGCTAACCGGATGGCGAGCAGTTCGCGGTTACCCACATCATAGTTACGTTCCGACGGCGACAGGCGATGAGAAAAATACGCGCATGGGTGGACCTTGTCGTCAGAGAGGGAGCGCTGAGAAAGAATGGCTCCCACGCCCACCTCTGACGCGTCAACCTCGACAACGAACTGTCTAGAGACGTCAGGTGTAACAAGGATAGGAGCGGATGTAAAACGATTCTTGAGGAGATCAAAAGCTCCCTGGGCGGAAACGGACCACTTAAAGCACGTCTTGACAGAAGTAAGGGCTGTGAGAGGAGCTGCCACCTGACCGAAATTACGGATGAAACGACGATAGAAGTTCGCGAAGCCGAGAAAGCGCTGCAGCTCGACGCGTGACTTAGGGACGGGCCAATCAATGACAGCTTGGACCTTAGCGGGATCCATCTTAATGCCTTCAGCGGAAATAACAGAACCGAGAAATGTGACGGAGGAGGCATGAAAAGTGCACTTCTCAGCCTTCACAAAAAGACAATTCTCTAAAAGGCGCTGGAGGACACGTCGAACGTGCTGAACATGAATCTGGAGTGACGGTGAAAAAATCAGGATATCGTCAAGGTAAACGAAAACAAAGATGTTCAGCATGTCTCTCAGGACATCATTGACTAATGCCTGAAAGACAGCTGGAGCGTTAGCGAGGCCGAAAGGAAGGACCCGGTATTCAAAGTGCCCTAACGGAGTGTTAAACGCCGTCTTCCACTCGTCCCCCTCCCTGATGCGCACGAGATGGTAAGCGTTACGAAGGTCCAACTTAGTGAAAAACCTGGCTCCCTGCAGGATCTCGAAGGCTGAAGACATAAGAGGAAGCGGATAACGATTCTTCACTGTTATGTCATTCAGCCCTCGATAATCTATGCAGGGGCGCAGAGACCCGTCCTTCTTCTTGACAAAAAAAACCCCCGCTCCGGCGGGAGAGGAGGAGGGGACTATGGTACCGGCGTCAAGAGCTACAGACAAATAATCTTTGAGAGCCTTACGTTCGGGAGCCGACAGAGAGTATAGTCTACCCCGGGGGGGGGGGTGGTTCCCGGAAGGAGATCAATACTACAATCATACGACCGGTGTGGAGGAAGAGAGGTGGCCCTGGACCGACTGAACACCGTGCGCAGATCGTGATATTCCTCCGGCACCCCTGTCAAATCACCAGGCTCCTCCTGTGAAGAAGAGACAGAGGAAACAGGAGGGATAGCAGACATTAAACATTTCACATGACAAGAGACGTTCCAGGAGAGGATAGAATTACTAGACCAATTAATGGAAGGATTATGACAAACTAGCCAGGGATGGCCCAAAACAACAGGTGTAAAAGGTGAACGAAAAATTAAAAAAGAAATGGTTTCACTATGATTACCAGAAACAGTGAGGGTTAAAGGTAGCGTCTCACGCTGAATCCTGGGGAGAGGACTACCATCCAGGGCGAACAAGGCCGTGGGCTCCTTTAACTGTCTGAGAGGAATGTCATGTTCCCGAGCCCAGGTCTCGTCCATAAAACAGCCCTCCGCCCCAGAGTCTATTAAGGCACTGCAGGAAGCTGACGAACCGGTCCAGCGTAGATGGACCGACAAGGTAGTGCAGGATCTTGAAGGAGAGACAGGAGTAGTAGCGCTCACCAGTAGCCCTCCGCTTACTGACGAGCTCTGGCCTTTTACTGGACATGAAGTGACAAAATGACCAGCGGAACCGCAATAGAGACAGAGGCGGTTGGTGATTCTCCGTTCCCTCTCCTTAGTCGAGATGCGGATACCTCCCAGCTGCATGGGCTCAGCACCCGAGCCGGCAGAGGAAGATGGTAGTGATGCGGAGAGGGGAGCGACGGAGAGCGCGAGCTCCTTTCCACGAGCTCGGTGACGAAGATCAACCCGTCGCTCAATGCGAATAGCGAGTTCAATCAAGGAATCCACGCTGGAAGGAACCTCCCGGGAGAGAATCTCATCCTTTACCTCTGCGCGGAGACCCTCCAGAAGACGAGCGAGCAAGGCCGGCTCGTTCCAGCCACTGGAGACAGCAAGAGTGCGAAACTCAATAGAGTAGTCTGTTATGGATCGATTGCCTTGACATAGGGAAGACAGGGCCCTGGAAGCCTCCTCCCCAAAAACAGATCGATCAAAAACCCGTATCATCTCCTCCTTAAAGTCCTGATACTGGTTAGTACACTCAGCCCTTGCCTCCCAGATTGCCGTGCCCCACTCACGAGCCCGTCCAATAAGGAGAGATATGACGTAGGCGACACGAGCAGTGCTCCTGGAGTAAGTGTTGGGCTGGAGAGAAAACACAATATCACACTGGGTGAGGAACGAGCGGCATTCAGTGGGCTCCCCAGAGTAACACGGCGGGTTATTGATTCTGGGCTCCGGAGATTCGAAAGCCCTGGAAGTGGCCGGTGGATCGAGGCGGAGATGGTGAACCTGTTCTGTGAGGTTGGAGACTTGGGTGGCCAGGGTCTCAACGGCATGTCGAGCAGCAGACACTTCCTGCTCGTGTCTGCCTAGCATCGCTCCCTGGATCCCGACGGCTGAGTGGAGAGGATCCGAAGTCGCTGGGTCCATTCTTGGTCGGATTCTTCTGTTACGGTGCGTGAATGAGGACCCAAAAGCGAATTAACTTAAACAGAGCTTCTTTAATTACCAAACATAGGTAGGCTCAGACGGACCGGCAGATTCCGACAGGACAAGACAAGGTTACAGCAAAACATGACGACAGTCTGGTTCAGGCATGAAACACAACAAACAAGAATCCGACAAGGACAGGAACAAAAACAGAGAGAGATATAGGGGACTAATCAGAGGGAAAAGGGGAACAGGTGGGAGAAGGGGTGACGAGGTAGTCAAGAGGAGACAAGGAACAGCTGGGGGAAAGCGGGGGAGAAAAGGTAACCTAACAACGACCAGCAGAGGGAGACAGGGTGAAGGGAAAGGACAGAGACAAGACACAACATGACAGTACATGACACCATAATGTCACCAAGTCATGATTCAAGATGGCGCTGGAGCAGAAGGCAGATGTTTTACGTGCCCCCAACAGATTGTGTTTTGTTGTTTGTTTATCTGCGTTGTTTGTAACTTATTTTTGTACATAATGTTGCCGCTACCATCTCTTATGACCGAAAATAACTTCTAGACATCCGGACTGCAATTACTCACAGAGACTAGCAGAATCCTTTTTCTTCTTTCACGATTCTGACGAGCCCGAGGCGGAGGATATATGGCTCCATCGGGAACAGGCCCCGACCCCAGTGATCTGTGTGAAGAGGAGGCGGAGAAAGAGAGGCTGGAGGGCGGGCTGCCTTCTGAGGAGTAGGAGGTGAACAAATAACCCCCCACTCCCCTCAATTCTGCTCGTAAACATGCAATCTTTGGACAATAAAAATTGGGAAGATTAAACTACCAACTGGACATTAAAAACTGTAACATCTTATGCTTCATGGAGTCGTGGCTGAACGACGACAATATCAACATACAGCTGGCTGATTATACGATATACCGGTAGGATAGAACAGCAGTGCCTGGTAAGACAGTCTATGTTTTTTTGTAAACAACAGCTGGTGCACAATATCTAAGGAAGTCTCGAGCCATTGCTCGCCTGAGGTAGAGTTTCTCATGATAAGCTGCAGACCACATTACCTACCGAGATAGTTTTCATATTTATTCTTTGTGGCTGTTTACATACCACCACAGTCAGAGGCTGGCACCAAGGTAGCATTGAATGAATTGTATTCCGCCATAAGCAAACAAGAAAACGCTCACCCAGAGGCGGCACTTCTAGTAGCCAGAGACTTTAATGCAGGGAAACTTAAATCAGTTTTACCTCATTTCTATCAACACGTTAAATGTGCAACCAGAGGGAAAAAAAACTCTGGACCAGCTATACGCCACACACAGAGATGCATACAAAGCTCTCTCATAAAAAAGTGGTCAGATGAAGCAGATGCTAAGCTACAGGACTGGTTTGCTAGCACAGAGTGGAATTTGTTCCGGGATTCCTCCAATCTCCTCCAGAAACTATGGTTTACAGGCAGAATCCGCACTGAGGTAAAGGCTAGAGCTGCCGCTTTGAAGGAGGAAATCCCGCTATGCCCTCCGACGAACCATCAAACAGGCGAAGCATCAATACAGGACTAAGATCGAGTCGTACTACACTGGCTCTGACGCTCGTCGGATGTAGCAGGGCCTGCAAACCATTACAGACTACAAAGGGAAGCACAGCCGAGGGCTGCCCAGTGACACGAGCCTATTGGACGAGCTAAACTACTTCTATGCTCGCTTCGAGGCAAATAACACTGAAACATGCATGAGAGCATCAGCTGCACTGGAAGACTGTGTGATCACACTCTCTGCAGCCGATGTGAGTAAGACCTTTAGACATGTCAACATTCACAAGGCCCCAGGGCCAGACGGATTACCAGGACGTGTATTGGGAGCATGCACTGACCAACTAGCAAGTGTTTTCACTGACATTTTCAACCTCTCCCTGTCTTAGTCTGTAATACAACATGTTTCAAGCAGACCACCATAGTGCCTGTGCCCAAGAACACTAAGGTAACCTGCCTAAATGACTACCGACCCGTAGCACTCACGTCTGTAGCGATGAAGTGCTTTGAAAGGCTGGTCATGGCTCACATCAACACCATTATCTCAGAAACCCTAGGCCCACTCCAATTTGCATACTGCCTCAACAGTTCTACAGATGATGCAGTTTCTATTGCACTCCACACTGCCCACCTGGACACAAGGAACACCTATGTGAAAATGCTATTCATTGAGTACAGCTCAGTGCTCAACACCATAGTGCCCTCAAAGCTCATCAATAAGCAAAGGACCCTTGGACTAAACACCTCCCTCTGCAACTGGATCCTGGACTTCCTGACAGGCCGCCCCCATGTGTTAAGGGTAAGTAACAACACATCCGCCATGCTGATCCTCAACACAGGGGCCCCTCAGGGGTGCGTACTCAGCCAGTACTCCTGTACTCCCTGTTCACTCCCAACACCATCATTACATTTGCTGATGACACAACCGTGGTAGGCCTGATCACCGACAACAACGAGACAGCCTATAGGGAGGAGGTCAGAGACCTGGCCGTGTGGTGCCAGGATAACAACCTCTCCCTCAATGTGATCAAGACAAAGGAGATTGTGGACTACAGGAAAAGAGGACCCAGCACTCCCCCATTCTCATCAATGGGGCTGCAGTGGAGAAGGTTGAGAGCTTCAAGTTCCTTGGTGTCCACATCATCAGCACACCATGACAATCGTGAAGGGGGCACAACAAAACCTAATCCCCCTCAGGAGACTAAAAAGATTTGGCATGGGTCCTCAGATCCTCAAAAGGTTCTGCAGCTGCATCATCGAGAGCTTCCCTTTGTAGTCTGTAATGGTTTGCAGGCCCTGCTACATCCGACGAGCGTCAGAGCCGGTGTAGTACGACTGGTTGCATCACTTCCTGGTATGGCACCTGCTTGGCCCCTGAATGCAATGCACTACAGAGGGTTTGTGCGAACGGCCCAGTACATCACCTGGGCCAAGCTTCCTGCCATCCAGGACCTCTATACCAGGCGGTGTCAGAGGAAGGCCTTGAAAATTGTCAGACTCCACCCACCCCAGTCATAGACTGTTCTCTCTGCTACAACACGCGGTACCGGAGCGCTAAGTCTAGGTCCAAGAGGCTTCTAAAACAGCTTCTACCCCCAAGCCATAAGACTCCTGAACATCTAGTCAAATGGCTACCCAGACTATTCATATTGACCTTCCCCCTCCCCACACCACTGCCACTCTCTGTTGTCATCTATGCATAGTCATTTTAATTAACTCTACCTACATGTACATACTACCTCAACTAAGCCCCGCATATTGACTCTGTACCGGCACCCCCCTGTATATATATATATATATATATATATATATATATATATATATATATATATATATATATTTTTTTTTTTTTTACTGCTCCTCATTATTACTTGTTACTTTTATCTCTTATTCTTATCCGTATTTTTTTAACTGCACTGTTGGTTAGGGGCTCGTAAAGTAAGCATTTCACTGTAAGGTCTACAACTATTGTATTCGGCGAATACAATTTGGTTTGAAGTCAACATATAAGGCAACTCCAGGGCAGACTGTCTGGAAGAATCAATTTGCCAGCTCAACCTGATCAGGATAAGAGTGCACCGGATCATCCCAATGTGCAACACAAATGCAGTGAGCCTGCTTGAAAAAAATGACAGTTTTCAGTGTATGAGTGCACTTCGAGACAATTACAATAGCCACAACATAAAAAAAAGTGTAATTATGCGTTTTCGTCAGGCAGGACCATACAGCACTGAATGAGAGCATATTTGACTTAGAAAGTTGTTTATTCAACAGCTACCAAAAAGTCAAGCTTATCATAAATATTGATATTTCCTCCTATTGTATCTTTTTGAGGGTCTGTATTTCTAAGATGCATTGAGAGAGCCTAATGTTGTGTGTTTGTGTATGTAGGGCAGACAACTGACTACTTGTAATCCACATTTGAGCAATATCAGAGCTTGCAATATATATCAATTCAACCACTTTTGTAGTTAAATAGTTTTACACAACCATCCATTTCATATATGGGAGACCGTAGAGATATGGAAAAACATGGTAATGCTTTGTTATAACTTCCGTAGGAGCATCTCAAAAACTTAAGCCGTTTTTGATGGTTGGCCTCTAGCTCAAAGTCCGCCTAGTCAGAGAAAAACCATACCATGACCCCTCCTCCCATCTGTTCCCCATTGGGTAATTGGCCTGTCACTCATAAACCCATTGAGATAGCCATCTCACTGTGATTTGGCATTTTGTGCACTTTTGAGAATAAGCTTGTCTCAGGCACTTCTGAGATAAGAACAACTACATAAAGTGTTTTGACAATGTAAAACGGGCAGGCACTACCGTAACTTAAAGCAGATTTTTTTTCAATTGCATTTCACGTACGATGTGCGCCGTAACTGAACACGGCCCAGGTTGTGTGAGAGGCAACAACCCGTATGTTGTGCCGGGCGAGTGGAGGGGAGATTTGTCATCCGCCCACTCTCTCATTTCGCCTGCGATGCTGCTGCAGCCCATTAGCCGCTAGCTAGATTAATGAGCTAGCGGGGGTAGCGCCGGCTAATGAGAAACGTCGCTTTGGGGAGACTGCCGGTCCGCTAACGTTGTGCCAACGCTCTGGGGACAGCATAGGCTTCTCAAGCAGCGGGTTGATGAATGAACGACTGAAGGAGAAATTGAGTTCTTTGAGTTCATTGCTCTCTGTCTTTCAGTCTCTCTTTCTCCCAATCACTTTAACATGCACATGCTGACATATATTCCAAACTTTCATGAGCCTTAGATACACAGGAATCACAGTTTTTTTGGGTGGGGTCAAATTAAGCTATGTTTAGAACTGGCATGTGTTCACCTCTCATGTGTTATGCATTAAAGTATGTGGACAACCCTTCACATTAGTGGATTTGGCTATTTCAGCCACACCCGTTGGTAACAGGTGTATAATATCGAGCACAAAGCCACGCAATCTCCATAGACGAACATTGGCAGTAGAATGGCCTTCCTGAAGAAGTCAGTGACTTTCAACGTGGCACCGTCTAAGTGCTGAAGCGCGTAGCCTGTAAAAATAATCTGTCCTCAGTTGTAGAACCCACTACCGAGTTCCAAACTGCCTCTGGAAGCAACGTCAGCACAAGAACTCTTCATCGGGAGTTTCATGAAATAGGTTTCGATGGCTGAGCAGAGGCACACAAGCCTAAGATCACCATGTGGAATGCCGAGCGTCGGCTGGAGTGGTGTAAAGCTCGCCGCCATTGAACTCTGGAGCAGTGGAAACGCATTCTCTGGGGTGATGAATTACACTTCACCATCTGGCAGTCCGACGGACAAATCTGGTTTTGGCGAATGCCAGGAGAACATTACCTGCCCGACTGCATAATGCCAACTGAACATTTTGGTGGAGGAGGAATAATGGTCTGGGTCAGTTTTTTTCATGGTTCGGGCAAAGCCCCTTAGTTCTAGTGAAAGGAAATCTTAACGCTACAGCATCCAATGACATTCTGTGGTTCCAACTTTGTGGCAGCAGTTTGGAGAAGGCCCTTTCCTGTTTCAGCATGACAATGCCCTGTGTACAAAGCGAGGTCCATACAGAAATGGTTTATCGAGATTAGTGTGGAAGAACTTGACTGGCCTGCACAGAGTCCTGACCTCAACCCGATCAAACACCTTTGGGATGAATTGGAGCGCCAACTGCGTGCCAGGCCTAATTGCCCAACATCAGTGTCCGACATCACTAATGCTCTTGTGGCTGAATGGAAGCAAGTCCCCGCAGCAATGTTCCAACATCTAGTGGAAAGCCTTCCCAGAAGAGTGGAGGCTGTTAAATCAGCGAGGGGGTGACCAACTCCATATTAATGCCCATGCTTTTGGAATGAATGTTCAACGAGCAAGTGTCCTCATACTTTTGGTCATGTAGTGTACCTTATTATCCATCCCCATTGGCTACCAACCATTAGCGCTCTAAACCATCCCCTCTTCTTCCAGGACCTTCCTTCAGGATGAACCTATTACAACTTCACCATTGTGGTATAGCCTTTGTGTGGGAGCGGACCAGGCCTGAAAGGGTTAAGTGTGGGTGGACTAGAGAGAGAAGGGGGGGGAGATGGAGCGAGAGAGGGCGTGCTGAGAGCTGCCCTGGTCGCCAGAGCATTGGGGGGTGAAATACAGATATTTATAGACACAAAAGGCTAACTCTGTATTTCTCTCACACACACATACACACTCTCATACATGTGCTCAGATGCACAAAGAGGGTGACTGTTGAGCCTCCCCTCACTGATCTTACCATAGTCACCACACTAATAGATTTCCCTTCCATGTGTCTCATCTGCCCAGCATCTCACTAACCCTCCACGCTATTGCAGCTGTCAACCGAACACAGCAGACCCCCTCTGAAGTCGACAGAGTAACGCAGCATTGTGCTTGGCACAAGTGACTCACTCTTGTTTTTGTTACTTATGATGTGGGAAAACATTTTTAAAAAGCTGTTGCGATTGTGTTGAGTTGCATGTCATTCGCATGTTTTCATAGTCATGCGTTTAGACTGTGTTGGCCAAAAGAGGCCATGGGCCAAAAGAGTGCATTGGGCCAGAAACCAAAAGGTCTCTGGTTCAAATTCCCAAGCCGACTTGGTGAAAAATATGTCTATGCCCTTCAACAAGGCACTTAACCCTAATTGCTCCAGTAAGACACTCTGGATAAGAGTGTCTGCTAAATTACTAAAATGTAAAAGTAGAATGGATTAGAGAAATCCAAAGCCATGCTCCCCAAAGAAACACCAAGGGAATCGGGGAATGACCTAATCTGTAAGATCATATCACCAGCGTCATTTTACTACAGTATTACATCCATGGAGGATCAAGACCCTTCCATTATCTAATAAAGTAATGCCTTGATAATAACGACAACGGCGATGACCTACGTAAACAATCATCCCTGGCTTACGCCGCTTACGCTGTGTAATCGCCTGGCCCCTTTGCCCCCATTGACGTCAAGCGGGGCGGAGTAACGGTCATATTGGGTCTAAAACCTCAGGCTCTGAAGGGAATGTAAAAGCAAATATTGTGTGTGCGCGCGTGGGCATGTGTGTACCAATTTGTGTTTGTGGGAGTGTGTGTGTGTGCGTGCGCATGTGTGTTTGTTCGTTTCTACGGGGAGCCATGTTTCTAGTCTTTACTTCTGGTCCCTCCTCTTCGTCCTCTCAGAGTTGTCCCATTAGGATGGCCACCACCTCCAGTTTAGGCACTGTCCCTTCCCGGTTCTCTCTCCATACCTTGGGTAAGCAAGACTGAACTCTTTGCTGGGAGGAAGAAGATTTAAGAAGAAGACTGACTCTGAGCTTGCTACGATCAAGCCCCTTTTTGTCAATGGGGTCGCAGTAAACAAACAAGCCATTCTAGGCTCTTTGGAGTGTTGGCTTCGGAGCATGCACGGAAGCGTGCAGATTTTAATTGGCGTAGGAAGCAAGCCAATCACATGAAGCGAGGCTCTCTCACTTTGCTCCTGTTGTTCTTTTTGTTTTGTGTGAGCCCAGGTGGTGTGTCTTCAGTGCTAGCCAGGGGCATTTATTAGGGCTTTGACGGTTCAATGACAATGACAGTATGCCTTGTTGTTACGACAGGCTACTTGAATGGCTCTTCAAATTGTGGCTGGGATTGGGGCACAAAGCATGTTTTCTCTATAACTTCGTAACCACCAGCTAGCACATAGTCAACTGGGGATGTATGTTTGAAGCGTCTCAGAGTTGAAGTGCTGATTTAGGATCAGATTTTATCTTGTAGATCACAATGAATAGGACAACACGGACAGCGGAGACCTGTACCTAGATCAGCGCTCCTACTCTGGGAAACTTTTTGAATACTGTTCTGGCTCCTAAGGCTAGCCTATTTCGCAATTAAGAGGAGTGGAGGGACCTTGGATGCAGTTGAGAAGGAGGTGAGGGGAGAGGATGCAAGACCAGATGCGTCAAGACCAGATGAGAACCAACTAGTTATTGAGGGCCTAGTTGGGAACACCTTGCTGCAGTCTTACGGCTGACTCCTCAACATCATGATGATGTGAACCTCTTAGTTAGAATGCCTACACTGAGACAACATTAAAATATGAGAGAATCCGAGAGATGTCCTACCTGTTTCACCCTGTGTTTATAACACCCGATATCTGCCTAATTACCGGTTTGAGTTCTCCAGTGAGGAAAGGCTCCGTTTCATAAAGCAAATCTTATAATTAAAGCATCTCCTCCATGATGTTAATGGCTGTGGTCCTGCTTGTCAGAGAGCTCATCGTGACAGCCCTATCATTTCCACATTCCCCCCTCCTCACTGGGTTCAGCTTTAGGAGGAGGAACTGGTTTGCAAAGGAGGGCTTAGACATTACCGTTGGTTTTAAAAAGAATTGGGTGGTTTAACGGTAACACCTTTCCTACCGGTGGAGTGGATTTTGGACAATCTCTTTGTCATTGCACTCAGGAGAAGATCTAAGAAATGTTTGCTTTCCTAAAATATATATTTTACGCCAAGCCCCAGTGACGCACAAGGATTTGAAATGTTGACCTTGTCATTGTACTGTTAAACCAACTCATCTGGCCGTCTGGTGGCTTTCTTTCTCAGGAGTGCCAATGACAATCACGATTTGGAGGACTTACGTCTATTCACACAAGTGGATTAAATCGTCTGAATAGCTTGTTGACATCAGATGGCATGGGATCTATGCATCAACAAATGGGGCTCAAGCAGAAATCCAGCCAATCCTGCTCTGAGCACATCTATATGAGGGAAAGCAAACACCTAAACCAGGTCCCCACTCTGGCAATCACTCTTCTGCAACTCCAGAGTGAGAACCATAAGTATGATTCAGAATCAACGCAGTAAACTGAGCCATTGCCAAGTAATGATAAACTCAGCAAAAAAAGAAACGTCCCTTTTTCAGGACCCTGTCTTTCAAAGATAATTCGTAAAAAATCCAAATAACTTCACAGATCTTCATTGTAAAGGGTTTAAACACTGTTTCCCATGCTTGTTCAATGAACCATAAACAATTAAAGAATATGCACTTGTGGAACAGTCGTTAAGACAGACGGTAGGCAATTAAGGTCACAGTTATGAAAACTTAGGGGACACTAAAGAGGCCTTTCTACTGACTTTGAAAAACACCAAAAGTAAGATGCCCAGGGTCCCTGCTCATCTGTGTGAATGTGCCTTAGGCATGCTGCAAGGAGGCATGAGGACTGCAGATGTGGCCAGGGCAATAAATTGTGATGTCTGTACTGTGAGATGCCTAAGACAGCGCTACAGGTAGACAGGACGGACAGCTGACCGTCTTCGCAGTGGCAGACTATGTGTAACAACACCTGCACAGGATTGGTACATCCGAACACCACTGCTGCGGGACAGGTACAGGATGGCAACAACAACTGCCCGAGTTACACCAGGAACGCACAATCCCTCCATCAGTGCTCAGACTGTCTGCAATAAGCTGAGAGAGGCTGGAATGAGGGCTTGTAGGCCTGTTGTAAGGCAGGTCCTCACCAGACATCACAGGCAACAACGTCGCCTATGGACACAAACCCATCGTCGCTGGACCAGACAGAACTGGAAAAAAGTGCTCTTCACTGACGAGTCGTGGTCACCAGGGGTGATAGTCGGATTCACATTTATCGTTGATGGAATGAGCGTTACACCGAGGCCAGGATCGATTTGGAGCTGGAGGGTCCGTCATGGTCTGGGGCGGTGTCATTGCAGGCAATCTCAACGCTGTGCATTGCAGGGAAGACATCCTCCTCCCTCATGTGGTACCCTTCCTCCTGACATGACCCTCCAGCATGACAATGCCACCAGCCATACTGCTCATTCTGTGGGTGATTTCCTGCAAGACAGGAATGTCAGTGTTCTTCCATGGCCAGCGAAGAGCCCGGATCTCAATCCCATTGAGCACGTCTGGGACCTGTTGGATCGGAGGGTGAGGGCTAGGGCCATTCCCCCCATAAATGTCCGGGAACTTGCAGGTGCCTTGGTGGGAGAGTAGGGTAACATCTCACAGCAAGAACTGGCAAATCTGGTGCAGTCCATGAGGAGGAGATGCACTGCAATACTTAATGCAGCTGGTGACCACACCAGATACTGACTGTTCATACAAATATTCACACATGTTAAGTTTGCTGAAAACGAACACAGTTGACAGTGAGAGGACGTTTCTTTTTTTGCTGAGTTTATGTACGTTTTGAATGAAGTGAGGGAGTAAATTAAAATGTTGGTTCACAAATGGAACCAAAGTCAATGACATCATTTTTATGATGTGAAATGAGCTGGGCTAAAGCAAAGTTTTAGACCCACTGGGGTTGAAATGTGGTTACTTAAGGACCATTTTAACAGATTTCGGGTGTACTCAAGTTCATATGATTGACAGTTTAATTTATGTTTATGACACTGTCATGTCCATGTCATAGTGACACTGTCAAATAAAGCGCCTGTACCCTGTCCTTATCGAATCGGCTAGATGTGCTACGGTACATGTGCCGTTAATCATGCCAACAATCATTCTCTGCCTGTGAACCTGCCCCATCCCTTTTCCTCCCAAGCAGTGAAAGAAACAGGCGCACAGACACAAGCCTGCATAAGGAATTTAATCATAATGATAACGCAGCAATCCACTCGGCATCAGATGGGGAAGTAATCCTCTGCAAACTCTCCCTAAAACCTGAGTGAGTCAGTGTGATTACTGATAATCCCCCTTCCTGGTTTACATGACATCAGCACTAGAGCCTGAGAGCAATAGAGCAAACCCTCCCACTCGCTTCTCACCGCTACCGTCCGACACACAGATCATTGTTTTATTGCCTCCGTTTCCACACTCCACATCTAGGCTACGTATTATGACTAGGGTTGCACATTTTGGGGAATATTCAGAGGTGGAAACTTTCCGTGGGAATTAACGGGAATATATGCAAACTATTATTAATGCAATTTAAATGTAGATGTTTTTTGCATTGATATTTACCATATCATATTGAGACAGAAACATAAACCCTTTACCTTATCATATGTCAACATAATTGCAAATGATTAAATCCTTCCAATAGAAAAAAAATGTTGAACTTTAATTAAATGAGTTGACTCTTCACATGGAATGATTTCACTGAACAACCAAAGAAAGGGAATATTGATCCCCAATGATCCATCGCATCTCCCTAAAACAATAGCAACATACATCTGTAAAATGTCTAGAAACTAAAGTTTTGGTTGTCTTCCTCTCAGGCTTCCATGTCTTCTCCCTGGACCTCCTCAATGTACACCTCTTGGACATCAGACTCTGCGGCCTCATCTTCACTGTCACTTTCCAACCTTGTTGAGGATGGCTTGTTGTCAGACTCAAAAAGTCTCAAATTTGCAACCCTTGTATTGGTCGGCCTGTTGCGTGCTTTGGTGTGTGTGTTCCCAAACAGGGACCAGTTGCGCTCTGAGGCGGCTGATGTTGGTGGGATTTGGAGGATGATGGAGGCAACAAGGGAAAGAGCCTTAGATCCACAAAGTCCCTTCCACCAGGTGGCTGATGAGATATTTTGGCACGACTGCGATATTGCATCTCCATCCCAAAGCCCTTGCTTGGAAGTGTACTTTGCCAGACTGCCATGAACCTTGCCCTCATCCAGGCCACGGTGGCGAGACATGGTAGTGATGACACCATAGGCCTTTTTGATCTCTGCACCAGACAGGATGCTCTTGCCAGCATACTTGGAGTCCAACTTGTATTCTGCGGTGTGTATGGGCTTCAGGCAGAAGTCTTCACGCGTTTTGTTGTATTTCAGAACTGCAGTTTCCTCTGCTTGGAGCAACAGTGAAGTGGTCAGGGCAGTACAGATTCCTTCTCTTACACCTGCAAGCAGAGTCTGAACATCAGACAGGATGGCAATTGTCTCCCTCAATCTGTGCAATAGCTACTGCTATAGTTTTCAGGAGTTTCAGGCTGCTTACCACTCTCTCCCAAAATACATCATCCAGGAAGATCCTCTTGATGGGGCTGTCCATATTGGCAGACTGTGATATGGCCATTTCTTGGAAAGACTCCTTCCCCTCCAGGAGACATTCAAACATGACAACACCACCCCAACAGGTATTGCTGACCATCTTCAATGTGGATCTCTTATTCTTCTCACTTTGCTTGGTGAGGTAGATTGCTGCTATAACTTGATGACCGTTCACATACCTAACCATTTCCTTGGCTCTCTTGTAGTGTATCCTTTGTTTTCAGTGTCATGATGTCATTGAGGAGCAGATTCAATGCATGAGCAGCACAGCCAATGGGTGTGATGTGAGGGTAGGACTCCTCCACTTTAGACCAAGCAGCCTTCATGTTCGCAGCATTGTCTGCCACCAGTGCCAATACCTTCTGTGGTCCAAGGTCATTGATGACTGCCTTCAGCTCATCTCCAATATAGAGACCCGTTGTGTCTGTTGTCCCTTGTGTCTGTGCTCTTGTAGAATTCTGGTTGAGGGGTGGAGATGATGTAGTTAATTATTCCTTGCCCACGAACATTCAACCACCCATCAGTGATGATTGCAATACAGTCTGCTTTCTCTATGATTTGTTTGACCTTCACTTGAACTCTGTTGAACTCTGCATCCAGCAAATGAGTAGCTAAAGCATGCCTGGTTGGAGGGGGTGTATGCTGGGCGAAGGACATTCACACATCTCTTCCAATACATATTGCCTGTGAGCATCAGAGCTGAACCAGTTGCATACAAAGCTTGAGCAAGACATTCATCAGCACTTCTCTGACTACGTTCCTCCATTGAGTAAAAAAAACCTTCTGATTCCAGGAGGACCATGAGCTGTTGCTATCGATAAGGTGTCTGATTCATCATTTTCACCTCGAATAGAAGCAGGGGTACTTTTGTCAGAGGTTGATTGGTGTGAGCAATGAGGGAACTTTATGCACTTGGCCAGATGATTCTGCATATTTGTTGCATTCTTCACATGATTTTGCACGGTATTTGCAAATGTACACAGCTTTTCCTTCTATATTAGCTGCAGTGAAACATCTCCACACATCAGATAGTGCCTGTGGCATTTTCTTGTAAAGATTAGAAATAAATCTGTAAAAAAATAAATAATACAATTCCATGTACAGATAAATAGTTATGCAGTTAGATTAAACAACTCCTTTGTAAGATACATGTTTTAAAATGAAACATGAATAGAAACAGGTGAATTAACACTCCTCAGTTAGCAAGCTCAAACCCACATGGTAGCAAAAACTAACTAGCAGAAAATAACAATTTAGAAATGATTTAAACACACTTTGCTGTAGGCTATCATTTACTAGTTATCAAAAAAGATGGTATGTCAAATAAAATATATTCACCCCACCCAATATTGTAATCAAAACTTACCAGAAAGCATGTAGTCGGAGGATCACGTGACCCTTGAACGAGATGGCCGCGTGAACTAAGAGCTCCGCACAAGTTCTTTCCAATTCCTTATCTGACCTCCACTTCAAGTTTAAACTCCTTTAGCTTCAGTAAAAAAGTCATGGCGGCTACAAAAGACGACACTACAGGTGACATTTTTACCCGGACTCGAGCATTAGCAACGGAAAAAGCCTCTGCGAAGAATCTAGCTTCAGAAAAAGCTAGCGCCATTAGCCAGGAGCAAGAGGACCTGTTCCCCCCCCGAGGCCCAACGAATGCCAACCTCGCACTCTGTCGAAGACATCCTTTCTGAGTTGAGATCCCAACGTACAGAACTCAACATTAAATTAGATGCCATTAACTCTCAGTTCAGTGCAAGGTGACAATCCTGGAAAACGCTTTCCTGACATCAACAACAAGATAACCATAAACGCGGGGCGCCTGGACGAGGCAGATGGGCGAATCCTATCAATGGAAAACTTATCGACAGATGCTATGGTAACAATAGCATATGCTAAAAAGAAAATAGAGCATCTAGAAGAGAAAACAGAGGACCTTGAAAACAGGGGGTGAAGGAATAATTGTGTTCTATTAAATCTTGGCGAAAAAGAAGAGGGAAACATGCCACTGATCCGCTACCTGCAAGACAAACTTCCCGAGTGGCTCCACCTATCCACCGACAGGCCCATAGAACTCGAGAGAGCTCACTGCGCACTGAGGCCCCCACCAGCAGCCAGACAACCACCGCGCCCAATCACCATACGTTTCAAAAGCGCCGAGAGTTTGACGAGGTGAAGAAATACTCCATTGACCGAGGCATCTTCAGGGGATTCAAATACCCAAACGAGCTCAGGAATCTTCACCAAGGAGCCCTGCGACACTTAAAAACTCCCGAAGAGGCCAAAAAAAAATTGAAAGACAATCCTGGTCAATGAGAAACGGACCAATGACTCAATGCGATTAATGCTATTACTAAAGAAGGTAAGACAACATATAGCCGATATCCAAAGACCCACCCGCCCCGCTAAATGTTATTAGAGCCGTCCAATCTATATTTATTTTCCTTTAGCTGAGAGGGATAGGTTCTATAGCCTAACCTAGGCCTACTAATGTTTCAGCCTACTTTTATTTCCCCCCTTTTTTTGTTGCTATTATTACTTGTGGTTCCCTGTGTCCCTTGGGGGAGGTATATGTAGGCTGGGCTATTGATTTTATTTTCTCCCTCTTTTAATGTGGTCTGGACACATTGTCATTTACTCAATGCGGGGCGGAGAGGAGAGGATGAGGCATTTCTTGGGTGGGGAGTTTAAAAAATAAATAAAAATTCGGAACACAGAATTGAGACTGAGCGGGGGGGTAATAGATCCAACGGGAAGTGTCGAGTTGTTTGAGAACTCGGCTGGGGTGTTCAGAGATTGTTATTTTATGTACACCATTGATTTTCCTTTTATGTGAACGCAGCTGTAACTACTATCCACTTTTACCCAGAGATGACTTGCACTAAAGCTTGATTACTGTTCGATGACAATGACTATTACCTTAAATCTATTGACATGGAACTGCCATGGTCTAGGTCATGCAATACAACGGAAAAAGATACTATGTGCTCTAAAAAAGGAAAATTGCGCTATTACAATAGACACACCTCTGTGATGCCGAACATGCCAAACTCGGCAGAGCTTGGGTTGGACAGGTGTATTTCTCATCTTTCAAATCAAACAGTAGAGGTACAGCCATACTTATCCATAAGAATGTTCCATTCATAATTGACAAAAACATATCTGATCCGGAGGGGAGATTTATTTTGATAACTTGGTCACTGTATGGTCAACCAATTACTATAAATAAATAAATAAATATATACGCCCCTAACACAGATACTCCTGCTTTCATGTCAAAAATTATAACCCTGTTCAATGAGCATTGTGTTTCCTTTGGCGTGGTGGCCGGAGATTTTAATTGTACCCTTAACCCCTAGACAAATCATCTCAAGTCCCCACCACAAATCCTAGATCTGCAAAGATGTTGATCTCTCTTACTAAAGAGATGGGACTGATAGATATCTGGAGAGAGACTAATAGCTCATCTATGGACTATACATACTACTCTAATGTCCATAACACCTACTCCCGTATAGATTACTTTTTTATCCCAAAGATTTTCATAAATTCAGCCACGTGTACAATCGGACCCATAGCACTTTCAGATCATGCCTTTGTCCACCTCCAAAAACATCAAAGAGCTGGAAATTCAACGCCTCTATGTTATCAAACGAAGCGTTCCATACATTGGATAGACAACTACACACAAGACAGCAAAGATTCTCCTGTTTCTCCGGCCACAATGTGGGAGGGACGCTGTTAAAGCCACACTAAGAGGTCATCTAATTGCATATGCTTCCTCTAAGAAAAAAGCAATGGAAGCACACAGGCTAGATCTCGAGAGGGAGCTGGAATGCTGTGAAAAAGTACATAAACAATCCCCAGACAGCACCTCCTGGAGTCAACTTAAAGCAGCCAAAGCCAATCTGAATTTGGACTACACTCAGGAGATAAAAAAAATAAGTTTTCTTTACTAAACAGAAATACCATGAGTATAGCAATAGGCCTAGTAGATTGCTTGCTTACCAATTTAAAAAAGAACAGCAGAGGACGAGGTCACATATGACCCAAAAAATATAAATTTTTCATTATTTTTTACTGCAAAAAAAAATAAAGGGAACACTTAAACAACACAATGTAACTCCAAGTCAATCACACTTCTGTGAAATAAAACTGTCCACTTAGGAAGCAACACTGATTGACAATACATTTCACATGCTGTTGTGCAAATGGAATAGACAACAGGTGGAAATTATAGGCAATTAGCAAGACACCCCCAATAAAGGAGTGGTTCTGCAGGTGGGGACCACAGACCACTTCTCAGTTCCTATGCTTCCTGGCTGATGTTTTGGTCACTTTTGAATGCTGGTGGTGCTTTCACTCTAGTGGTAGAATGAGACGGAGTCTACAACCCACACAAGAGGTCCAGGTAGTGCAGCTCATCCAGGATGGTACATCAATGCGAGCTGAGGCAAGAATGTTTGCTGTGTCTGTCAGCGTAGTGTCCAGGGCATGGAGGCGCTACCAGGAGACAGGCCAGTACATCAGGAGACGTGGAGGAGGCCGTAGGAGGGCAACAACCCAGCAGCAGGACCGCTACCTCCGCCTTTGTGCAAGGAGGAGCACTGCCAGAGCCCTGCAAAATGGCCTCCAGCAGGCCACAAATGTGCATGTGTCTGCTCAAACGGTCAGAAACAGACCCCATGAGGGTGGTATGAGGGCCCGACGTCCACAGGTGGGGGTTGTGCTTACAGCCCAACACCGTGCAGGACGTTTGGCATTTGCCAGAGTACACCAAGATTGTCAAATTCGCCACTGGCGCCCTGTGCTCTTCACAGATGAAAGCAGGTTCACACTGAGCACGTGACAGAGAGAGATGCCGTGGAGAACGTTCTGCTGCCTGCAACATCCTCCAGCATGACCGGTTTGGCGGTGGGTCAGTCATGGTGTGGGGTGGCATTTCTTTGGGGGGCCGCACAGCCCTCCATGTGCTCGCCAGAGGAAGCCTGACTGCCATTAGGTACCGAGATGAGATCCTCAGACCCCTTGTGAGACCATATGCTGGTGTGGTTGGCCCGGGTTCCTCCTAAATGCAAGACAATGCTAGACCTCATGTGGCTGGAGTGTGTCAGCAGTTCCTGCAAGAGGAAGGCATTAATACTATGGACTGGCCCGCCCGTTCCCCAGACCTGAATCCAATTGAGCACATCTGGGACATCATGTCTCGCTCCATCCACCAACGCCACGTTACACCACAGACTGTCCAGGAGTTGGCGGATGCTTTAGTCCAGGTCTGGGAGGAGATCCCTCAGGAGACCATCCGCCACCTCATCAGGAGCATGCCCAGGCGTTGTAGGGAGGTCATACAGGCACGTGGAGGCCACACACACTACTGAGCCTCATTTTGACTTGTTTTAAGGACATTACATCAAAGTTGGATCAGCCTGTAGTGTGGTTTTCCACTTTAATTTTGAGTGTGACTCCAAATCCAGACCTCGATGGGTTGATAAATTTGATTTCCATTGATAATTTTTGTGTGATTTTGTTGTCAGCACATTCAACTATGTAAAGAAAAAAGTATTGAATAAGAATATTTCATTCATTCAGATCTAGGATGTGTTATTTTAGTGTTCCCTTTATTTTTTTGAGCAGTGTATATACCTCTGAGAGAAAACACACGGAGGCAGAACTCCATTCTTTCGTAGAGGGAATCTCGCTACCTAAACTATCAGAGACCGACCAAGAAGATCTCAACTCCCCCTTCACTCCTGAGGAGATCCTGGAGGCAATTACCTCCATGCCACCTAATAAGTCCCCAGGCCCGGATGGATTCCCCAGAGAGTTCTACAAAGCTTTTTGGCCCCAGCTCAGCCCTATCTTCATGCCAATGCTGGAGGATTTTTGCAAAAACTGAGTTCTCCCAGACTCAATGCACACAGCTCGCATTACAGTTTTCCTCAAAAAAGACAAGGACCCTCTATCCTGCTCGTCCTTCCGGCCCATAAGCTTGTTGGATTTCGACTACAAAATAATGACCAAATTACTCGCCAAAAGACTAAACACTCTTCTTCCCAAAATAATAAAAGCAGACCAAACTGGATTTATTAGTGACTGATACTCTTCTGATAACATTCACCGTCTTTTTGATATTATTGATCAAGTAAACTCACAGAAGACCCCTGTCCTGCTGGCTTCACTGGATGCTGAGAAGACGTTTGACAGAATGGAGAGGAGCTTTCTGTTTTCAGTCTTAGAAAAGTTCAATATGGGCCCAAATTGTATTAAATAGATCAAATCAATATACTCTCATCCAAATGCCATGGTGACTACTAACGGACTGAACTCTGACAGATTCCCTCTGGAACGGGGCACAAGACAAGGGTGCTCGCTGTCCCCCCTGCTCTACTTGTTGGGGACGGAGCCTCTGGCAGAGTTGATAATGAGCAATTCAAGTATTATGGGTGTCTCTGCAGGCGGCCTGCAGCACAAGATTACGCTTTACGCTGATGATGTCTTGCTCTACATATCCAACCCTGAGAAATTCCTCCCATTTTAGACACAATTGCTTAGTATGGCAAGTTTTCAGGTTATAAGATCTATTTTAACAAATCTACTGTCTGCCCTCTCAATATTACACTCACCAGCTCTATGAAGACACTATGTCCTTTCCAATGGAAGACACAGGGGCTTTAATACCTTGGGATCTTCATAACACCAGATCTGAATAGCCTTTTCAAGGAAAATTATCTCCCACTCCTGGATTGAATAAAGAATGATCTCAAACCTGGATCTCCCTCCCAATTAGCTTAGTAGGAAGAATGAATGTCATCCGTATGAACATCCTCCCTAGACTGGACTATTTATTTCAGATGCTTCCATGCTATCTCCCAGTTTCCTTTTTCAAAACAACTAACCAAAGCATCACCAAATTTATATGGGGCAATAAAAAACATAGGATCAAGTTCTCCACTCTATCGAAACCTGAATCTAAGGGTGGTCTTGCCCTTCCCTCTCTTCAATTGTACTACTGCTCTGCCCAAACGCGCAACATGCTAACATGGATCACAAACAGACAAGAGTCAATGTGGATTCAGATAGAAGCCCAATTCTGTGGTTCATTGCCCCTAAGCTCAATTATATTCATTAATAACTTTAGTGAAGTGGGCAACATAGCCAAAACCTTTGTGATGAAATACCTGGGCATTTCCTCCCAAATATGTTCTCACTCGCCTATAGTAGGCAACCCAGACTTGCCAAAAGTCCTGAGGGATGCCAACTTTAATCTTTGGCATACTCTAGGAATCAGGACCTTTTCAGACCTATTTCATCAGCAAACCACTACACAAAAACCCTGTTTTTATAAAAAAATATCTTCAAATTAGACATGTCATTTCCTCATCTACTTCCAAGAGTAGGTTTAGAACGCAGTTGAATGAAGTTGAAACCCTTTCTTGTCACAGCACAATCCATTAAAGGCTAAATATCTTATATCTATAGACTCCTTTCTGAGAAAGGAGGCTCCTCCTTTACTCCTTTGAAAATAATTTTGGAAAAGGACCTTGGTCTGACTATCAGTGATGAGTTATGGGCGGAGGTTTGCAACAGGGTATACTGCTCCTCTAATGTAAAAATGAAAGAATCTAATTACAATTTTTTTGTACAAATTTTATTACACTCCTTTGAGACTCCATAGAATGAAAACAGACATGTCTCCTAACTGTAAAATATGTACCTCTGAAAGTGGAACCTATATGCATGTATTTTGGAGCTGTAGAGAGATTGCCAGATTCTGCTGCACAGAAAATACTAGATGTACAGTTTGATATGACCCCGTGTACCTATCTTCTTAATGCCCAGCAGGGCTGACTGAGAAAATTTGCTTATGACTATTACATACTTTGCTAAGAAATGTATTCTTCTATTGTGGGCCTCTAATACCCCTCCTACATTTAAAATGTGGATTGACCAGATTGTTGACTGAAAAGCTCACTTGTGACCTCCACAGGAGACAGCCCAAGTTTGATAGACTCTGGTCTCCACTACTCAACTATATTTCAAATTGGACAGAGTGAATGGGGAGATTAGGGAAGTTAGCAGATACATGTGTAAGGTGCTGTAAAATCTCAAAACTAATTATTTGCTCGTCGTCTCAGCGAAGGCTAGAAATAGCTAATAAGAACCTTGATAGTGCTGCTGCAAGTTTTATATATATGTTTATTTTTTTTATGTATGTGTGTATATGTGTATATGTGTATATATGTATATATATAAAAATAACTTCTTTTTTTTAAAGCCTGTCACATCTGTGAATGTGGATTTTGTTGTGTTGGTTGATTTGAAAAACAAGAAAACTTAATAAAACTTTAAATTGAAAAAAATAAAGCATGTAGTCCTTGGCTCAGACAGTGTAGTAGTATGAGCTCAATAGCATCTCATTAGTGTGCAAGATATTGAAAATCAGCTGTAGATGTGATGGAAGAGTGCACTGCACATGTGATAGGTTGCAATTCCATTGAATTGGGGATAGTTTAACCAAAATATGCCACAAAACCTATAATTACCTCATGTGTGTCCCACAAAAAAGATTCACTGTAAGCTAACATTTTTTGTTAATTTAACCAGAATTCTCCAAATTCCATGGCTTAACTTCCCATGGAAAATTTCCCACCCTTTGTAACCCTAATTATGACACATCCATTTGAAAACCCCCGAGACTCACACTGTATGTCAATGGCATGACACAGTCTGAATGTTCAATCGGGATCTATTTGAGCCTCTGTAACTTCCGTTGTGTTTGTGCCGAGTTATTTGTTATTACCGAATTCCCCAAGAATAAGAGCTTGTCATGAATTTCACAGAGGAGGTATGTTTGGGCATGTCATGTACAGTATCTCTCATGTTACAGTGACCCACCAAGAGTCTACACACACACACACACACACACACACACACACACACACACACACACACACACACACACACACACACACACACACACACACACCAGCCTCTTAAATGAAATGGTCAGTTAGATTGAGGTCAGTGTGCCCCCCCCACTGTGGGAGCTCCCTCCATGGCCCACCCCCCTGAACCAATGTAACACCCATGCCAAGAGCAGCTCACAAAAGCAGCGTTACGCAATGCCATTTGCAAAACACAAAAAAAAGAAGGGAAATCTTGGAAAGTACATGATTGACGTCAGAGGGAGCTACATGTAAGAAATTCTTGGCTAATTACTTGGAATGTCCTGGGTTATTGTAAAATGCTCCAGCTTGCGTGGCGTGCTCCAAAGGTGCGTTTTCTGGCCTGGCAATCTCTCTCCTCTTCTAGCCACTCTCTGCTCTGCTCTCCTGTCCTCTCTTCACCTCTCCTCTCCTCCTCTCTTCTCCTCCAGACCCTCTTTTTCACCCACTCTTTCCTGATCATATCTGGCCTATGGAAGCAGCAGTGCAAAATAAAGTGGAGACGGCAGGCCTGTTTCGGTTCCTTCTCATACCCTTTGGACTTGTTGCTGTGCCTGGAATCCCCCTCTCCTGCTATTAGCTAGGGCCTTGAAATCCGAAGATGGAGTGTTTTGAAATGTTGGCGGATTCTGCATGGAAAGTGGATTGCGTCACAATCTGTCAAATTGAAACACAACTGGGCCACATCGTTTTTGGAGGCAGCTGATAAGGTGGCCATACTAAAGTTTACATTTGTTTGTATCGTATCCTCTTTCCAAGCTTATTTTGTCAAAAGTACAAGAGTAGATATAACAAGGGGATGTGTAATGAGTGGTTTTTGTTGGATTCTAGTCTGCTTCTGGAGTAAAGTCAATGGCTACCCTTCTCCCAAAGTGTGCACTTGTACACTATACCTCATTGATTGAAAAGGAATGGACTGGTGTAAAGGCGAGTGAACAAGTGCACACTTCAGGAGAACCATGGAGAATCAGAACACTGTCAATCTTTGATGCCGGTATGTTCACTGTTGAGTATTAATACATACTGTAGTCCAATCTGTATGCAACACCTGGCTTTATGAATAGAATTTGCTGCAGTAGGATGACCCCATTGAAGTTGCTCTGAATAGAGCATTCAAAATAACAAAAGTACTCCAACTGAACTCTGATTTTCAAGGCCACAGCAACAACCCTCTACAGGTACCGTAGCAGTGGCAAAAGTGTGCCACAGTGGGGAATATAGGAACTCTGTGGAACACCCTCGGATATTCCCTTCTTAGGAAGTCTGTCAGGAAGTGATTGGGAGCTAAAATGGTAGCGAGGGCCATCTCGAAACAAAGTCAAGCTCAGGGTGCTCTCCCCCGTCCTGTCCAACGTGCGTTGGATTGGCGTGGTGGTTGGGAGGTTGGATTAGTAGAGACTGGGTGGTACCCAGGAATTTGCAGAGGCCTCTGTGTCGGGCGCTAGGAATGGCTTTAAAGTTCTCCCTCTGGACGCGTGCCATTAGAGAGCCAGCCCTGATCGTTCCCCAGTGGGGGGACCCAACACTGGGTTTTTAGCAATCCTCCTCCTGTCCGTTTTGCAGATATTCCCTTGAACACTCTAGTGAAGCTAAGGCTGTATTGTTTCACTGAACACTGTCTCTTTACTGTAAGTATAGGATTTGCATTTAGCATCTCATCCATACTCGGCATAACCCACCATATCCTCAGTGCTCTGTACGGTAGCAATGCAGGGTGCATGGTGGGGGGTTAAAAGAGGAACAAAAGCCAGCCCTGGGGTATCAGGGAGTGCCAGGCTAAGGGCATGTTGTTTAATCCAGACGGCTTGGCGGCCAGTTGTTTGTGCTCTGCCTCCTGGCTGGGCACCATGGCACGGCATGCAAAGCTATTCTTGGAGGATCTGGGGCGCGAGTCTCTCTCTTCTTCCCTGAACACCTGGGACTGTGGGTTGCCGTGTTGCAGAGTTGTTGTCCCCCCACTTGGTCCATCACAGTCGAGACAGAGAGACAGCCACAGACTGTGTCTAAACCCAGAGCCTAGAGTAACTGTGGGTAGTGTAATTCCAAAGTGACGTGTGTGTGTGTGTGTGTGTGTGTGTGTGTGTGTGTGAACTTGTTGTTCATTTCAATAAAGCTTTTCACATTCACTCCTGGTTGAGGTTAATGTATGTAAGAGGTGTGTGTCTGTGTGGTATGCGCAGTGTGAGAGATGCATGAGAATTGAATGTGTTTGCACATCTGCGTGTGGTGAAGGGTGGTATTGGTGATTAGTAACTGGTACATGTGTATATGCCTGGAAAGCATGATCCCACTGTTCATTGTCTGGGGGGACAAGGGCTAAGTAGTGGATGTCTTTTAATCAGAACTCTGCTTGGATACCAGATGGTGGATCCTTTCCTGATAAATGTATGTAGATTAGAGACACACACACACACACACACACACACACACACACACACACACACACACGGAACTGAACAGTGTTCTTGTTCTACCTTTACACACTTATGATTGAGTTCCTTTCTGTTTTGACCGCTCATGCCTTTTCATCTAACATGAGTCCCATCCCTAAGAAATATATCTGTAAATGCTAGTTCAAACTAGTTGTGAATGTACAATATTCTTGTGAATGTAAAGTGTGTGTGTCATCGAGCGCTGACTGAAAGGAGGATTGGTGTGTGTTTTAACCAGCTGAAAGGCGTGTTCACCCAGGGAACAGAGGCAGTGACTCACACTTTCTGTTTGTCTCACCGACGTGAACCTGCCTGCAGACATGATTCACTGCATGCACGCACACACACACACACACACACACACACACACACACACACACACTCACCCACTCACTCACTCACTCACTCACTCATTCACTCACTCAGTCACACACACGCTCACACACACACGCACAGAAACACACACACACGCAAAACACACACTCACGCAAAACACACACACACACACACACACACACACACACACACACACTGTATATCCACTCCATTCTCTGTGCCCTTCAGTAAAAAAACAGCACATAACATTCTAGGAATATCAATAATAAGTGAAGGTAATGGTTAGAATGTGAGCTGTTTCCTCAGAGCCAACACCTGTGTGTGTAGGTGTGTATTTTCATGTGTGTCTACATATGTCGGTACATTTTTGCATGTGTTACTATACAGAATTGATTATTTGCAGCATGTTAGAGGTATGCTATTCTCCCTTAGACTGTGCATGGAGTTGAGTGTGACGATAAATGCCTTTCAGAAGCGTCACTTCTGCATGATGTTACGTGTCAGGAAATCACACCCGCACACTGGCATCCGACCACAGTTTTAGAAAGATAGGGCTGCTTGTTTTAAATATAGGTTATCATCTGCAAAAGGAGGTACATTTAGCTTTACAGTGCAAAGTGCTTTGTAACCACAGTGGTCGTGTTAATTTCTTTTCATTCAGTGATCTCTGGTCCCCCCTTTCTGGGGGAGAGGAGAGAGCGAGAGAGAGAAGTTCTGTAGGTAGGAGAAGTCATCCGTGTGTTAGTGTCCTTGTCCAAGGTTTACTGTTAACATGGGATTCTATTCTCCTCACCCCTCTCCCCTTCTACCCACCCTCTGCGCCCTCTCACCGTCTCCCCTCTCCGTTAGCCCGTGCTAATGCTAGCCCCTCCCTAGAGGCTGATGGATGCCTGCTAGAGGAGCCTTCTCCTCAGCCTCCCGACCAACACCCCTACCCTCCTAATAGCCCATTAAGTCCTCCAGTGTCCTCGACTCCTTGGCAGATCCTCTCCAGGGTGCTTTAAAGATGCCCCACTATCCCATGATCCTTTTTGATGGGCATCCTTCTTGAGTTTTGGAGGGATCCCTTTGCTCCTTTGGGGAGACAAGCCTTCTGCCGCTACTCCATATTGAGTATCTACTCACTGTACGTTCAAAAGGCAGGGTATGTTATGGGGCTTCTGGGGGGAGAGGGTTGGTTAGGATCGTGCAGGGGGATTGAGTAGCTCCTCTCCTCCTAGCCTACATTCCCCTCCCATCTTAGAGGGGAGCAGTGATGAACATCCTGAGATGTAGTGAGGCTGGGTGTGCTGATTTTTTTATCTAAACCACCTAGCAGCAATATGAATGGAAGACAGGGTGGCGCTATCATCATATTGATTACACCTGTTACAGCCTGAGTTTTGGTTACTGTGTGTAGATTGGTCTGGCTGGCAGGCCAGCCATCATGGCTGGGTTGTCCAGTCTTGTCTGCACTGGGAAGACAGCTTGGCCACCGTGTGTAGGTTACACAGTAGAGGCCGGTTGAGGCTGGGAGGGAGGAGAGGGAGGGAAGAGGAGAGGGCGGGAGGAGGAGAGGGGCAGCTTGGCTTCTGTTCAGTGGTCTATCACGTGTAAGTGTGAGCTGTTGGAGTGTTGAGGTTATGTGTGGGTGGGTTAGTGTGTGTGTGTGTGTGTGTGTGTGTATGTATGTGTGTGTTGGATCGGGGGGCTCCACTTGAACTACACCGGCTGTGTGCCCAGTGGGGTGGTCTTGCCTGGCAGGAGAGCCCCCCCCACACCTCTACTTCCTGCCTGACCAGCCTGTGTCCTGTCAGTGTGGTCAACTTGGCACAGACACCCCTCACTGACCATATGGAGCACATCCATGTTTATTCAGCTAATGCATCCATCCTCTACCCCTTCCCTATGAGTCAAGCCTCAGGACTATGGCTATTTATTGATCAAGGTGACCGCTCAGGGTCCCGCCACTAGCTCTCTTTTATGGGCTCTCTGACACAACGCAACACACACATATGGCCGTCTCCGCCTTTTCCCTGAATCCTGACCTTCATTTATTTGCTTGTAATTTGCCGTCTCAATTGGAGTCTTCAGGCTCTGTCCTGTCAAGATGAAGATCTGTCCACTCAGCCAGAAGCTGACCTGGTTTGTGTTGGCTGATTGCTCCATTGAGTGGCTGATTGTCAACATGCCTCACCTCGTATGCAGTTGGAACATCACAGAATCCGTCTTTTCCACTAAATCCTTACTGTCCATGGTTCATAGTCGCAACGGTTACTTTACCTACCATTGTATTATACACAATTGTCCTTTTCTTACATGCTAGTTCGAGACAAGTTAGGTCCAACCGAGTGGTTACAATAACCTTACTACTATGTGGAATCGTGACATTTAAAACTCAGGTTGACATTTTCTGTCCATTAGATAGCCCTCACATTACACAAAATTGACCAGACGGACATTTGAAATATATGGGACTTGCCTGACAACTCAAGCTGAATTCTTCCGCTACTCTATCGTGAGCTACATATGATCATTTAAGTTGTTTGTGTTCCCGGGGATATACTGGAGTATTTACATTGACTCTCCCAGTGTTTTTACACTGCTGCTACTCGCTGTTTATTATCTATGCATCTTCACTTTACACTTTACAAATGACCTCGACTAACCTGTACCCACGCACATTGACTCTGTACCGGTACACTCTGTTTATAGCCTCGTTATTGTGATGTAATTTTCTTGTTACTTTTGGATTCGATTTATTTTTTACTTTATTTCATCAATTCTTGAGCTGCATTGTTGGTTAAAACCTCTCTGGGATATGTGGGACGGTAGCGTCCCACCTCGCCAACAGCCAGTGAAAGTGCAGGGCGCCAAATTCAAAAGAACAAAAATCTCATAATTAAAATTCCTCAAGCATACAAGTATTTTACACAATTTTAAAGATACAATTATCGTTAATCCAGCCACAGTGTCGGATTTCAAAAGCACCACAAACGATTATGTTAGGTCACCACCAACTCACAGAAAAACACAGCCTTTTTTCCAGCCAAAGAGAGGAGTCACAAAAAGCACAAATAGAGCTAACATTACTAAAACTAACCTTTGATGACACTCAGATGACACTAAGACTTCAAGGACTTCATGTTACACAATACATGCATGTTTTGTTTGATAAAGTGCATATTTATATCAAAAAATCAAATTTTACATTGGCGCGTTAAGTTCAGTAGTTCTAAAACATGCAGTGATTTTGCAGAGAGCCACATCAATTTACAGAAATACTCATCATAAATGTTGATAAAAATACAATTGTTATACATGGAATTAGAGATATACTTCTCCTTACTGCAACCAGATTTCAAACAAAAAAAAGCAAACCATGCAATAATCTGAGTACAGCGTTCAGACAACAAAGCAGCCTAAAAGATATCCCCCATATTGTGTAGTCAACATTAGTCAGAAATAGCATTATAAATATTAACTTACCTTTGATGATCTTCATCAGAATGCACTCCCAGGAATCCCAGTTCCACAATAAACGTTTGATTTGTTCGATAAAGTTCATAATTTATGTCCAAATAGCTTCTTTTGTTAGGGCATTTGGTAAACAAATCCAAACGCACGTTCAGGTCGCGCCGAACGTCGGACGAAAAGTTCAAAAAGTTCCGTTACAGCCCGTAGAAACTTGTCAATCTAAGTATAGAATCAATCTTTAGGATGTTTTTATCATTAATGTTCAATAATGTGCCAACCGGAGAATTCCTATGTCTGTAGAAAAGCAATGGAACGAGAGCTAACTCTCTCGAGACCGCGCTTCAGAGCCTGTGGCACTCTGCCAGATACCTGGCTCAATCCTCGCTCATTCGCCCCCACTTCACAGTAGAAGCCTGAAACAACATTCTAAAGACTGTTGACAACTAGTGTAGAGGTCGACCGATTAATCAGACTGGCCGATTAATTAGGGTCGATTTCAAGTTTTCATAACAATCGGTATTTTTGGACACTGATTTGGACGTTTTTTTTTATTTTTTATTTTTACACCTTTATTTAATCTTTATTTAACTACTATTTAACTATTTAACTTTATTTAAGTCAGTTAAGAAGATACAAGTACCTGACTGAGCGGTGGTAGGCAGCAGCAAGCTCGTAAGCATTCATTCAAACAGCACTTTCGTGCGTTTTGCCAGCAGCTCTTCGTTGTGCGTCAAGCATTGCGCTGTTTATGACTTCAAGCCTATCAACTCCTGAGATGAGGCTGGTGTAACCGATGTGAAATGGCTAGCTAGTTAGCGGGGTGCGCGTTAATAGCGTTTCAAACATCACTCGCTCTGAGACTTGGAGTGGTTGTTCCCCTTGCTCTGCATGGGTAACGCTGCTTCGAGGGTGGCTGTTGTCGTTGTGTTCCTGGTTCGAGCCCAGGGAGGAGCGAGGAGAGGGACGGAAGCTAAACTGTTACACTGGCAATACTAAAGTGCCTATAAAAACATACAATAGTCAAAGGTATATGAAATACAAATGGTATAGAGGGAAATACTCCTATAATTCCTATAATAACTACAACCTAAAACGTCTTACCTATTGAAGACTCATGTTAAAAGGAACCACCAGCTTTCATATGTTCTCATGTTCTGAGCAATGGCACATATTGTTCTTACATGGCACATATTGCACTTTTACTTTCTTCTCCAACACTTTGTTTTTGCATTATTTAAACCAAATTGAACATGTTTCATTATTTATTTGAGGCTAAATTGATTTTATTGATGTATTATTTTAAGTTGAAGTAAGTGTTCATTCAGTATTGTTGTAATTGTCATTATTACAAATAAATGTAAAAAAAATTGTCCAATTAATTGGTACCAGCTTTTTTTGGTCCTCCAATAATCGGTATCGGCGTTGAAAAGACCTCTAATCTAGTGCAATATGACCCCATTTACATTGTATATTGGAATGGCAAAGAGTGGTAAAACTACAAACCTCAGATTTCCCACTTCCTGGTTGGAATTTTCTCAGGTTTTCGCCTGCCATATGAGTTCTGTTATACTCACAGACATCATTCAAACAGTTTTAGAAACTTCAGAGTGTTTTCTATCCAATACTACTAATACTGTGCATATATTAGCATCTGGGACAGCGTAGCAGGCAGTTTACTCTGGGCACCTTATTCATCCAAGCTACTCAATACTGCCCACCTGTCACCAAGAAGTTAAGGGCTTGTAAGTATGCATTTCACGGTATTCGGCGCATTTGACAAATACAATTTGATTTGTGTTGATGTCAAAATGAGGGGTGTTTTACAAAACAAAGTCTTCAGCGATTTGGATAATCTCTACCCAATCAAGAGTATCAAAGCCAATGACGAATTTCTACATGCCACTTTACCCACGTGTTCTGGGACCAATCAGAACGGTTAGAATGTGTTTGCGTTCTAGAAATCATCGGGGAGGTACTCAGATCCAGACTCATTGCGTAGAAGAAACTGACATCCGTCGGCGTGGTTAACGTTTGGCCGGAACAAGGAATTTGGGTAGCCAGGCAGGACTGAGCTGAGCTCAGGACTGAGCTCCAGGTCAGCTCAGCTTTACATAGGTTGTTATTTTCTATTTTGAGTAGTGAAATCCATCTGTCCATCGGATACTTAGCAAGGCCCAAACAGTGTGTGTGTGTGTTTGTGTGTGTGATTTGTATGTGTTTGTTTCAGTTTAGCTTTTCTCTTGAAAGGCTGCTGTCTGCTCTAAACATGTTGTGATGAGCCTCTCCACGGTTCACTGGGTCCCATCCTAAGGCTGGAGGGGGCTATTTATACCTCTCTCTCTCTCTCGCTCTCTCTCTCTCTCTCTCTCTCTCTCTCTCTCTCTTTCGCCACCTCTCTCTCCCTCTGTTTCTTGTTCTGGCACTCTCTCTATCTCACCCTCTTGGCTTTTCTCTCTCTCTGTCCCCCCCCCCCCCCCTTCCCAGAAGGCCTTCTGTTTGATATTTCATTAGAGAGAGAGAGGTTGAGTGTGAGGCTTCCTGAGGACACACCAGTATCTCTGGTCTGTGTTTGCTCTGGTTGCCGTGGAGAAGATGATGTGCTCTCAGCCGGCTGTACTGTTTGTCGGCCACCTGCCCCCTCACGGCCCTCTCTTCTTTCCCTGGCTGTCAGGGGTCAAGGTTCAAATGCACTCCACCGCTTTAATGAAAAGAAAACGCGTCCTCCTCCCTGCCACCTCGCTTCCCCTTGTGGCACGCACATATCTCTCTCCCTCACTCTCTCACATACTCTATTTCTCATGTGCTCTCTCTCTCTCTCTACATTTCTTTATCTCTCTATGGTCTCTTTCTGTTTTATCTCTCACACTTTCATTCTTTTTGTCGTACTTTCTTCTCTCCCTCTTTTTCTCTCTCCATCCCTCTCCCTTTTGGGTCACATAAGGTGTAGTTGTAACAAATTCTCACAAAGGGATTGGAAGGCATTGGGGGAACAGAAGTGCAGTTAGATTACAATTAGGAGCTTCTCTGGGAGGGTTGTGTGTGTGTGTGTGTGTGTGTGTGTGTGTGTGTGTGTGAGAGAGAGAGACAGACGGGCCAGTCCTCCTCCGGCCCATCAGGCTTTGGTGTCATCTTTCTGCCATCTGCCACTAACACACACGCACACACACACACACAAATGCTACCCATCGACAATTCTTACATCTCTGCCATCCAAATGTGTCTAATCCTTCTCTGTAACGACACTGCATTAGGACTTATATTTGCGGCAGACAAACACACTTGCGCACACACACGCGCGCGCGCACACACAATAAGATGCATCTTTTTGCAGTGAGACAGAAGTGAAGTTTGTCACTTGAACACCTTGAGTACCGTAAAGTAGTGTATCATGTCACGTTTGTGTGAGTGTGTGTGGCGTGCATGCAAGAACATATATGTGTGTGTGTGTGTGTGTGTGTGTGTGTGTGTGTGTGTGTGTGTGTGTGTGTGTGTGTGTGTGTGTGTGTGTGTGTGTGTGCGAGCGCTTCCTGATTTGCCTGTGTCCCCTGGCGTTGGCTGCTGGTTAGTGATGTGTGGCGCGTCCCCTCTCTGCTCTCTTGGCTAATTAAAATGCCATTATGGCATCGCAGGCATCACGGCCCGCCTGCTCCACCAGCCCCTCCAAAAATAGCCCTGCCAACACACACACACACACACACACACACACCCCATCTCTTTGTTGTCTTCCCTCTTTCTCTTTGCGTTCGTCTTCCCACCATCCTTCTTTTTCAGCAGAGGGGAAGGCATGCAGTGTGTGTGTGTGTGTGCGTGTGTGTGTGTGTGTGTGTGTGTGTGTGTGTGTACGTGTTTATATTTGTCTGAGAGTGTGTGTGTGTGTTTGGAGATGTGTGTGTATTAGTAATTTAGCGTGAGTGTGTGTGTGTGATATGAATGTTTAATCCCCCCTCCTCGCCCTCCATCATGTATTAATCATGACCCCAGTCTGGATGGGCTGAAAATAGCGCCGTGCAACCCAGAAAAACAAAGCTGTATGTGTGTGTGTGTGTGTGTGTACCTACTCTACTTGTGCATTGTCCAGCCATTATAGCCAGGCTATCTCCCACTGTTATCCACATGTTGTTAAGGCTCTGCTCTCATCTCAATGCAGTTACAGTGCGTGTTCCTGTATGTGAATGTGAAATTGTTTCTGTCGTTGTGTATATATTGTTTTTTGTGCAGTCGCTACTTTTGCAATTTTGTTTGCTTTTTTGGAGTGGATCGTAAAGTGTTGAAAAGAAAGCGCGCTAGTGAGCCGGATTAGAACCCATCCCGAATCTAGCATACTCGTGTCCCGGGGGTCGGTCCGTGCCTGTAACCGCTGGACCACACAGGCCACGTGTTTGTGGGTCTGTGTACACATAGACACTAAATGTCATAAGCTGATATACTCTAGATGCTTCGGCTCGGGGGACAAGAGAATCACACCGGATGTCTACCTTTGTAAACATTGTCGTCGCCCCCCCCCCCAACCTATTAAAAACACCCTTAGAGTGGTTCTGTATTTAGCTCCCTGTTCACTTGATTCACTCCCGGCTGTTGGCCTCCTGCTAAGGTGGTTTGATGGGCTAGTCAAAGCCATGAGACTGGAGCAGTGGTAGTGGGAGAGCGAGGAGAGCGAGAGAGAGAGACGGAGAGATATAGAAGGAGGAATTAGGTTCCAAGTGGGAGTGTTTCCTTCCTTTCAATAGACTAGTATGCCCAGAAATAGACTGCTTTTCGGTCAGCCCATGCGTTGGCATTACACGTCCCTTCGCACGTCCCTTCGCACTTACTTTCACGCTTTCGGGTCAATTTACAATGATTTACCTGTCATTGTGGATGGATGGATGGATGGATGGATGGATGAAGGGAGGGATGGAGGAGAAGGAGAAGGAAACGAGGGGGACAGTGGTTTGTTTAGGAGAGCTGCTGTGACAGCTGTTGAGCCAGCAGGGAAGGCGTATGTGTCACCACCAGTCTGGTGATAGTGAGTCCATAGACTTGTTATGCAGTTCTATATACAGTATATAAGCTCCACTGAGCTGTGTGAGTAGGGAAAGTGTGTTTTTGTCTTTATGCAGGAAAGCCCAACAATGTTTTACTGTCTCTAGTTTTTGTTAGCCAATCAGTGTGTTTGTGGATGTGTATGCTCACGTGTGTTTTTGGCTTGCTTGAGAATCATGTCATTTTATATGTGTGGGATTGTCAAGAACTGTGTGTGTGCGTGTGTGTGTGTGTGTTTGAGAGTGTGCGCATATATGTGTGTTTCTCCCCCTCTCCCCCACAGGTCTATTTATAGCCAGGTCCTCCCTGAGCTGATCCAAAGCCTTTTCATGTTACCACTATAATTATCATCCTCACCAAGACGCAACCCTACTGTGTGTGCGCGCACCCGTGTGTCTGTGTGCGTGTTTGTCTGTGTGTGTGTGTGCACGTGCAAACATGTGAGAAATGCATGCGTTTGTTTTAAACAGTAGAAGCATACATAGGTGCCTGCATCCTCGATCCACATTAGTTTATTTTTACATGCCTCTTTCTCTCTCCTCTCCCTCCCTCGCTCCCTCCCCCTTTCTCTCTCTGTGCAGACACTGAACCAATCACGTTGAAGTCATAACAGAACGCTGAGCACATGCAGCTTCAACTGTGTTGCAGCACTAGGCTAGGCAGAAGCCTCCTCTTCCTCTGCTCTTCCTCTCCTCATTCAACTGGTTTTCTCTACTGCTGTCCATCCCTGGCTTCCCCCCCCACCCCTCTCTCTCTCTCTCTCTCTCTCTCTCTCTCTCTCTGGGATATGTAGTCTTTTAGCTGGGCCTCAGTAGATTATACACATTCCCCTTTGTTATCGATGCTGCGGACCATATTTGAAACGGACTCTCCTTCCTCTCTCTCCCCTGCAGATGGACTGCCCAGGAAAGAGCAGCCCTTGGAACTTCTGAAGCCATCTGGCCTCAACCACATCCAATCTGGTAGGAGCACCATGACTCTCTCTCTCGCTCTTTCTCTCACTCTTTTGTTTTCTTTCTTTCTCTATCTTTCTTTCTCTGTCTCTTTCTCTTTCTCTCTCGCTCTCTTTCTCATCTTTCTATCTCTTTGTATCTCTTTCTCCTCTCTTTCTTGTCTCTCTTTCTCTCCCTCTTTCCATGTGCATCTCTCGCTCTCGTTCCTTCTTTCTTTCTCCCGCTCTTTCTTAACCTCTTTCTCTCTCCCTGTGTGTGTTTGGCTCTGCTGTGGGCTCATGCCTTACCATGTGTGTCCCTGCAGGTCTGGCTCAAGGCTAGAGACCAGAGGAAGAATGCGTCACTAAGCAACATGTCTGCGCGCACATGCAACCCATACTACCCCCACAATCCCATACACAGAGTCTATGGGAGAGCACACGTGCACATAAACGTACACACACTGCTTGTGTTGCTACATGCTAGGATTACTATCACCCGTCAAATACTATCATCATTACCTGCATGTCAGCTAAGGGGTCATTTTATTTTGTGAGAGTGGCTGCGAGATGGAGCAGGGAGTGAAGTATCAAACGGCTTGGAAACGGCTTGGAACAACCTGACACAACAATCGTCCCTCAGAGCATGACACTTGGTAATGACTATTTCAGTGGGGAAAGATGTTAGTTCACCAGACGCACACACATCATGCACACAAATGAATGCACACACTCACACCAACACATGCACATGCGAATACACTCATACAGGCACACACGCACCCTTGTGAACGCACGCACACACACTCACACACTGGACTGGTGGCTTTGGGCTGTGGTCGTATACTCACAGTTGTTATTTTTAGGAGTAGATCAGCTTTAATTTTGCAGATAGATTTTGGCTTATATCAATGTAATTGTCTGCATAATTTACCATCCCCCCCAATTTAAAAAAATATATATTTCCCGTTATTGTCCCCTAACTCTAAAATCCCTCGCCTAATTGTAGTGAACTAATGGGCAACAACAGGCTTCTACTTCCAGCTTATACATAATATATATAACTTTTAACAAGGCACACATGTTAAATTAAATGCATTCCAGGTGACTACCTCATGAAGCTTGTTGAAGGAATGCCAAGAGTGTGCCAAGCTGTCATCAAGGCAAAGGGTAGCTACTTTGAAGAATCTAAAATCTAAAATATATTTTGATTTGTTTAACACTTTATTGTTTACTACATGATTAGTTTTGTTGTCTTCACTATTATTCTACAGTGTAGATAATAGTAAAAATAAAGAAAAACCCTTGAATGAGTAGATGTCCAAACTTTTGACTGGTACTGTATATACTGTTTCTGTAAAATGTACAGTTGAAGTCGGACATTTACATACACCTTAGCCAAATGCATTTAAACTCAGTTTTTCACAATTCCTGGCATTTAATCCTAGTAAAAATTCCCTACTTTATTTTAAGAATGTGAAATGTCAGAATAATAGTGGAGAGAATGATTTATTTCATATTTTATTTCTTTCATCACATTCCCAGTGGGTCAGAAATGTACATACACTCAAATAGTATTTGGTAGCATTGCCTTTAAATTGTTTAACCTTTCTAGGGCAGGCGTTCCACTAGCGGAACCCCTCGACAACATTCCGCTGAAAAGGAAGCGCGCGAAATTCAGAAATATATTTTTTGATATATGTAAGGTTCACACATTAACAAGTCCAATACAGCAAATGAAAGATAAACATCTTGTTAATCTACTCATCGTGTCCGATTTCAAAAATGCCTTACAGCGAAAGCACAACATATGATTATGTTAGGTCATAGCCAAGTCAAAAAAACAGCCATTTTTCCAGCAAAGGTAGGAGTCACAAAAAGCAGAAATATAGATAAAATGAATCACTAACCTTTAATGATCTTCATCAGATGACACTCATAGGACATCATGTTACACATTACATGTATGTTTTGTTCGATAATGTGCATATTTATATCCAGAAATCTCAGTTTACATTGGCGCCTTACATGCAGTAATGTTTTGATTCCAAAACATAAACATTGATATTTGATACAAGTGTTAGTCACAGAATTAAAGATAGACTTCTCCTTAAAGCAACCGCTGTCAGATTTAAAAAAAACTTTACGGAAAAAGCATAATCTGAGAACGGTGCTCAGAACCCAAAACAGCCAGAGGAATATCCTCCATTTTGGAGTCAACCGAAGTTAAAAATAGCACCATAAATATTCACTTTCCTTTGATGATCTTCATTAGAAGGCACTCCCAGGAATCCCAGTTCGACAATAAATGACTGATTTGTTCCATAAAGTCCATAATTTATGTCCAAATAGCCACTTGTTGTTAGCGTGTTCAGCCCAGTAATCCATCTTCATGAGGCGCAGGCACTTCGTCCAGACAAAAAACTCGAAAAGTTCCGTTACAGTCCTTTAGAAACATATCAAACCATGTATGGAATCAATCTTTAAGATGTTTTTATCATAAAACATCAATAATGTTCCAACCCGAGAATTCCTTTGTCTGAAGAAAAGCACTGGAACGAGAGGTAACTCTGTCGGGAGCGTGCGTCGTGAGACCAAGGCACTCTGCCAGACCACTGACTCAGAGGTCTCATGAGCTCCTCCATTATAATAGAATCCTCATTCAAGTTTCTAAAGATGGTTGACATCTAGTGGAAGCCGTAGGAAGTGCAACTTTATCCATATCTCAATGTGTATTCGGTAGGCCAAGCTTTGAAAAACTACAAACCTCAGATGTTGCTTCAATATATCCACATACTTTTCCGTCCTCATAATGCCATTTATTTTGTGAAGTGCACCAGTCCCTCCTGCAGCAAAGCACCAACACAACATGATGCTGCTACCCCCGTGCTTCACGGTTGGGATGGTGTTCTTCGGCTTGCAAGCCTCCCCCTTTTTCCTCCAAACATAACAATGGTCATTATGGCCAAACAGTTCTATTTTGTTTCATCTGACCATAGGACATTTCTCCAAAAAGTACAATCTTTGTCCCCATGTTCAGTTGCAAACCGTAGTCTGGCTTTTTTATGGCTGTTTTGGAGCAGTGGCTTCTTCCTTGCTGAGCGGCCTTTCAGGTTATGTCGATATAGGACTTGTTTAACTGTGGGTATCGATACTTTTGGACAAGGTCCTTTGCTGTTGTCCTGGCATTGATTTTCTTAACCAAAGTACGTTCATCTCTAGGAGACAGAACGCGTCTCCTTACTGAGCGGTATGATGACTGTGTGGTCCCATGGTGTTTATACTTGCGTACTATTGTTTGTACAGATGAGTGTGGTACGTTCAGGCGTTTGGAAATTGCACCCAATGATGAAACAGACTTGTGGAGGTCTACAATTATTTTTCTGAGGTCTTGGATGATTTATTTTGATTTTCCCATGATGTCAAGCAAAGAAGCACTGAGTTTGAAAGTAAGCCTTGAAGCTTCAGAAGCTTCTAAAGCCATGACATCATTTTCTGGAATTTTCCAAGCTGTTTAAGGGAACAGTCAATTTAGTGTAAGTAATCTTCTGTGTCATACAGAAAGTAGATTTCCAAAAGTAGTTTGTTAACAAGACATTTGTGGAGTAGTTGAAAAACGAGTTTTAACCTCTTGCGTGTAGGGGGCAGTATTTTGATGTTTGGATGAAAAACTTACCCAAATGATACTGCCTATTTCTTAGGCCCAGAATTTAGAATATGCATATAATTGTCAGATTAGGATAGAAAACACTCTAATTTTCCAAAACTGTCAAAATATTGTCTGTGAGTATAACAGAACTGATATTGCAGGCGAAAACCTGAGGAAAATCCAAAGAGGGAAGTGCCTTCTATTTTGTCCATTGGTCCATTGGTCCAACGACGGTGGGTTTGTGCCCATAGGCGACGTTGTTGCCTCTGATGTCTGGTGAAGACCTGCCTTGCAACAAGCCTACAAGCCCTCAGTCCAGCCTCTCTCAGCCTTTTGCGGACAGTCTGAGCTACAAATAAAGTAAATCCCTTGAATGAGTATGTCTGTCCAAACTTTTGAGTGGTACTGTACACGTTCATACATACACACATATACATAACATATAAATATATACACATACATACATATAAATACATACACATACATTTAACAAATATTTTTTTCCCTTTATCACTTTATGACCCTACAACCCCTCCCCTAATTGGAGTAAACTAGTGAACAACGACGCTTAGGCCTCTACTTCCAGTTTATACATACTATGCACATTTTATGGACACAGTCTATTTTACAATAGTTCTGTTTTGTTTGTTATTAGTCCTGTCCTTCCTCGACCCTCAACCTCCCATCTATTTCCCATGTCCATCCGGTTTGATTTCTATTTGCCATATCTTTCAAACTGTGCTCTTTCTCAAAGGTTCTTAACCTATATGCATTTTACGGACACAGTATGTTTTACGTTAGTTATCTTGTTGTTATTAGTCCCAAACCTCAGCTCCATTCAACCTCTCCCATCTATCTCTTAACACCACCCATATTGGATTTCTATTTGCCATATATTTTTTAATTGTGCTGTGATGCTTCACAAAGGTTCTGAACCTTTCTATTCTCATAGTTTCTACAGATTGTACATTTATTATTATATTATTGATCGATTGACTTTTCAGATTACCCAGTAGTGCTATCTGCAGGGTTAACTCCAGGTAAATATTGCAATTCTTCAGCCATTCCTGGACCTGTGACCAAAAACAAGCAACATATGGACAGTACCAAAACAAATGATCTAATGCTTCTGTCTCTTCGCAGAAAAATCTAGAGAGTTGGGAAGGTTGTATCCCCCATATAAATAACATTCTATTGGTTGCAAGAATTTTGTATAATAATTTCAATTGAAAAATTCTACGTTTTGACTCCGGCGTCGTTTTGCGTATCAGTTCATAAACCATGTGCCATGGAATCGGTATGTCAAAAATCTCTTCCCAACTATTTTGCTATCTATATGGAACGGCTGTCGATTTTTTGGGGTCCTTAAATAATACTGGTATACTTTTTTATTTATCACAATTTTCTTTAACCAATTATGGTCTTTGATGCAGGGCCGACAGACAAGTTCCTTACTTTCTCCCCCTTCCACTTGCTTCTTCCATTTTTGTCGTTAATTGTAATTTTGAGTAGGGCAGACATTTCCATATATTTTTGTTAACTGCATCGGTGACAACTCCACCAGTCGTATTTATGATATCATTTACAAAGATTATGCCGTTTTCATAAATTTTTTCTCCAAAAATATATATTTTTTTCCAAATTAATTAGTATATTTGAATTTAACCATAATATTTATTCTAACGTTTGTTCTATCTTTTCTGGTGGATTAAACTGAAATTGCAACCAACTTTCTACAGCTTTTTTTTTAAAAAAAGCTATATTTTGGAGATAATTTCCTTTTCAAATAACTGAAAGTGAGAGGTTGTAATCTGAATATAGGGGAAAAAAGTTATTATTAATTTTACTAATCTGCTAGAGAACTAGTTCAGATTTAAGAATAACTTTTGTATGACTGAAGCCTTTAGTGGCAGGTCTAATGCTTTAATATTTAATCATTTCTGCCAACCGAATTCATACTGGAATATTTTTTGCTCATATAATTTAAAAAGCAGGTCACTAGGTGTAGGCAAAACCATAAGCAAATAGGTAAACTGGGATATGACTAAAGAGTTAATCAGGGGGATTTTTCCACAAATAGACAGGTATTTTCCTTTCCATGGTTGTAAGATCTTATCTCTTTTTGCTAACTTATTAATGAAAAGGTATGGTACTGAGATCATTTCTTTCTTTTGGGATATGAATACTGAGTATGTCCACTTCACCGTCAGACCATTGGTTACCTACACTGTAATGTAAAAGTTGTATTTTTTTGTGTTCCAATACATGACATAGTACATTTAGCATAATCTTGTTGTAATCCAGAGAGGTTAGAAAAAGTATCTAGATCCTCTGTGGCTGTGGAGGGATCCAAATTGTGGATTTTAAAAAATTGATCATCAGCATACAATGACAGCTTTGTTTTTACGCCCTCGATTTCTAGGCCGTTGAAATTATTGTTGGATCTGATTTTAATTGCTAACATTTCGATGGGCGTAATAAATACAGTACATTTGGTAAGTTTTCATACCCCTTGACCTTTTCCACATTTTGTTAGGTTACAGTCTTATTCTAAAATTGATTTAAATAGTTTTTTCCCTCATCAATCTACACCCAATACCCCATAATGACAAAGCAAAAAAAGGCTTTTAGAATGTTTGCTAATTTCTTAAAAATAAACAACAGATGTATATCACATTGACATAATTATTCAGACCCTTTACTCAATATCTTGTTGAAGCACATTTGGCAGCGATTACAGCCAAGAGTCTTCTTGATTATGCCTCTACAAGCTTGGCACATCTGTATTTGGGTAGTATCTCCCATTCTTCTCTGCAGATCCTCTCAAGCTCTGTCAGGTTGGATGGGGAGCGTTGCTGCACAGCTATTTTCAGGTCCCTCCAGAGATGTTCAATCAGGTTCAAGTCAGGGCTCTAGCTGGGCCACTCAAGGACATTGAGACTTGTCCCGAACCCACTCCTGCTTTGTCTTGGCTGTGTGCTTACGGTCGTTGTCCTGTTGGAAGGTGAACATTCGCCCCAGTCTGAGGTCCTGAGCACTCTGGAGCAGGTTTTCATCGAGGATCTCTCTGTACTTTGCTCCATTCCTCTTTGCCTCGATCCTAACTAGCCTCCCAGTCCCTGCCCCTGAAAAACACCTCCACAGCATGATGCTGCCACCACCATGCTTCACCGTAGGGATGGTGCCAGGTTTCCTCAAGATGTGACGCTTGGCGTTCAGGCCAAATGGTTCAATCTTGATTTCATCAGACCAGAGAATCTTGTTTCTCATGGTCTGAGAGTCTTTAGGTGCCTTTTGGCAGACTCCAAGCGGGCTGTTATGTGCCTTTTACCGTGGAGTGGACTCCATCTGGCCACTTTACCATAAAGGCCTGATTAGTGGAGATGCTGCAGCGATGGGAGAACCTTCCATAAGGACAACCATCTCCACAGAGGAACTCTAGAGCTTTGTCAGGGTGACCATCAGGCTCTTGGTCACCTCCCTGACCAAGGCCCTTCTCCCCCCGATTGCTCAGTTTGGCCGGGTGGCCAGCTCTAGGAAGAGTCTTGGTTGTTCAAAACTTCTTCCATTTAAGAATGATGGAGGCCACTATGTTCTTTGTGACCTTCAATGCTGCAGACATTTTTTGGTAACCTTCCCCTGACGTCATAGCTTGGTTTTTGCTCTGACGTGCGCTGTCAACTGTGGGACCTTATATAGACAGGTGTGTGCCTTTCCAAATCATGTCCAATCAATTGAATTTACCACATGTGGACTCCAAATCAAGTTGTAGAAATCTCAATGATGATCAATGGAAACAGGATGCACCTGAGCTCAATTTCGAGTCTCATAGCAAAGGGTCTGAATACTTATGTAAGTAAGGTTTTTCTGTTTTGTATTTGCAAAGATTTCTGAAAACCTGTTTTCGCTTTGTCATTAAGGGTCTGTTTAGATTGCTAAGGATTTTTTTTAATCCACTTTAGAATAAGGCTGTTACATAATTTTGAAAAATCCAGGGGTTTGAATACTTTCTGAAGGCACTGTATATAAACAATACCGGACCCAAAATCGAACCTTGTGGAACGCCACATGTGATATGTATTTTCTCTGGGTTATGTTCACCAAGGGTGACAGAAAAATGTCAACTGGTTAAATAGGTCCTAAACCAATTTAGAACTGGTTTAGAGGCCAACCAACCTCTCCAGTCTGTCCAGAAGGACATCATGGTCAACTGTGTCGAATGGAGCACTTAAATCCGACAGTACAAGGACAGAGAGCTGTTTGGCATCTGTGTTGGCTCTAAGATCATTTAACACTTTAACTAAAGCTGTCTATGTGCGGTGGTGGGTCCAAAGACAAAAAATTATTTAGCTGTTTGAAAATCAATATCTCCAGGATTTTACTTAAGAATGGGAGGTAAGAGATTGTACGAAAATTGCTAAGAGCTGAAGAATTTAGATTACTTTTCTTCAGAAGGTGTTTCACAATAGCAGTTTTTAGTGCAGTGTAGAAAGTGCCTGTGAACAGGGAGTGATTAACTATAGCTTGCACTTCTTCAGATATGCACTTTAAAAACTGTGTTGAGTTTGTCTTATTTACTGCTTTAGCACACCCTATGTCCTAGCCATGTCTGAATCCTGGCTTAGGAAGGCCACCAAATATTCAGAAATTTCCATCCCCAACTACAACATTTTCCGTCAAGATAGGACTGCCAAAGGGGGCGGAGTTGCAATCTACTGCAGAGATAGCCTGCAGAGTTCTGTCATGCTATCCAGGTCTGTGCCCAACCAGTTCTAGGTTCTACTTTTAAAAATCCACCTTTCCTGAAATAAGTCTCTCACTGTTGCCACTTGCTATAGACTCCATATGTGAATTGATTGCCCCGCATCTATCTTCAGAGTTTGTACTGTTAGGCGACGTAAACTGGGATATGCTTAACACCCAGGCCATCCTACAATCTAAGCTAGATGCCCTCAATCTCATACAAATTATCAAGGAACGTACCAGGTCCAACCATAAATCCGTAAACATGGGCAACCTCAGAGATATCACTCTGACCAACTTGCCCTCTAAATACACCTCTGCTCTCTTTAACCAGGATCTCAGCGATCACTGCCTCATT